>NC_133727.1:4731503-5016503 GCF_048934315.1 Petromyzon marinus | reverse complement strand
ATGGACCACGATTAGCTCGCCGGTCTCGTCAAGGAGCGCAAAACATCGTGGCGAGAACCCCGATCATCCTCGGGGTAACAGCTTCTATTGTTCTCAGCCATCGAGCAAAGGAGGCGGTCTGCACATCGCTCTGCGCTTACAGACGCGCTTCTGCGGCCGTCTGGAACGTTCCTCCTTCCGATATTAGCAAGCTACTGCGGCTATGCACTTTTAAATAATCTAGGTCGAAAACTAATTTATTTAGAACTGTCCCCGACTCACGAACGGGTTCTGTTCCTGAGACCCGTTCATAAGTCAAACGGTTCGTAAATGGGGAGACATTAATGCACCTTGTTAAAATGCTCAAAATGGTCAATGTTTTGATTTAAAGCTTTCGTGACGGCAGTAATTCATATTCTTATTTTTTTCGGTAAAGTCACTCTTCAACGTGACTTTACCGAAAAAACTAAGAATATGGTCAATGTTATTAAAAAATGTGTAACGGTTTGAGACAAGACAGGGAAGCGTGGTTAAACTCAAAAATAAGAAAAAATATTGTACATTTGAAGTTTCGATCGCAACACAAACAATCGAAGACGATTGATTGTGTTGCGATCGAAACGTCGTTATTTTCGTAAAGCTTTCGTTACTGCAGGAATTCATACTCTTTGGGTCACGTAGATATGATTTTTCGTGATTTATTTTATTTTATTTTTCCATCTACGTTACTTTACACTGTAAATTGCTCCACTGTTCGGTTTAGCCAGTGCTAGTTCACTGCTCGCAAGTCGGATGGTTCAAAAATAAACATCTGATGGAAGCTTGTTTGTTAGACCCGGGCGTTCGTAAGTGCGGGCGTTCGTAAGTGTGTGCGTTTGTAAATGTGGGGCATTCGTAAGTGAGGGCGTTCATAAGTGCGTGTGTTCCTAAATGCGTGCGTTTGTAAATGTGGGGGCATTCGTAAGTGCGGGCGTTCGTAAGTGCGTGCGTTTGTAAATGTGGGGGCATTCGTAAGTGCGGGCATTCGTAAGTGCGTGTGTTCGTAAGTACGAGCGTTCGTAAGTGTGGGCATTTGTAAGTGCGGGCGTTCGTAAGTGCAGGCGTTCGTAAGTGCGTTCGTTCGTAAATGTCGGGGCATTCGTAAGCTCGAGCGTTCGTAAGAGCGGGCTTTCGCAAGTGAGGGCGTTCTTAAGTGAGGGCGTTTGTAAGTGCCGGCGTTCATAAGTGTATATATATATTTTTTTCAAGAATCAGGGCCCCTTAAGTTACATAGGTGCCTGAGTCTTTTAGCTAGAAATGTTTTTTTTTTAATCATGGATAGCGATGCGAGAGGTCTGTGTGGCGTTGCGTGGCACTGACAGCACGATGGTCGTACATTGTGTGTGTGCTGCTAGAAGAAGAAAAACAGAATGCAACGAAAAAAGTTATATATATATTAAAGCGTGTAAAGTGATAAACTATTTAGCATCGCATTTTAATTGTCTCGTAACAACAAACGTCAGCCATTATTACAAATTAAAACGTCACGGGAGAAATTCCACTTAACCACTTATGCACTATTAAATATTAACGTGTTAATTTTTTACGTAAAACAAAACACGTTATTACATGTAAAATAAAACTGCACACTGCTAAATGTAATTTGCCGCAATTAAACAGCCAGAGATATCTCACGGAACAAGTATTGCATGGTTTCTCAAACCCCAAGCCCTGACCTGCACGGCTATTTTTCAGAAGCGACCTGGCCACAAATGATAGCTCAACGAAGTGGCCTATCATCATCATCATCATCACGTGGAAATGTAAAGCAGCCAAATGCTAAAAAAACCAGAGGGCCCGGAGAAAAAATCCACGCGACCACAGAGAGAGAGAGAGAGACACGCAAACTCCAATATCTTCAGGGTTGGGATCGAACCCACGACCTCCTGCATACCAGGCGAGATAGTTAACATCTCACCACGGAAAGAGAGACACGCAAACTCCAATATACAGCAGACATCTTCAGGGTTGGGATCGAACCCACGACCTCCTGCATACCAGGCGAGAGAGTTAACATTTCACCACGGAAAGAGACACACGCAAACTGCAAATATACAGCAGGCGTCAGGGTCGGGATCGAACCCACGACCTCCTGCATACCAGGCGAGGTAGTTAACATCTCACCACGGAAAGAGAGACACGCAAACTGCAAATATACAGCAGGCGTCAGGGTCGGGATCGAACCCACGATCTCCTGCATACCAGGCGAGAGAGTTAACATCTCACCACGGAAAGAAAGACACGCAAACTGCAAATATACAGCAGGCGTCAGGGTCGGGATCGAACCCACGATCTCCTGCGTACCAGGCGAGGGATTTAACATCTTGCTAGCCCAGCGCCCTTTACATCGTGACTGCCTCGGCCCTCCGAGCTTGTGTTCATTGTCGTTGTGTGTGGCAGGAGGCGAGACTGTCCCTTGGTACACTTCATGAATGGAGGGCGCGAGTTTTGTCTTGAACAACGGGGGAGCGTGTTGTTCGCTAACGCGTGCCTGCAGACTGCACCACGCTCACCTACTCGTACACTCGCTTGAATAGTGACTGCCTGCGCGCGTGTGTGACTGTGTGTGTGACTGTGTGTGTGTGTGAGTGTGTGTGACTGTGTGTGTGTGACTGCGGAAAGGGCGGTCCTGCACAGATGCCATATTTTCTGTCCGTCTGCTACAGCAGAGGTGTAGGGAATTCCAACAAGACCTACATCTCTGCTTTATTGAGCTGGTCAAGGCCTATGATACCATCAGTAGGCCTGGGCTCTGGGTCGTTCTTCGTGCTTTTGGAGTACCTGACCCTCTGCTCACGATCATTAAGGACCTTCATGATGGTGAGCGGGCCCGGGTAAAACTACGTGGCCGGGAGTCAGAGCCATTCCCTGTACACCTTGGGGTGCGACAGGGATGTCCTCTGGCTCCCACATTATTTAACATCTATTTTGACCACGTAGTTCGTGAAGCCTTCAATAGCTGTACCGGGGGAATCTCCATATGGTACAGATATAATGGGAGGCTAATCGATGCCCGGGTGCGGTCAAGGGATGGCTCCCTATTGCTCAACCACGTTATGTACGCTGATGACTTGGTAATAGCTGCTCAGTCAGAGGAGGAGTTGGAGACGCTGCTGCTGAGACTGGAGCGTGCCACTAAGAGGTGGGGCCTTACCATCAGCCCCACCAAAACTAAGCACCTGCCTGGGTATTTTGTACCATCGGACACTCCACCGCCACAACTCCAAATCGGTGATGGGGCAGTTGTGGAGAGAGTGGAGAGTTTCCCATACCTGGGCAGTGTGCTTATGACTGGCTCCAGTTTAACAGCAGAGGTCTCACTCCGAATCAGTCGAGCGGCAATATCTTTTCATCGGTTGCGTAACGCTGTGTGGAAGCTACCTGGTCTGTCGCTCCGCACTAAGCTTCAGGTCTTCTCGGCCACGGTCATTCCCTCCCTTCTCTACGCTTGCGAAACGTGCACCCCCCTAATGGAACATCTTCGCCGGTTAGAAACATTTAGGCTGGCCTGCCTACGATCCATCCTGGGTTTAACCAGACTGGATTGTGTGAGGAGCTCACAAATTCTTGAAAGATCTGGGCAGGGTCCCATCGGTGAGCTCCTCCGGCAGGCAAGGCTGCGATGGCTGGGTCATGTAGCTCGCATGCCCAGCCACCGCATGCCGAAACAGCTTTTGTTTGGCCGGATTGAGGGGGCTAAGCGGGCGCGGCACGGGCTAGAGAAGAGATGGAGTGATGTGGTACAGGAGGACGTGGAGCTGAGTGGACTTGCCGATGACTGGTACCAGCGGTGTCAAGATCGGCCTCTGTGGAGGAGGCTCGTGAAGGATGCTACTGGGCAGTTGGAGGCAGTCGCCCTCCAACAACAACGGAGGGCGGAGGAGCGACGCTCACAACAGCGAGCGGAGCGCCGGGTGGCTAAAGCACAGCAGGTTGGCACAGTAGGGGGCACAGGTGGTGCATCAGCCAGTCATCTCAGTCAGTCGACCCGTGGCACCTGGGTCTGCCCCGTGACCTCCTGCCAGCGGGCGTTCGACACTTCACGTGGCCTCAGGGTGCACATAGCCTGGCACAAGCGTCGTGGTGACGTCACCGCCACTTAGTGGCGAATGGCGGTTGTTGTTGTTGTGAGTGTGTGTGTGACTGTGTGTGTGACTGTGTGTGTGCGCGTGTGTGTGTGAGTGTTTGTGCGCGCGTGTGTGACTGTGTGTGTGTGTGACTGTGTGTGTGTGCGCGTGTGTTTGAGTGTGTGTGTGCGCGCGTGTATGTGTGTGTGTGAGTGTGTGTGCGCGCGCGTCTGTGTGAGTGTGTGTGTGCTTGCGCGTGTGTGTGTGTGACTGTGTGTGTGCGCGTGTGTGTGACTGTGTGACCGGCTCCAGTTTAACAGCAGAGGTCTCACTCCAATCAGTCGAGCGGCAATATCTTTCCATCGGTTGTGTAACGCTGTGTGGAGGCTACCTGGTCTGTCGCTCCGCACTAAGCTTCAGGTCTTCTCGGCCACGGTCATTCCCTCCCTTCTCTAAGCTTGCGAAACGTGGACCCTCTTAATGGAGCATCTTCGCCGGTTGGAAACATTTAGGCTGGCCTGCCTACGATCCATCCTGGGTTTGACCAGGCTGGATTGTGTGAAGAGCTCACAAATCCTTGAAAGATCTGGGCAAGGTGCCATCGGTGAGCTCCTCCTGCAGGCAAGGCTGCGTTGGCTGGGTCATGTAGCCCGCATGCCCAGCCACCGCATGCCGAAACAGCTTTTGTTCGGCCGGATCGAGGGGACTAAACGGGCGCGGCACGGGCTGGAGAAGAGATGGAGTGATGTGGTACAGGAGGACGTGGAGCTGAGTGGACTTGCCGATGACTGGTACCAGCGGTGTCAAGATCGGCCTCTGTGGAGGAGGCTCGTGAAGGACGCTATTGGGCAGTTGGAGGCAGTCGCCCTCCAACAACAACGGAGGGCGGAAGAGCGACGCTCACAACAACGAGCGGAGCGCCGAGTAGCTAAAGCACAGCAGATCGGCACAGTAGGGGGCACAGGTGGTGCACCAGCCAGTCATCTCAGCCAGTCGACCCGTGGCACCTGGGTCTGCCCCGTGACCTCCTGCCAGCGGGCGTTCGACACTTCACGTGGCCTCAAGGTGCACATGGCCTGGCACAAGCGTCGTGGTGACGTCACCGCCACTTAGTGGCGAATGGCGGTTGTTGTTGTTGTTGTGACTGTGTGTGTGCGCGTGTGTGTGTGCGCGCGTGTGTGACTGTGTGTGACTGTGTGTGCGCGCGTGTGTGTGTGAGTATGTGTGTGCGCGTGTGTGTGTGCTTGCGCGTTTGCGTATGTATGTGTGACTGTGTGTGTGCGCGTGTGTGTGACTGTGTGTGTGTGTGACTGTGTGTGTGAGTATGTGTGAGTGTGTGTGTGACTGTGTGTGTGTACGTGTGTGGGTGTGTGACTGTGTGTGTGCGCGTGTGTGTGTGTGACTGTGTGTGTGACTGTGTGTGTGACTGTGTGTGTGAGTGTGTGGGTGTGTGACTGTGTGTAGCGCGTGTGTGTGTGTGACTGTGTGTGTGACTGTGTATGTGTGTGAGTGTGTGTGTGTGACTGTGTGTGTGACTGTGTGTGTGTGAGTGTGTGGGTGTGTGACTGTGTGTGTGCGCGTGTTGTGTGACTGTATGTGTGACTGTGTGGGTGTGAGTGTGTGTGTGACTGTGTGTATGACTGTGTGTGTGCGTGTGTGTGAGTGTGTGTGTGTGACTGTATGTGTGCTCGTGTGTGTGACTGTGTGTGTGTGACTGTGTGTGTGAGTGTATGTGTGCCTGTGTGTGTGCGCGTGTCTGTGACTGTGCGTGTGCGCGTGCGTGCGCGTGTAAACATCGCCACTGGGGAGACAAAGGCGGTCGGGCGTGGTGCTGACCACCCACCACCTCGTGTGCCGTTCACGCCTTCATAGGTGCTCGCTAACAGCACTTGCCCCTACAGTCTGTTAAGTCTATACGGGGGATCTTTGTCTTTGCGGGTGTGTGCGTGCGGGTGTGTGCGTGCCCGTGCGAGTGAACGCTACAAATCTGGCGACCCGGGTTCGATTCCCGCTCACGGCCAACACCAGTGACGATAGTCTGAACCGGTGCTGAGCCTCCCCTAGGTCGACTCAGCCTCAAATGAGCACCCGGTGCGATGTGTAAAACATCGCCACTGGGGAGACAAAGGCGGTCGGGCGTAGTGTTGGCCACCCACCCCCTCGTGTGCCGTGCCGGCCTTTATAGGTGCTGCTCGCTAACAGCACTTGCCCCTACAGTCTGTTAAGGCTACACGGGGGATCTTTGTTTTGTGTGTGCGTGGGTGTTTGTGTCTTTGTGGAGCACAAACCTGTCGACCCCTAGTTTTGTCTTCTCGCTCAAGGCCAACGCCGGTGACGATTATCTGAACCGGTTCGCGTGGTCTGCCCTAGGTCGACTCAGCCTAAAAAAAAATTGAGCACCAACTTGTGCGGTGTGTAGTGAGCATCGCCACTGGGGAGACAAAGGCGGCCGGGCGTGGTGCCGGCCGACCACCCCCCCCTCGTGTGCCCTTCATAGGTGCTCGCTAACAGCACTTGCCCGCAACAGTCTGGTAGAGGCTTTGCCTTTGGAGCGGCAGTGTATGGGGGGAGGGGGGGCGGGGAGTCACCGCCGCCGATTGTTCCACGGATGGACTTGGCCCCTGCCATAAGACCGTGGACTTGCACTTTGCTCGTGCAGGGGCGGCTCTATTGGAGTGGAGCCCTCGGCGAGCAGGAGGATGAGGAGGAGGATGAGGAGTAGGAGGCGACACGCCCGGCATCGCCTTATCTTCGAATTATTTGGTTGCGTGCAGCATGCAACGGACGGTGAGACCCGGGCAGAGGCCGTGGGAAATAATAATAATAATCACGGTCCCCCGAATGCGTCCAAAGACAAAGGTCCCCCGTATAGGCTGTTAACAGACTGTTGAGGGGGGTGGGGTGGAGAAGGGGCAAGTGCTGTTAGCGTGCGGCAGCACCTGTGAAGGCCACGCGTGGTTTGTGTGGCTGTGCCACAGCAACCATCGCCACCGCTACCCATCCCCCCCTCTGCTCTCTGTAACACGTCTACAGCTGGCATCACACGTGCGACGACCATCACCACCATCACCACCACCATCATTACCACTATCACTACCACCTTCACCACCATCACTACAACCTTCACCATCACCACCACCACCATCACCACCACCATCATTACCACTATCACTACCACCTTCACCACCATCACCATCACTACCACTATCACTACCACTATCACCATCACTACCACCATCACCACCACCATCACTACCACCACCACCATCACCACCACCATCACTACCACTATCACCACCACCATGACTACCACTATTACCATCACTACCACCATCACCACCACCACCACCATCACCACTACCATCACTACCACTATCACCACCATCACCACCATCACCACCACCATCACTACCACTATCACCACCACCATCATTACCACTATCACTACCACCTTCACCACCATCACCACCACCATCACCACCACCATCACTACCACTATCACCATCACCACCATCACCACCACCACCATCACTACCACTATCACCATCACTACCACCACCACGACCATCACCATCATCACCACCACCACGACCATCACCACCAACACCACCATCACCACCACCATCACTACCACTATCACCATCACTACCACCGTCACCATCATCACCACCATCACTACCACCATCACCACCATCATCACTACCACTATCACCATCAGTACCACTATCACCATCACTACCACCATCACCATCATCACCAACATCACCACCATCACCACCACCACCATCACCACCACCACCACCACGACCACCACGACCATCATCACCACCACCACCATCACTATCACCACCACAACCACCACCATCACCACCACCACCACGACCACCACCACCATCACCACCACCACCACCATCGCCATCACCACCACCGCAGAAGATCGCCTTCCCTCTGGGAGAGCGTCCCGAGTGAGACTCTGGCGAGACGCTCCCCTGTCGCTTTGCCCGACCCTGAGACGCTCTTCGTAGAAGCACAGAGCAGTAGCAGCAGTATCAGTAGCAGCAGTAGCAGTATCAGTAGCAGCAGTAGCAGCAGTATCAGCAGTAGCAGTATCAGTATCAGTAGCAGCAGTAGCAGCAGTATCAGCAGTAGCAGTATCAGTATCAGCAGTAGCAGTATCAGCAGTAGCAGTATCAGTAGCAGCAGTAGCAGCAGCAGTAGCAGCAGCAGTAGCAGTATCAGCAGTAGCAGTATCAGTAGCAGCATTAGCAGCAGCAGCCGTAGCAGTCGTAGCAGCAGCAGTAGCAGCAGTATCAGTAATAGCAGCAGTAGCAGCAGTAGTAGCAGCAGTAGCAGCAGCAGCAGTAGCAGCAGCAGTATCAGTAGCACCAGTAGTAGCAGCAGTAGCAGCAGTAGCAGCAGTAGCAGCAGCAGTATCAGTAGCAGCAGCAGTAGCAGTATCAGTAGCAGCAGTAGCAGCAGCAGTCGTAGCAGCAGCAGTAGCAGCAGTAGCAGCAGCAGTAGCAGTATCAGTAGCAGCAGTAGCAGTATCAGTAGCAGCAGTAGCAGCAGCAGTAGCAGCAGTAGTAGTAGCAGTAGTAGTAGTAGCAGCAGTAGTAGTAGTAGCAGCAGTAGCAGCAGTAGCAGCAGCAGTCGTAGCAGTCGTAGCAGCAGCAGTAGCAGCAGTATCAGTAGCAGCAGCAGTATCAGTAGTAGCAGCAGTAGCAGCAGCAGCAGTAGTAGCAGCAGTAGCAGTAGCAGCAGCAGCAGTAGCAGCAGCAGTATCAGTAGCAGCAGTAGTAGCAGCAGTAGCAGCAGTAGCAGCAGCAGTATCAGTAGCAGCAGCAGTATCAGCAGTAGCAGCAGTAGCAGCAGTAGTAGCAGCAGTAGCAGCAGTAGCCGTAGCAGTCGTAGCAGCAGCAGTAGCAGCAGTAGCAGCAGTAGCCGCAGCAGCAGTAGCAGCAGTAGTAGCAGCAGCAGAAGCAGTAGCAGCAGTAGCAGCAGCAGTAGCAGCAGTAGCAGCAGCAGTAGCAGGAGCAGCAGCAGGAGCAGTAGCAGCAGTATCAGCAGCAGTAGCAGCAGCAGTGGCAGCAGCAGCAGTATCAGCAGCAGTAGCCGTGCGTCTCCTTGAGCTGACCTTGAGGCAGGCAACAACTATCTCTCTCCGACGTTGTCTGAGCGGTTGTGTCTGGACTCACACGGAGCTGCTTTGCCACTAACCGGCGATGCGTTGTGTCCATTGCTGCCTCGTAGGCTTGTGGCTGTGCTGGTGCGGGGATTGGGGGGGTAGCTTGGATGTCTGCTCTCTCAGCCCCGTCACAGTAACGGTGACATTACCACCGCTGAGCACCGCTCTCTGTTCTAGACACGTACGCTCCCCCCCCCCCCCATCCTTCCTCTCCCCTGCCCCCCCCCCCCCCCCACACTGCAGAGTAAATACGTCCTGTGTCGAACCACGGGCGAGAGTTTCGCCAACATCGCCGTCGTCTCTCGATCGAAATCAGCTCGAGGGAGGCGCTCCATCGCTGTCCCAGACGTGGCCCTCTCCGTGAAGATCTTCCTGCCGCCCTTCAACTTTATCGATATACCGCGGACTAATCCGCACCAAGCCACCGCTTGATGTGGGGGTGGGGGGGTGGGGGGAAAGTTTAAAGTTCACAGAGGGCGCAGGGCCCTGCACCCCCCTCCCTCAGGCTCGGATTTGCCCATGGCACCGGCAGGCCAATTGGGGCACTAAAATGGACCCGGTGGGGGCGGTCCATTCAGAAGGCCGCTTGGCTGATTTGCGTGTGGAAATAGGCAGTAAAAAGTCAGTTAAGAAATAAAAAAAATAAAAAAAATATAGATTTAAACGAAAAAAATACTTTTATTGAAATTTGTTTTCATTAAAAATATATTTAAATTTTGAAAATAAATATAAACAATTTTTATACGTGCGTATTTTTTTTCATTAAAATATTGTATGACCTCTAAAACGCACGCTACGTTGCTCATTCAGGCTCTCAATTGGCGTCGGAGTCCCCCGTACTCGTCAGCAGCTCCAAAAAATATCCCTTCACGCCGTCATCCCCATTTATTTCCTTTGACCCAGCCTCCAACATGGAGCCAATGACATCGCACGTTTAAAGAATCACGCTAGAGCACGTGGTCACATCGCAACATCAAGGTCCTTCAGATCTTCTCATCTCCAGCTGCTTGGCACGCCCAGGTCGAAGTTGCCGCTATCACGGCTATCGTGCTTTTGTTGGCGTGGCATCCACAAGCTAATGGAACGCTTTGAAATCGGGGCAATCAGAGTAACTCGATGTAGTTAAGTCTGCTTTGAAAAACCCATCGCTTTAAATTGGGCCCTTCCCCTCTGTAGTTTCGTTGGTCGCCCACTGGTTCTGCTCTTGTTTCGCTGCTTTCCATGCGCTGTGCATTGGCATCCTAGGATGGCATGCGCATTATAAATTTGAATTAATTATTATTAATAGCAATAATGTATTACTAGTTGTAACGTTACAGTGGTACCTCGGTATATGTCGTTAATTCGTTCCAGAAGGTGTAGGACTTATGCCGGAAATGACGAGGATACCAAACGAATTTTTTCCCATAAGAAATAAAGGGGAAGGAAATAATTCGTTCCAGAGTACAGTGAGAGAAAAAAAAGTATTTGATCCGATGCTGATTTTGTACGTTTGCCCACTGACAAAGAAATGATCATTCTATAATTTTAATGGTAGGTTTATTTGAACAGTGAGAGACAGAATAACAACAACAAAATCCAGAAAAACGCATGTCAAAAATGTTATAAGTTGATTTGCATTTTAATGAGGGAAATAAGTATTTGACCCCCGCTCAATCAGAAATATTTCTGGCTCCCAAGTGTCTTTTATACAGGTAACGAGCTGAGATTAGGAGCACATTCTTAAAGGAAGTGCTCCTAATCTCAGCTTGTTACCTGTATAAAAGACACCTGTCCACAGAAGCAATCAATCAATCATATTCCAAACTCTCCACCAATGCCAAGACCAAAGAGCTCCCCAAGGATGTCAGGGACAAGATTGTAGACCTACACAAGGCTGGAATGGGCTACAAGACCATTGCCAAGCAGCTTGGTGAGAAGGTGACAACAGTTGGTGCGATTATTCGCAAATGGAAGAAACACAAAAGATCTGTCAATCTCCCTCGGCCTGGGGCTCCATACAAGATCTCACCTCGTGGAGTTGAAATGATCATGAGAATTGTGAGGAATCAGCCCAGAACTACACGGGAGGATCTTGTCAATGATCTCAAGGTAGCTGGGACCATAGTCACCAAGAAAACAATTGGTAACACACTACGCCGTGAAGGACTGAAATCCTGCAGCGCCCACAAGGTCCCCCTGCTCAAGAAAGCACATATATATGCCCATCTGAAGTTTGCCAATGAACATCTGAATGATTCAGAGGACAACTGGGTGAAAGTGTTGTGGTCAGATGAGACCAAAATGGAGCTCTTTGGCATCAACTCAACTCGCCGTGTTTGGAGGAGGAGGAATGCTGCCTATGACCCCAAGAACACCATCCCCACCGTCAAACATGGAGGTGGAAACTATGCTTTGGGGGTGTTTTCTGCTAAGGGGGCAGGTCAACTTCACCGCATCAAAGGGACGATGGACGGGGCCATGTACCGTCAAATCTTGGGTGAGAACCTCCTTCCCTCAGCCAGGGCATTGAAAATAGGTCGTGGATGGGTATTCCAGCATGACAATGACCCAAAAAACACGGCCAAGGCAACAAAGGAGTTGCTCAAGAAGAAGCACATTAAAGTCTTGGAGTGGCCTAGCCAGTCTCCAGACCTTAACCCATAGAAAATCTGTGGAGGGAGCTGAAGGTTCGAGTTGCCAAACGTCAGCCTCGAAACCTTAATGACTTGGGGAAGATCTGCAAAGAGGAGTGGGACAAAATCCCTCCTGAGATGTTTACAAACCTGGTGGTCAACTACAAGAAACGTCTGACCTCTGTGATTGCCATCAAGGGTTTTGCCACCAAGTACTAAGTCATGTTTTGCAAAGGGGTCAAATACTTATTTCCCTCATTAAAGTGCAAATCAATTTATAACATTTTTGACATGCGTTTTTCTGGATTTTGTTGTTGTTAGTCTATCTTTCACTGTTCAAATAAACCTACCATTAAAATTATAGACTGATAATTTCTTTGTCAGTGGGCAAACGTACAAAATCAGCAGGGGATCAAATACTTTTTCCCTCACTGTATAAGAAATGATATTTTACATGGCATATTACACATTATTGGGGTTGTATAACATAATCTAGATACTACTTATTACTAAAATGCATACATACATTAAAATAAATGCATACATAAATTAAAATAAATTGAAATGAAAATAAAATTCAACGTCACTTTACCTTGCTGAGAGGAGGTGAAACAAGTGAACATTCACAGAGAATTCTAGCAAGGGTTGTGCACTGAACGAGATCTACCAGGCAGACTGAGGAGCGGCGCTTTGTTTCAGTCGTGAACGGGGTCTACGCGGGTACGCGGTGACTCATCCCGTCCCATACAAGTTCTAGCAAGCGCCTCGTATCACAAGCAAGGCGTCGTATCCCAAGACGTCGTACCCCAAGCAAGACGTCGCATCCCAAGCAAGGCGTCTTATCCCAAGACGTCTTATCCCAAGACGTCGCATCCCAAGCGAGACGTCGTACCCCAAGACGTCTTATCCCAAGCAAGACGGCGTATCCCAAGCAAGACGGCGTATCCCAAGCAAGACGTCTTATCCCAAGCAAGACGTCGCATCCCAAGCAAGATGTATCCCAAGACGTCGTATCCCAAGCAAGACGTCTTATCCCAAGACGTCTTATCCCAAGCAAGGTGTCACATCCCAAGCAAGACGTCGTATCCCAAGCAAGGCGTCGCATCCCAAGACGTCATATCACAAGCAAGACGTCTTATCCCAAGCAAGGCGTCGTATCCCAAGCAAGACGTATCCCAAGACGTTGCATCCCAAGCAAGACGTATCCCAAGACATTTTTTTCTCGTCAAAACACGACGTATCCAAAGCGGCCGTATACCGAGCTATGCCTGTAGTTGTCATGGCACAACCCATTTTTTGGTTATATATAAAATTGCCCGTATCCCGAATTTGGGGCTGGTGTGTTTACAAAACGACTGGGCCGATTTTGAGTCACCATCTCACCCTGTATGGGGTGCCCCTTACAAATGCCCCTTACACGACGTGTAATGGGGGATTTGTGATACTCCGCGTACTCATGCACAAAATAAAGAATCAGAATTCACACTCTTTGGGTCTTTCGGTAAAGTCACGTAGATTAAAAAAAAAACATCATCACGTTTCGATCGCAACACAAGCAGCCGTCTTTGATTGGTTGTGTTGCGATCGAAACTTCGTGATTTTTTTCCTCTCTAAATTAAACGAAGTTTCGACGATTGTGAAAATTATTTCTTTTTATTCTTATTTTTATTTTTTCTACCCACGTGACTTTACCGAAAGACCCAAAGCGTATGGATCCTTGCATTAAAATGCAAATCAATTTGTAACATTTTTGACATGCGTTTTTCTGGATTTTTTGTTGTTGTTATTCTGTCTCTCACTGTTCAAATAAATCTACCATTAAAATTATAGACCGATCATGTATTTGTCAGTGGGCAAACGTACAAAATCAGCAGGGGATCAAATACTTTTTTCTCTCTGTATATATTTGTTTATCTTACCGGGTAAGGCCCACTGACCTATTCGCTTATTTTTCAGAAGCCACCTGGCCACGTGTTACAGTTTAACGACGTGGCTTATCACGTGGACAATCAATAGCGGCCAAGCACTCTAAATAATCTCAACAAAAATCTGAAAATATATTTTCATACACTGGAGGAATCCGACGAGCTGAAATGCTCTTCTTGCGGCATCTCTCTCGAAGTACTTTTACGTAAGGGGCCGTCCATAAATGACGTCACACACCTATGGGCGGGGGGGGGGGGTCAGACATTTGTGACGATGTGTGACGAGGGTGGGGGTGGGGGGGGGGGGTTTGAGAAATGTGACGTCACATAAAAATGCGCAACTTTCAATAAATATAGAATCGTTATAACAACACTAATTGTTATAACAACACTCCTACAAACATCGGCGTTGCATCGCCACATTAAATACGCACTATAATGGCAATAGTTTAAAGCGATTTGAAGCATGTTTATTTTCAAAATGGAAATATGGTTTTGATGGGGGGAGGGGCAGAGCTTTGTGACGTCATATTTGAGGGGTGGGGGGGTCTGACTTTTTGTGACGTCATGTGACGAGGGGGGAGGGGGGTAAAAAATCGTCCAAAATCGCGTGACGTCATTTATGGGCGGCCCCTAAGTTCATGAGGACTCAAGTAACCTCACCTCCGTATTCAATTAAAGCAAAACGCGCGCGTCAAATTCGATTGGAGAGCTCCGGTCGTTTTCTGGCTCCATTTCTTCCCTCGATTCCTCCCTGCCTGGGCAGTGTCCCAAGGCCAACCGCGCCTGCTCGGTGGTGACGTCAGGCCGCGGCGATCTCACGCGATGACGTCACCTTCATCTCGGGAGCATCGTGGCGACGCTACGACGTCACGCCTCCACCCACGCACGGTCGCGTTCGTTGAAGGTTGATTCAAATAAATGGGCAAATATTTTAATCAATGGCAGTTTGCAAAGCGATTAATAGCAGTTTTGGGGGGGGCAAATGCAAAACAAAAGCTGTCCTATAATCATCGCTACCTGATGCATCTATTTTACTCAGCACTCTGTAATTTGTGGACGGTACAATTACATGAAATGGGCGTTTTTTTGTACTTATTATTAATAATATTATATAAATACCTCTCAAGTACGATTGGACGATACATCATAATACGCCGTATTGACAAAGGTATTGGAACTAATTGGCAGCCAGGCATCAGTGTTTTATTTATTTATTTTTTGCTAATATCACTTAATGATCAGCAGGGACGTTCGTCTCTACGCTGCCTCCCGTGTCCTTGAATCACTTCCAGCGCTGTGGATGCATCGGCGTGGGATTGGTGGATCACCGGATTGATTATAAAACTATAAACTTCTTAAATTATTGTGTTATTTATTATATGTGTCTTTAACAGGCCCTCTGAGCTGTATAGCTCCTTTTCAGAAGCGACCTGTCCACAAACGGCAGCTCAGTTGAGTGGCGTGTCCAAGTGGAAATGCGTCGAAGCCAAAAACAACTCTGAATGCGTGGATGCTGGCTTCTAAATGCGGACAGAAAAACCGGCGACTCTGGGAAAAAAAATCCACGCCACCATGGGAACACAGACAATCAAACTGCAAATATGCCGCGGGTGTCAGGGTCGGGATCGAAACCCAGGACCTCCTGCATACAAGGCGAGGTCGTTAACATTTCGCCACCGTAGCGACCAGAGATGAATAGGTTTTGCCCTTTCTGCCAATACAATAGGTGTTTTGTTTGCATTTTGACCGCAAGTGTTGTGGTTAATGCAAGACAGGATCCCTTGTAAAAAAAAAAGGTATCAGTTTTGTTGCCGGATAAAAGGGTAAAACCCTATTATTATATTTTTTGCTACTGGCAAAGGATGTCTCATAATGTAAAAGCTTACCCCGAGCTCTCAATTCGCTGATGGTGCGTTGCCTTTGAGCCGTGCGCCTTTTGGCGTCATCTGGTCCAACACCAGTGGAGACTAGGCTCTAAGAAAAGCCGTCTCGTTTGTCGACCAATCAATTGCAAGGACAGTGCAAACATTATCAGTGTTTTGATTTAAAGCTTTCGTGACTGCAGTAATTCATATTCTTAGTTTTTTCGGTAAAGTCACGTTGAAGAGAAACAACAAAATAATAAAATATATATAAAACAATAAAAAAAATTCTCACGACGTTTCGACCATGACTCAAACGGTCATCAACACACCTGAAGATGACCGTTTGAGTTATGGTCGAAACGTCGTGAGAATTTTTTTATTGTTTTATATATATTTTATTATTTTGTTGTTTCTCTTCAACGTGACTTTACCGAAAAAACTAAGAATATTATCAGTGTTGTCTATTTGTTTGGTTTGCATTTTGACCGCAAGTGTTGTGGTTAATGCAAGCCATGATCCCTTGTAAAAAGGTATCAGTATTATTGCCAGATAAAAGGGTAAAAACCTATTATTATTATTTTTGTTATAGGTGTTAAGATGTCCAAAGACCAATTAGGTACCTTTTTGCGAGGCATCAAGTCACGTACTAGTTGCAAAATATGCGAGCAAACTTGCTACGATAATGTATGCGTTGTTCTTGAAATTGATTGGCCTACAACAGAGACAGCAGCCATCTTTGATTCTATTTTTTTTGTCACTTGTAAAAATAAAACGATTCCCATAAACACTGTGCGTGTAAACTCCCTTCCTGCGGGCGTCCAGGATGTGCCCGTACCCGTGCGCTCGCGAGGAGAGGGCGGCAGCGGCAAACGCGTGGACTCCGCTCCGCAGCGGGATCGAGCGTTGTCCCCTCGCGCGCGTGTGGTTTTCGTTTCTCCGGGGCGCTCGTTCAAGCTGGGCGTTTTGGAGTCCAGCGGTGGAAGTTGGCAGGGCCAGCGGACGCGACATGAGTGGGACAAACGCGTGGAAGAACACACACTCCAGCGCTGTCCTACCAGACAGTCTCGTCCCTTCACCTGATGAAGGCCGCTTGTGTTGTGGCCGAAACGTCGTGAGAATATTATTGTGTTATTTTATTTTTTATTTTATCAATTTATTATTTTATTCTCATTCTACGTGACTTTACCGAAAGAACCAAAGAAGATGAATCATTGCAATCACGAAAGCTTTAAATCGAAATTTAAGAAGACGGGAGTTTCCCATTCCCCGTTAGCGGGCAGCCAAATGTGTCCGGAGCACATCCACTGGTTGCTGATGCACGAAGTGGTACCTATTTTATCGACCTCGGAAGACCGATGGGCTGAATCGTCGACAACTGGGAGAGCTATCCTGTTAAGCAATCGTTGGAAGGACGTGAGCAACCAGATAAAGTTCGATTTAAAGCTTTCGTGACTGCAGGGATTCACATTCTTGGTTCTTTCGGTAAAGTCACATAGAAGGGAAATAATTAAATAATAAAAATAAAACAATAACATTCTCACGACGTTTCGATTGCAACACAAGCAATCATTATCAAGTGTGAAAACTACAGCAAGAAAACCACAGAAAAAACAGCCACTTTTTCAGCCAACTGGAACGTTTTCCGCTACGGTGGCTAGGAGATGTTAACTGCCTCGCCTGGTATACAGGAGGTCATAGGTTCGATCCCGACCCTGACGCCTGCTGTATATTTGGAGTTTGCGTGTCTCTCTCTCATCATCACGGTGGCTAGGAGATGTTAACTACCTTGCCTGGTATGCAGGAGGTCGTGGGTTCGATCCCAACCCTGATGCCTGCTATATATTTGGAGTTTGCGTGTCTCTCTCTCATCATCATTATAATCACGGTGGCTCGGAGATGTTAACTACCTCGCCTGGTATACAGGAGGGCGTGGGTTTGATCCCGACCCTGACGCCTGCTGCTGTATATTTGGAGTTTGCGTGTCTCTCTCTCATCATCATCACGGTGGCTAGGAGATGTTAACTACCTCGCCTGGAGTACAGGAGGTCGTGGGTTCGATCCCGACCCTGACGCCTGCTGCTGCTGTATATTTGGATTTTCGTGTCTCTCTCTCCTCGTGGTCGCGTGGATTTTTCTCCGGTTCCACCGGTTTTTCCCTCCACATTTAGAAACACGCGTTCAGAGCATTTTGGCTTGCTATTCCTTTACACGTGATAAGCCACTTCGTTGTGCTATCACGTTTGATAGCCAGGTCGCTTCTGAAAAAAAGAGATTGCTTAGCTCATTGGGCCTCATCCGGTTTAATAATAACAAAAAAAGTAAAATTTTACGAACAATTATTTTAGCGCTACAGAATCGGTTCACCAACAAACAATTGTAAGGTTGGATTTGTTATTCCACTTTTCTCTGCCACATCCGGCATAGATAACCTAGAACGCGGAAATCATGCTCGTTGTTTGACGATTACAATCGTACGCTGCGCTGAGTTTTCACATTTCAAAGTGTCTGCCACGTGTGTAAAAGTCAATTGAACACTGTAATACCACCGCTACTTAATACTATGGACTACTGCTAATTATATTTTTTTGATTTAAAGCTTTCGTGACTGCAGTGATTCATATTCTTGGTTCTTTCGTTGCAGTCGAAACGTCGTGAGAATTGTATTGTTTAATATATATTTTATTATTTTATTGTTTCCCTTCAACGTGACTTTACCGAAAGAACCAATAATATACTGCTAATTATGTTAAGCATTATTTATTCACGCGCTCATGAATAATAATAATAATCATAATGATGATAATTCATCTATGTTTGCTTTCGTGAATAACACCATTTCCGATGCTATTACTGCATTACTAATGCTGGTAACTACGGTAATTTCTCCGGGTCCATTAAATCCAATTGAAGTGATTACAATTGCCTGGCTGTGTATTGTTGCACAGCTCCTGATTTGTTCACATTCAGGAGACTTGTGTTAAGAAGTCGTCCATGTATAAATATATATAGGAGTGCCATCATCATCAGCAGCATTTAAATCTATCTCGAGCTGGTCAAGTCATTTTATCCGGACGGATTGACGCCTTTCCATAGGGGGTTGCTACGGTGGTGAGATGTTAACTACCTCGCCTGGTATACAGGAGGTCGTGGGTTCGATCCCGACCCTGACGCCTGCTGTATATTTGGAGTTTCTAGTGTCTCTCTCTCATCATCATCATCATCACGGTGGCCAGGAGATGTTAACTACCTCGCCTGGTATACAGGAGGTCGTGGGCTCGATCCCGACCCTGACGCCTGCTGTGTATTTTGAGTTTGCAGTGTCTCTCTCCCCGTGGTCGCGTGGATTTTTTCTCCGGGTACACCTCCGGTTTTTTGCCTCCACATTTAAAATCAACGTCACGCGTTCAAAATTACTTGTCTTCCGCTATAAAATGTCCACACGACGACAACGATGATGATGATGATGATGACGATGATGGTGCTGATGATAAGCCACTTCGTTCAGAGCGAGGTCGCTTCTGAAAAAACTAGCCGTACAGCTCAGTGGACCGTACCGGGGCCAAACATTACCACACCTTAAATAGAGAAGAAGAAAAAAAACCGTGTTTAAATGGGTTCGCGATTCAACTAAAACTTCTGACCGTCGTTTCAATTGTGCCTCGCGCCCGACGAACATCCCCAACCTCTGCAGCGGATCGCGAGCAGCAGAGACATTTGCAAAAGCGCTGTGGCACCACGCCCTCTCGCGAGGTGCCGACATCTGCCGATCGGAGATCGATCCCCGATGACATTTGACGGCAGTCTTCACGTGGAAATTTCCAGTGGCGGTGGTGGTGGTGGGAGGGGGGAGAAGGCGGGGGGGTGGGGGGTAGGGTTACGTTGTCTCCGTAGCTTGCACCTATTTAGATTTCAAGTTTCCCTCCGTTGCACATTCAAGCTCCGTACAGCAGCCCGCTTATTTGGTAGATCTCCGCGCGTCACATCGACACGCCGCCTCTTTGACGGGACCCAAAACCCACCCCCTACCCCCCCCTGCATGATGAGACTCGGAAATGACTAGCTCGGCATTTGATTGAAGCACAAAGTGTTTTCATTATTGATGACTTCCAGGCTGTGATGATGCCGACGATCTCACATTCACCCCCTCCACGCCACGCCACACCTCCACCCACCCCCCCGCCCGCTCCCTGCGTTGGAGGTGATTGATGATGGGCCGCTTTGTGATCGATGTGTGTGGGGAGCGGTAGTGGAGCAGTTAGCGCCGCTCTCCGAGACGAATCCCGCCGACCCCGAGTTCGATTCCCGCTCACGGACAAGATCAGTGACGATTATTCTGAACCAAGGCCCGGGGCCTCTCCCGCTAGGTCGACTCAGCCTCAAATGAGTAGCCGGTTTCGGCGTGTAAGAACATCGCCACTGGAGAGACAAAGGCGGCCGTGCGTGGTGATGACCACCCACCCCCTCGTGTGCCCTTCTCGCCTTCATAGGTGCTGCTCGCTAACAGCACTTGCCCCAACAGCTTGTCACAGGCTATATGGGGGACCTTGGTCTTTGTGTGCGCGCGTGGGGTGCGGTAGTGTAGTGGTTAGCACGCTGCGCTACGAATCCCGCGACCCGAGTTCGATTCCCGCTCACGGCCAAAGTCAGTGGCGATTATTTTTAATCGGTCCGGGGCCTCCCCGCTAGGTTGACTCAGCCTCAAATGAGTAGCTGGTTTCGGTGTGTAAGAACATCGCCACTGGGGAGACAAAGGCGGCCGGGCGTGCCGCGCCGGCCTTCATAGGTGCTGCTCGCTAACAGCACTTGCCCCAACAGTCTGTAAAGGCTATACGGGCGCGCGGGGAGGGGGTTGTCTTTGTCTTTGTAATCAAGCGCACTGCACGACCGATGAACCCATCCATCCTCAAGTGAGTAGCTGGTGCTGTGTGTGAAACTCACTGGGAAGACAAAAGCGGGATGGGCGTGGTGCTCGCTGACAGCCCTTGCCTTAACAGTCCGTGAAGGCTACACCAGGTGGGATCTTTGTCTTTGTGTGTGCAGTGACGGATTAAAGTTATTTTCGGGGCCTGTGACGTCTGTCATGAAGGTGCCCTCAATTTTTTTTTATTAAATATGAAATTGTAAAACACAACTTGCACAGTAAATTAATTGTATTTTTTTTATTTGCTATACTGCCCAGGATAATGCGACACCCAGTCGTTCGTAAAAGTCGAAGGCGGTATAGTACTATAGTAATAGAGCAAGTGCAGAATCGCTGAACCTGAATTGATAGCTTGAAAGCGTTTAGCGCTGGGCCCTCAAAAGTTGCGGGGCCCGTAGCATTATGAAGCTACTTTTGCTACTAGGATAATAAATGACGTCAGGCGATTTTGGACGATTTTTGACCACACCCCCCCCCCCCTCGTCACACGGCGTCACAAAAAGTCAGCCCCCCCCCCTCATATATGACGTCACAAAGCTCTGCCACCCCCCCCTCCCCCCAAACCATATTTCCATTTTAAAAATAAAACATGCTTCAAATCGCTTTAAACTATTGTCATTGTAGTAGCGCGTATTTAATGTGGCGCTGCACTCTGATGTTGCAGGAGAAAAACATTTATTAAAAAGTCTATTTCATTAAGTAGAACGTGTTGTGTCTATATTTATTTAAAGTTGCGAATTTTGACGTGACGTCACACTTCTCAAACCTCCCTCCCCCCCCTCGTCACACATCGTCACAAATGTCTGAACCCCCCCCCCACCCCCCAGGTGCGTGACGTCATTTATGGACTGCTCCTCTGATGTTGTAGGAGAAAACATTTATAAAAAAAGTATATTTATTTTTTGATTTAAAGCTTTCGTGACTGCAAGGATTCATCTTCTTTGGTTCTTTCGGTAAAGTCACCACCACGTAGAATGAGAATAAAATAATAAAAATAACACAATAAAATTCTCACGACGTTTCGGCCACAACGCAAGCGGCCGTCTTCAGGTGAAAGGTACAGAAGCTCTGTCGTCCCGACAGGTCTGTACCTTTCACCTGAAGACGGGCGCGCACCAGTGGCGATCATCTGAAACAAACGTTGATGTCTCGGACTGTTGGGGCAAGCGCTGTTAGCGAGCGGCAACCTATGAAGGCCGGCACGGCACACGATCTTTGGGTGGTGTGGAAGGCCAGCAAAACCACGCCCGGCCGCCTTTGTCTCCCAAGTCATTTTCTTTTCACTACAGGCTGAGTCGACCTAGGAGATGCCCGGTACCGGTTCAGATAATCGTCACTGGGTGTTGGCCGTGAGCGGGACTACGAACCCGGGTCGCCGGGTTCGTAGCGCAGCGTAGCGCTAACCGCTACACCGCCGCTCACCATTACTGCGAGTCAATACAACACACACACACACACCGCAGTGTTAACCAGGGCGGCCACGGAATAAAAAGGGGTGGAACCTCTTACATAATTCTCTATCTTTTTCTGTCATCATTATAATCATCACGGTGGCTGGGAGATGTTAACTACCTCGCCTGGTATGCAGGAGGCCGTGGGTTCGATCCCGACCCTGACGCCCGCTGTATATTTGGAGTTTGCGTGTCTCTCTCTCTCATCATCATCATCATCACGGTGGCTAGGAGATGTTAACTACCTCGCCTGGTATGCAGGAGGTCATCGGTGCGATCCCGACGCTGACGATGCCTGCTGTATATTTGGAGTCTGCGTGTCTCTCTCTCTCTGTCATCATCATCACGGTGGCTGGGAGATGTTAACCACCTCGCCTTTTATGCAAGAGGTCGTGGGTTCGGCCCCGACCCTGATGATGCCTGCTGCTGTATATTTGGAGTCTGCGTGTCTCTCTCTCTCTCATCATCATCATCACGGTGGCTGGAAGATGTTAACCACCTCGCCTGGTATGCAGGAGGTCGTGGGTTCGATCCCGACCCTGACACCGCTTTCTGTATTCAACAAACTCATGAATTCAAACGCTGGGTAACCGGCGCCGACGGAGCGTCACCCAACATGACGCGCTCAACAGGAGCAGGGAACGCGTAGGGAGTATACATGGAGGTGCGGGGTGTATGCAGGGAACGCGCAGGGAGTAGCAGGGAGGCGCAGGGATTATGCAGGGAGGCGCAGTGGGGTACAGCAAGGTTCAGGGAAATGCAGGGAGTATGCAGGGAGTATGCAGGGAGTATGCAGGGAGGCGCAGTGGGGTACAGCAAGGTGCAGGGAGATGCAGGGAGTATGCAGTGAGTTGCAAGGAGATACAGGGAGTATGCAGGGAGGCGCAGGGAGATGCAGAGAGGTGCAGGGAGTATGCAGGGAGGAGCAGGGCGTGCAGGGAGGCGCAGGGAGCAGCCGTGCCCCCCCCCCCCACTCCCACCACTTGTCCGTGCCTGCCCATGCTAAGGGATGGTTGTGAGATCATTGTGCCTTGATGAGTGTTGCCCAGGTCATCTCCCTGTGGAGGGGGTTGGTGGGGGGCTGGGGTGGTGGGGGGGGGGGGGGTTGGTGGGGGGGTGGTGGTGGTGGGGGTGGTGGGAGTGGTGGGGGGTGGATCTGTCGTCCTCGAGGGGGAATTTTCCGATTTCGTGACAGAAATGGGATCGTGTGAAAGGACAACAACCACAGTAGGATTTCGCTCGCCGGCGTCTCCTCTCATTTCATTCTCGTTCAGTCAGCAGCAGCGGCGGCGGCGGCGGTGGTGGTGGCGGTGGTGGTGGCGGTGGTGGTGGCGAGGCGAGATTCCTTGGCGTAAAAAAAAAAACGCAGCGTAGTGAAACTGAGCCTTCAAAGAATCATTTGTCTGGAGAGGTCCTGCATCTGGGATTTTTGGACCAATTTCACGAACGACGGTTTTTAAACTAAGCTATTAAAAAAAAAATGAACTATATATATACATTTTATTTCTTACCAGGGTAAGGCCCGCTGAGCTGCAGAGCTATTTTATTTTTTTCAATTCCAGAAGCGACCTGGTCACAAATGATGGGTCGACGAAGTGGGTATATCGTCACGCGGAATAGCACAGAAGCCAGATACTCTAAACGCGCGTGACGTTGATTCAAAATGTGGAAATGTGGAGGGGGAAAACCGGAGGACCGGGAGAAAAATCCACGCGACCACGGGGAGAGAGAGAGAGTGAGACACGCAAACTCCAAATATACAGCAGCAGGCATCGTCAGGGTCGGGATCGAACCCACGACCTCCTGTGTACCAGGCGAGGTAGTTAACATCTCACCACTGAGAGAGAGACACGCAAACTCCAAATATACAGCAGGAGGCGTCAGGGTCGGGATCGAACCCACGACCTCCTGTGTACCAGGCGAGGTAGTTAACATCTCACCACGGAGAGAGAGAGTGAGACACGCAAACTCCAAATATACAGCAGCAGGCGTCAGGGTCGGGATCGAACCCACGACCTCCTGTGTACCAGGCGAGGTAGTTAACATCTCACCACTAAGAGAGACACACGCAAACTCCAAATATACAGCAGCAGGCATCAGGGTTGGGATCGAACCCACGACCTCCTGTACACCAGGCGAGGTAGTTAACATCTCCTAGCCACCGTGGCCCCTCAGACGAGCTCACCTTTCATTCTAGAACCTCCCAAGTGAGATGACAGAGGGCATCGCGCGAGATACATATGAGCGATGTGGCGTTATAGCCTTGACGACGATGAATCGTGATGATGATGATGATGACGACGAGAGACGTCATCACATGCAAATCTGCTCAGCGCCGCAGCCAATCAGCGTGGAGTAATTGTCGGAGGCGCTGTGACGTACACGCGTCCAAACGACACGTGGAACGCACGCGCGCGTACAGGAAAAACAAAAAGCACTCGGCCTTTTGTGCACAATTAACACACACACAATTAACACACACACTTAGCACACCCACACACTTAGCACACACA
Organism: Petromyzon marinus; assembly: GCF_048934315.1. Taxonomy (NCBI): domain Eukaryota; kingdom Metazoa; phylum Chordata; class Hyperoartia; order Petromyzontiformes; family Petromyzontidae; genus Petromyzon; species Petromyzon marinus. The sequence goes on along the minus strand of NC_133727.1, from coordinate 4,991,940 downwards.
CACACACACTTAACACACACACTTAGCACACACACACACTTAGCACACACACACACACTTAACACACACACACTTAGCACACACACACACACTTAACACACACACACTTAGCACACACACACACTTACCACACACACACACTTAACACACACACACTTAGCACACACACACACTTAACACACACACACACACTTAGCACACACACTTAACACACACTTAACACACACACACACTTAGCACACACACACACTTAACACACACACACTTAGCACACACACACTTAGCACACACACACACTTAACACACATTAACACACACACACTTAGCACACACACACACTTAACACACACACTTAGCACACACACACTTAGCACACACACACACACTTAACACACACACACAGCACACACACTCAACACGCACACTTAGCACACACACACACTTAACACACACACACTTAGCACACACACACACTTAACACACACACACTTAGCACACACACACTTAGCACACACACACACACTTAACACACACACACACTTAGCACACACACACTTAACACACACACACACTTAACACACACAATTAACACACACACTTAGCACACACACACATTTAGCACACACTTAACACACACACACTTAGCACACACACACACTTAATACACACACACACACTAAGCACACACACTTAGCACACACACACACTTAACACACACACACTTAGTACACACACACACACTTAACACACACACACTTAGTACACACACACACTTAACACACACACACACTTAGCACACACACACTTAGCACACATACACACTCAACACGCACACTTAGCACACACATACACTTAGCACACACACACACACACTTAGCACAGACACACACACACTTAACACACACAACTTAACACATACACACACACTTAGCACACACACACTTAGCACACACACACTTAGCACACACACACACTTAGCACACACACACACTTAACACACACACACTTAGCACACACACACAATTAGCACACACACACACACTTAGCACACACACACTTAGCACACACACACTTAGCACACACACACACTTAGCACACACACACTTAGCACACACACACTTAGCACACACACACTTAGCACACACACACACTTAGCACACACACACTTAGCACACACACACACTTAGCAGACACACACTTAACACACACACACTTAGCACACACTTAGCACACACACACACTTAGCACACACACACTTAGCACATACACACACACTTAGCACACACAGCACACACACACTTAGCACACACACACAGCACACACACACACACAATGAGCACACACACACACAGCACACACACACACTTAACACGCACACACTTAGCACACACACACACTTAGCACACACACACTTAGCACACACACACACAATGAGCACACACACACAATGAGCACACTCACACACACTTAGCACACACACTTAGCACACACACACTTAGCACACACACACACTTAGCACACACACTTAGCACACACACACTTAGCACACACACACACTTAACACACACACACTTAACACACACACACACACTTAGCACACACACACTTAGCACACATACACACTCAACACGCACACTTAGCACACACATACACTTAGCACACACACACACACACTTAGCACAGACACACACACACTTAACACACACAACTTAACACATACACACACACACTTAGCACACACACACACTTAGCACACACACACTTAGCACACACACACACTTAACACACACACACTTAGCACACACACACACTGAGCACACATACACTTAGCACACACACACACACTTAGCATACACACACTTAGCACACACACACTTAGCACACACACACACACTTATCACACACACAATTAACACACACACTTAGCACACACACACACTTAACACACACACAATTAACACACACACTTAGCACACACACACAAAATCAACACAACACACACAAGATTACCGCATACACAATTAACACAACACACATAATTAACACACACACAATTAACACACACAATTAATACACACATAATTAACACACACAATTAATACATGCACACAATTAACACAACACACACAATTGACACACATATAATTAACACAACACACACAATTGACACACACACACACTTAACACAACACACACTTAACACACACACAATTAACACACACACACACAATTAACACACACAATTAACACAACACACATACAAAATTGACACACACACACTTAACACACACACACAATTAACACACACACACAGACACACACACACAGACACAATTAACACACACAGACACAATTAACATACACACTTAACACACACAGACACAATTAAAACACACACACAATTAACACACACACACAATTAACACACACATACACAATTAACACACACACTTAACAGACACACACACTTAACACACACACAATTAACACACGCAAACACAATTAACACATACTAAACACACACACACAATTAACACACGCACACTTAACACACACACACTTAACACACACACACACACACTTAACACACACAGACACAATTAGCATACACACACTTAACACACACACAATAAAAATACACACACTTAACACACACACACACAATTAACACACACATCATAATCAGCAGCAGCAGCAGCAGCAAGTCAGTCACCATTAGCACAATAGTGAGCATTGGTGGGTCTCCTCTGCCGATGAGTCCTAAGTATAACGAACCTCCTGCTGCCGCTGCTGTTGTAATTAGGGGGCAAATTGATCGTTCAGGCAGGGGTGGGGAACCTTTTTTTTTCTGCCAAGGGCCATTTGGATATTTACGTAACATCATTCGCGGGCCGTACAAAATTATCAACCTAAAGATTCGCCCCGTTATACTTGGCCAAACGTTTCATGAACTCGCCCCTTAATGCGATGGGGCTGGAACCGCTTATCTTTGGCCAGGCGTGGTGACGATGTTAGCCGGTGTTGACGATGTTTGCCGCAACTCGCAACTGCTTCTCCAGGTTTTTCGCTCTCCTAGATTTGTTGAATTTTCGAGTCCCGCCTGCGGTGGCCTTGGCAGGGCCCAGACACCAAATTGTTTCGCGGGGGCCTCATACGGCCCGCGGGCCTCATACGGCCCCCACCCCCGGGCTAAGGGTCCACAATGCAATTTATTTATAATTTTTATTTTTTGCGTAAGGCGCTCAACGGCTGGGAGAGTGCAGCGCATCGCTTCTGGATCGCGCTAATTGAGTGCCGCATTGAAGGATCTCTTAATCCCAGGCTCGGGTCCAACGTTAATAACGTGATGGTGGTGGTGGTGATGATGGTGGTGACGGTGGTGGTGATGGTGGTGATGATGGTGGTGGTGGTGGTGATGATGATGGTGGTGGGGGGTGGTGGTGATGATGATGGTGGTGGGGGGTGGTGGTGATGATGATGGTGGTGATGGTGGTGGTGATGGTGGGGGTGATGGTGGTAATGGTAGTGGTGAAGGTGATGATGGTGGTGATGATGATGATGGTGGTGATGGTGGTGGTGATGATGGTGGTGGGGGGTGATGGTGATGATGGCGGTGATGGTGGTGGTGGTGGTGGTGATGATGATGATGGTGGTGATGGTGGTGATGGTGGTGGTGATGGTGGTAATGGTAGTGGTGAAGGTGATGATGGTGGTGATGATGGTGATTGTGGTGATGGTGGTGGTGGTGATGGTGGTGGTGATGATGGTGGCGGTGCTGGTAGCAGTGGTGGTGCTGATGGTGGTGGTGGTAGTGGTGATGGTGGCGGTGGTGATGGTGGCGGTCCTGATGATGATGGTGATGAAAGTGATGATGGTGGTGGTAATGGTGATGGTGGTAGTGATGGCGATGGTGGTGTGAAATGAATCGCAAACGGTCTTATCCATTACACAGCAAAAAAACAAGCAAATAACCCCGAAATGTAACCCCTTATTTTGCTTAATATAAACCGGGAGGTGCGGTGTTTTATGCCATTAGACGCTGTTATCGGTAGCAGCAGCAATAGCGAAATGCAACTGTACAGGTGGCACGTGCAACTCCTGCGTAATGAAGTTACACATTTTTTTGGAGGGTGTGCTGCTTCAGAATCCCGTCGTTTATACAATGTATTTATACTGCCTGTGCCCACTGGGTTTACGTATAATTACAATTAATCAAGACCGATATTATATATTAAACACAAAATCGCCGAAGCTGATCGCTTTGTTATTTTAAAAAATAAGTGATATTTTTTTCCACGAAACGCACGTTTGGAATTAATAACGATGTTAATTTTGTCTATGCGTGTGTTTTTTTTTTTGCGTGTGTTTGCATCATTGCCAGCCGCGCGTGTGTGCAGTCCGGGCAAGGAGAATCAAAGAGGAGGAGTGGTTGCAAGCTACCCTTCTGGGCATTTCAGAAATCAGAATCAGAACATTTCTGTATTCGTATTTGGAGGAATTCGCTAAGCTATGAAGCTCATTTTCACATAACTCCAAGGTCGGATCAAGGCGTGGGGGCTTCAGGGGGCTGTAGCCCAGGGGCCTCCAGAGATGAAGTGAAAAGTAATTTCATTTGTGAACGCTTTGTAATACATTTTTATTCATTATAATAATAGCGTTTTTCCCCATTTTTTCTGGCAACAAAAACTGAAACCTTTATTTTTACCAGGAATCATGTCTGCATTAACCACAATAATTGTGGTCTGAATGCAAACAAAACACACACTTTCGATTTGGAGAAACCAAACGACATATCTCAGACCGCATCCGTGAACATAAAGCAGACTTGAAACACGGTAGGACGAACTCCTCGGCCGTGGCAGATCACTGTTATAATTCAGTGGGCTCACATGACATTGACTTCTCCAAGACGGAGGTTCTTTGCAAGCCATCCGGCTACCATGAGAGATTCGTTCATGAGGCCATCCACATATACAAACACAGAGACAATTTCAACCGAGAAGATGGATTCTGGCTTAGTAACCATTGAAGAGATGTTATAAACCATTTCGGTTCTTAATTGATTGTATTTTACGGTGACCTTCAGACCGCAGTCCATTCGCTGGCACTGCCTCTTAATACCTTTCACACGACGGTCAATGGTATGGTTTATAGCATGTTGTATAATAATAAACAGTATAACATTGTAATGTTTAACATAATTCATAAGGCAATATATAGCATCGTAATTGCACAGCGAATATACAGCAGCGTGGTATACAGTAGGATTGATAGAATAAGACATAGTGTAATATTCCAAGTCTAATATTTTATAGTCTAAAGTATAGGGTAGTGCATAGTAACGCATTGTATAATTCAAAGGTGGAATTTGTCTATGGACATGATATTACACCATGTAGTTTAGATCGGAAGGTATAATATTTGTATTGTATAGTAGTCCAGTTTGTAGCATGGTAATAACGCAACACAGGACAGAGCAGCTCACTGTGGCTGTTTCTTCTCCTCTTTTTTGCCCAGCCCCTCTCCTCCGTTCCGAAGCTTGTCGCTCATATTAACATGCTAATTCACATGTTAATTCCTCCCGCACAGCTCAAAAGACGTTGTCCACGCTTGGCAGCGTTCACTCAAACGCCGTCTTCTGGACAGTCCTATCTCTTCACCTGAGGAAGCTAACTTGTGCTGTGGCCGAAAACGTCGTGAGAATTTTATTTCGTTATGCTTCATTTCTATTATTTTATTTCCATTCTACGTGACTTTACCGAAAGAACCAAGAAGAAAAAAAAAACACACACGCTGATAATATGATGCATCGTCCTTGAAACTGATTGGTCCACACCAGGGATGGCTGATAGTGGCATTGTCTTTGAGCTGTACGCCTTTTGGCGTCATCTGGTCCTGCACCAATTGAGACGAGGCTCAAAGGAAAGCCGTCTCTGGTACGGACCAATCAGTTTCAAGGACAATGCATCATATTATCAGAGTGTGTTTTTCATTTGCATTTTGTCCACAAGTATTGCGGTTAATGAAAACATGATTCCTTGTAAATAGCTTTCAGTTTTGCTGCCAGAAAAAAGGGGAAAAACCCTATTATTATATTTTGGCACTGGCAAAAGGAGGTCTAATGATGTAGAATTTTATTTTTCTTTAACTTTGTTTTCCTTTTGAAAATATTACTGGGGGCCTCTACGTACCTGTAAACCAGGGGGCCTTACACAATTTGAATCCGGACCTGCACATGTCCAGAAGTTTTGATTTCTTCCACGGATATGTATGTGGTTTCCCGGTAATTAAAGAAAATCGGCCACAAGACCAAACTGGGGATCTTAAGAATGTGAGTGACCAGTGGGAGCTTTGTTTTATGCCTGCGAGACTCGGGACATCGAGAAAGACTCACATGAGTTGAGATTTTGATTTAAAGCTTTCGTGACTGCAGTAATTCATATTCTTAGTTTTTTCGGTAAAGTCACGTGACTTTACCGAAAAAACTAAGAATATGAGTTGAGATATCGACACAATGATTTTGATCGGAGTCTCAGTGGTTTATTTCTCCACGTTGAACGGATACTTGGACCGTGCTATCTGCCAAACTGTTTCTCCCAACGTGGAGACACAACCCACTGAGACTCCGATCAAAATCATTACGTTGCCATACATTTTTGGCGTCACCAAAAAGATTTCCAAAAGTCTAAACAAACACAAGATCCAGGTCCGATTCAGTACAGTACGCAAGATCCATCATCTGATCCCATCTGTAAAGGATGTCATTCCTGACTTACAGCACCCTAGTGTCGACAAACTGAGTTGCACCTGTGGGGATTGTTACATCGGGGAAACGAAACGACACATTTCTGATCGCATTCGTGAGCACAAGTTGGATCTGAAACATGGCAGGATGGATTCTTTAGCCGTTGCCGACCACTGTTGTAATACTGTGCTGGCTCTCGTGACAATGTGTTCTCCGATACCAAGGTGCTCTGCAAGCCTCCTGGATACTACCAAAGATTTGTCCATGAAGCCATCCAGATATACAAACATAGACGTAACTTCAACCGAGATGATGGATTCAAATTGAGCAATCATTGGAAAGATGTAATTAACCAAGTCAAACTTTAGCTACCGGGCAGTTTACTGCTAGACAGCCGGTTAAGATGTATTTTCATAAACATACCCATATTCCCAGTCTGTTACCGCCAGTTTTACACACTACCATCGCCATGGTTGTGTGTACCACGAGTTTAGTTTTTTTTTAGCTTGCACATTTTAGTTTGAACTCCTTACGTTGTTAGCCTGCGCATTTCTCACTTACCCACCCGGCAGCATAACAAAAGGCGGCTTCGATCCTCGCTTGCCTATCTACTTCCGCCATCTACATCACAAAGCCTCAGTTTCGGCCCCAGTCGTTGCCTCCCAGCGCACCCTCGGTTTTGCAACTTGGCCTCCCAGCCCACATCCCGCCCCCACACTCACCATGCCCCCCCCTCCCCGACCCCTCCCTCCATGCCCCGCGACTATATAATCCCTCGTCACAGCCATCTCTGAGACACACTTTAAGCGTTTGTGCTTTCACTACGTTGTCCCCACCTGAAGAAGGACGCTTGTGTTGCGCCCGAAACGTCGTGATTAAATTTAGTTTTCATTCATTTTATTTTCATTTTACCTACGTGGCTTTCATAATAAAGGTTTTTGGGTTAGATCGCGTTATTTATAAATGTGTCGTAACCCTCCACCACCCGACACGGCCAAACAGTAAAAAAAAAGTATCACGTTGACAAAAGACAAATAGTTCACTACTTTAGCCTACCACCAGTGTGTTGAAGAGTGAATCAACATCATTTAAAATTTGAATACGACGTTTCGCTGGTAATTACATCCAGCATCATTGGGCAATTCGCCGGAATGGTAAAGCCCTCACTTGCTCCCGGTCTTAAATAGAGCAGCAGGGTGATGTCATCATTTAACTCATTCAGGTGCAGTGATTTGAGGCAGAGGGGGGTATTGTAATTATATAATCGATTGGTAATCATTAATGGTTTTGATTAGTAATGAGTTGTAGATTAGTAATTAGTTGTAATGTGTGTTATTGTGATTATATGCTACGTTAGTAATCCGTTAATTAGTATGTGTTTCCCCTATAAGGAATTGTAATATGTATTATTTAATAATACGCTTCCAAGCCGCACTAAGCCTGTAGCTGTCAGAGCGATTAAAGTTATTTCTATTTCTCTCAATTTCAATGGATTCTCTAATTAGTCTTTGCCAGTAAATAATTAGTTTTACACAACACTTCAACGTTATCAAAATCAATTTAGTGTCCTTGTTGACAAGCATGTTCTGCCACTGCCGACAGTTGTGTTTGAGATAATTAAATATTTATTTGGTGTTCTTTTAGTCTTATGCTGATGTTACGTCCCGTCTGTCCAATATAGCATCTGCCACGTAAACAGTTAATCCGATATACACTTTCTGTTGATAATTTAGGTAATTCGTCTTTAGTGCAAGATATTAGGTTCTGAATTTTGTGTACTGTACCAAATCTTACTGTAATGTTTTGCTTTTGCAAAAAAACGGGCTAATTTGTCAGTTAGTTCTGAGATATATGGAATTTTAATTGTATTAACAATCTGATCGCTTTCAGCATAGTTGCTTTGCGATCGTGATTTGGCATTCAGTGCTCTGTTAATTTGAGTATTATTGTAGCAATTCTGTCGTAATGCTTCCATAACGTGTCTGATCTCTCTCACTAGACTTTCACCATCTGACACTGTTTTAGCCCGATGTATGAGCGTCTTGATAAGAGAGGATTTCTGAGCTGGATGATGATGATGATGATGCGAATCTGCATTCAGATAGGCATCAGTGTGTGTTTGCTTTCTGTAAACGCTGTGCGTTATTTTACCATTTAGGCCATGTCTAAGCAAAATATCTAGAACAGGAGTGTGTTATTCACCTCTATTTCCATGGTGAACTGTATGGCCGGGTTTTTTGTATTGAGATGATTTAGAAAATCATTAAGTGTATCTTTACCATGTGGCCAGACAACCAAAGTGTCATCCACATATCTAAACCAAAAAGATGGTTTTAATGTGCTCGAGGCAAGTGCTCTTATTTCAAAGTTTTCCATGTACAGATTTTCTATAGCAGGAGATAAAGGAGAGCCCATTGCTGCTCCTTCCTTTTGTTTAAAGAAATCCCCTCTCCATAAGAAGTAAGTGTTATTTAAACAATGGTCGGCAAGTTTCGGAATATCTTTTGGTAAACCTGTACTCTTTACTAGTGTATCAAGTAATTTAAGCGATTAGTTCACTGGAACCTTAGTGAATAGAGAAATCACATCAAAACTTACCAGAATATCATTGGGATTAAGTTTAATATCTTTAATCACATTCACAAGATGTTCTGAATTTCTTATGAATGAAGATGTCCTACCGATGTAGGGCGGAATTTGTTTAGTTATATATTTTGCTCATTTATATGTGGCAGAGCCAATTGTACTGACTATGGGTCGTAATGGGATACCGATTTTATGAATCTTTGGTAGCCCATACAGTCTAGGTGGTTTTGAGGCCCTTGGCATAATTTGGTATTGCTCATTCCTAGGGATTAATTAATTTGCAATTATTGCAGTAGTCTTATGTTCTAAAGTATGAGTTGGATCTCGTTAAATTTTAATGTAGGTACTTTCCTCTAGTGAATTTCTAATTTTATTATCATAATCGGCTCGTGACACAATTTGGATATCTTTATTTACACGGAGCTCTCTTAAGGCTTTTGCTTCGTTAGAGATAATATTTACTTTTGGAACTTTGCTATTCTCAATTATTTTGGCAACCTCGTGTCTAGTCATCTCTGCCTCATTATGTGGAATGAATCTTACTGCTGATTCTACCTCAGCAATTATCTCATCCACTGGAATTGTGCGTGGGGTAACGGCAAAGTTAAGGCCTTTAGAAAGGACAGAGATCATGTCACTAGTTAAAACAGTGTTAGTCAAGTTCATTACGGTTTTATTTTAAAATGGTTCGTTTTTAGTAGGGATTTGTTTATTATGAAGTCTATAAAATGTATTCATTTGGTTAGTTTTTGTTAGATTAAACACAATATCAGCCGATCGTTGTGTTATGGTATCGATTACATTCCAATATTGCATGGATACACTATTGCTTATATCTAAGTGTAAAACTGCTTTAGCGATTCCGAAATGTAAGCTAATTCACTCCTGTTCTTTGGTTCTATTCGGTAAAGTCACGTAGGTAAAAAAAATAAAACAACAATAATCACGACGTTTCGGCCACAACACAAGTGGCCTTCATCGGGTGAAGGGGACCAGGCTGTCTAGAGGGCAGCGTTGGAATAAAGAAAGTCAAGCGCAGGTCGCGTGTTTTAAGCTGTGTGGGAGGAAACCAAACGCTTTGACAAAGGAATTAGCATAAAGTGCTGATAGAACACTTAAAGTGCTGATAGAGCACTTAACACGGGGGGGGGGGGGAGGGGGAGGGGAATTTGACAAAGCAAACGTTGTCTTGCTTTGAGAAAGAAATTAGCATGAAGTGCTGATGGAACACTTAAAGTGCTGATGGAACACTTAACACGGGGAGGGGGAGGGGGGAGGGGAATTTGACAAAGCAAACGTTGTCTTGCTTTGAGAAAGAAATTAGCATGAAGTGCTGATGGAACACTTAAAGTGCTGATGGAACACTTAACACGGGGAGGGGGGGAGGGGAATTTGACAATGCAAACGTTGTCTTGAAGGGAAAATAAGCTGCTGTGAAAGTTTGGTATATCGCTACTTGGATAAATATACTGTACCATTGAAATTAGTATAATGTCTGGTATGATTTAGAACATCTTTCCAATGATTGCTTAATTTGAAACCATCTTCTCGGTTGAAATTGTGTCTGTGTTTGTAAATCTCAATTGCCTCGTGGACAAATCTCTGATGATAACCCGTGGGTTTGCAAAGGACCTTGGGTATCGGAGAACACTATTGCGTGATCACCCACAGCGCTGTAACAGTGGTCAGCCACGGCATAAGAATTCATTCTGCCGTGTTTCAAAACTGATTTGTGCTCGCGAATTCGGTCAGAGACATGTCGCTTCGTCTCCCCAATATAGCAATCACCGCAGGTACAACTCAATTTGTAAACCCCGGGGTACTGTGAGTCAGGAATGACATCCTTCACGGATGAGATCAGGTTACGGATTTTGTGTACTGTATTGAACCGGACCAGGATCTTGTGTTTGTTTAGAATTTCGATTTAAAGCTTTCCTGACTGCAAGGATTCATCTTCTTTGGTTCTTTCTGTAAAGTCACGTAGAATGAGAATAAAATAATAAATTGATAAAATAAAATAACACAATAATATTCTCACGACGTTTCGGCCACAACACAAGCGGCCTTCATCAGGTGAAGGGGACGAGACTGTCTGGAGGACAGCGCTGGAGTGAGAAAGCCACGCTGAGATCACGACCTTTAAGCTGTGTGAGAAGAAACAAAGCGCCTTGACAAAGGAATTAGCATAGAATTTAGCATTGAAATGGCTGAGTGATTAGCTTGTGACTGGTCACAGAAAAGGCTATGTTAAAGTTAAAGCATACACATCCGCAAAGGCACCCCTTGACAAAGGAATTAGCATAGAATTTAGCATTGAAATAGCGTGGCTTTCTCACTCCAGCGCTGTCCTCCAGACAGTCTCGTCCCCTTCGTCCCCTTCACCTGATGAAGGCCGCTTGTGTTGTGGCCGAAACGTCGTGAGAATATTATTGTGTTTTTTATTTTATCAATTTATTGTTTAGAATTTTGGAGATATTTTCAGTAACGCCTGCTATATATGGTAGTGTGATGGTCTTGACCGGAGTATCAAGTGGTTGTTTCTGTATGGAGGGAGAAACAGCTTAGCGGATGGTATGGTCAGAGTATCTGTTCCTCTTGAGGGCCAGGTGTACATGTTTTAATTCACTGGTCAGGTGGTGTTGGTCCAAAATGCAATGCTGTCTTCGTGACAGCACGGTCCCCTTCACCTGATGAAGGCCACTTGTGTTGTGGCCGAAACGTCGTGATTTTTGTTGTTTTATGTTTTACCTACGTGACTTTACCGAATAGAACCAAAGAGCATGGATCCTTGCAGTCACGAAAAACGGTTTATTTATTTATAAAAAACGTCAAATCGCTGCGCGAGGCGTTGACGTTTTTTTATAAATAAATAAATACTACGTTTATACATAAATAAATAAATGCGAACCGACACTTCTTTAAAATGTTTCTTGCCGTTGGTTTTTTCACACCTGATGACGACCGTTTGTGTTATGGTCGAAACGTCGTGAGAATTTTTATTGTTTTATATATTTTTTATTATTTTATTGTTTCCCTTCAACGTGACTTTACCGAAAGAGCTAAGGATATAATTAAAAGTAGTTTAAAAAAAATATTTTACCAGGTAAGGCCCCACTGAACTGTGTAGCTATTTTTCAGAAGGGACATGACCAGCATCACAAATGACAGCTCAATGAAGTGGCTTATCATCATCAACACGTGGACATTTATAGCAGCAGCTAAATAACTTTAAACGCGTGACGTTGATTCTAAATGTGGAGGGGAAAAAAACCGGAGGACGCGGAGAAAAATCCACGCGACTACCGAAAGAGACACACGCAAACTCCAAATATACAGCAGGCATCCTCAGGGTCGGGATCGAACCCACGACCTCCTGGATACTTGGCAAAGTAGTTAACATCTCACCATGGAGAGAGAGAAAAAGGAATATGCAAACTCCAAATATTAAACAGGCGTCAGGGTCGGGATCGAACCCACGATCTCCTGCATAGCAGGCGAGGTAGTTAACATCTCACCACGGAGATAGAGAGACACGCAAACTCCAAATATACAGCAGGCATCCTCAGGGTCGGGATCGAACCCACGACCTCCAGTATACTTGGCAAAGTAGTTAACATCTCACCATGGAGAGAGAAAGGGAGAAAGGAACATGCAAACTCCAAATATTAAACAGGCGTCAGGATCGGGATCGAACCCACGACCTCCTGCATAGCAGGCGAGGTAGTTAACATCTCACCACGGAGATAGAGAGACACGCAAACTCCAAATATACAGCAGGCATCCTCAGGGTCGGGATCAAACCCACGACCTCCTGCATACTTGGCAAATTAGTTAACATCTCACCATGGAGAGAGAAAGAGAGAAAGGAACATGCAAACTCCAAATTTTAAACAGGCGTCAGGGTCGGGATCGAACCCACAATCTCCTGCATAGCAGGCGAGGTAGTTAACATCTCACCACGTGTGGCGGGAGGGGGGGGGATAGGCAGCGCGGGGTAGCAGGGGAGGGCAGTCTTACTGATCGGAGGCAAACAGATTAACACCTCACAGGCGCACGCACAACTGGATTAGCTGAGCACGTGCACACAGCATCAGATTAACTGATCATGAGATGTTGGGTTAATACATTGTATCGATTTTTTTTGCAGGGGGCCTTTTCTCAATCGATGAGGATAGTTGGTGGATGGCGGTGGGGGTGTGTATGTTGAACTTATTTCGCACTGTACGTAGCCAAGCGTGCTAATCGGAGGTGGGTTTAGAGTATTTGGCTGAAATATCAATCTCCACGTGGTAAGCCACTTCGTTGAGCTATCATTCGTGGTCAGGTCGCTTCTGGAAAAGAGCTATACAACAGCCACTTGGTTAACGTTTTTTTTTTTTCCCCACGAAAACTACTGTCAAGAGAAATATCTATTACTCAAATTCACTCACAAATTGAAAAATGAGTTAAAAAAACCCCCACCGAGGCCCACTGCCAAAACAGAAGACGCAGAATTTTAACAAAGCCAGTCGAGCTCAAAACCGCTCACAGATGGGCGTCGCTGATTGGCTGAGGGCATGGCTCAGTCCTCACTTCCGAGCGCTCGGATTGGCCGAAATCGTGTGTCCCACCGCCCCCCCCCCCCCCGCGTGCACATCACGTGCACATTACCGTTGATCAACATTTGTGACGTCAGTGGAAATCAGGGTGAGGGGGAGGGGGATGGCGGACATCCAATGGGAGGCGAAACGTTAAACGAAAAACCGTTCACAGGATCTCACTGGCGAAACGTCGTACTCAGATTGTAAATGTTGTGGATTTGATCTCCTACACTATACACTACATTATACACTATACACTACACTATACACTACTACACTATGCACTACACTATACACTACACTATACACTCCACTATACACTCCACTATACACTACACTATACACTACACTATACACTACACTCTACACTACTATGCACTACGCTATACACTAGTGCTGTACTAGTAACAAATTGGCACGTTCTGTTTGAGCGCTTAACTTATTGGCTGTGTCGGGTGATGGCGGGCTCAACGACACATTAATACATTCACGCGAAAAAAAAAAACGAACCTGTATTAAGGATGTCGCTATTAACCTACTACGGAACCGCTGTATAACTCAGCGGGCCTTTAGCCGGTAACACAAAAATAAATAAATAAAAACGTGAATAAAGTTCAATCGACATCAGCCTGCCCCACACGCTCCCATCACTGCCGCGTCCTTTGAATTCACTGGCGCGATGCGGTGCGCGATTAGATCAGCCGGGCAAGGACAGGCGACGACGTCTCGATTACGCCACGTTCCCTTCTGCCAAAAAAGCAAAATCTTCACTCAAAACTGCTCCAGAGGAGCTGCACAAGCCCTAGCTGCCGCTGCTATTCAGTGGCCTGAAATAAAATTTAATGTTTCGCTCCCGATGACCGCTGCAAAGTATTCAGCTGTATTTTGATTTAGCGCGCTGATTTTAAGGGTTCATTGAACAATTTGATACTCCGACTGATGCTCCTGTTGTTTGTGGAGTGACTCATGCAGCCAGCTATGGCTCTAGGGTTTGTGTGTTATGTGTTATTTATGTAGTTTATTGTAAAAAAAAATTCGGTCACAGTCCCTATGATCACTGTTACATTGCATTTATGGCTTTATTTTGGTTATTTCGAAAAGTTTTTTTTGGTTTGGCCATGTTTTTGTTTATTGTAGTACAGAGTTAGACTGATGGCCTTAATCTAAGTTGTATTGTGGTTGTTGTTGTTGTTTGACTTGCATCCCACTGGGGTTTTTTGCACACAGCGTTGGTGTACGGTGCTTTTTTTTCAGGAAAATTTTGCTGTTTTTTTTCCTGGACTTTCTGTTTGCACAGTCACATAGTTACTTTAAGATGTTTTTCTTGTTCATGTTTTTGTTTTTTGTTTGTTGAGGTTGCACCCGATTCAAGAGCCGAATGGCTCACAGGGCTATACCAAAATAAATGAAACTGAAAACTGAAACTGAAATGGGCAATAGGCATGCATTTTGCACACGGCGTTGAAATGCGGTGTTTTTTTTTCCGTAAGACTTTGCTGTTTCTTCCTCGATTTTTCCCGTTTGCGCGTAGCCACTTTAAGATGTTTCTTTGTTCATGTTTTTGTTTTGTTGCGGTTCCACCCGAGTCAATAGCCGCATGGCTCACGGGGTTATACCTAATACATGAAACCGAAAACTGAACTTGGAAGTATACTCTTTGGTTCTATTGGGTAAAGTCACGTAGGTAAAAAATAAATTTTACCTACGTGACTTTACCCAATAGAACCAAAGAGTATGGATCCTTGCAGTCACGAAAGCTTTAAATCTAGAATTGAACTTAGAAGCCTAATAATTGCGCTCGCTCATTCCATAATTTGCATCACCGACGAATGAAAATGCATTCCAGGCCAGTCATCGCGAGACAATGAGATGTTCGGCAGCAATGCACCGGCCAAACTGCAGCGGCTTGCATTAAAAGATGAACTCCGGGTTGGCGGTGCCGCGTCTCCCTTGCAGGTGAGGGCTCTCGAGCCCATGGCTCTCTGAGTCACGAAGCCCTGGCGGTTCATTGGCAGAAGCGGCGGATTGGCCTCAACTCATGATGTAACGAGTTTTTTTTTGTTTTGTTTTAGAACCTGCGAGTTGCATTTTTTTTTGTCCTTTGCCGGCACCTCCGATTAGCGAGGTTGGCTACGTACGGTGCGAAAGAAGTTCAACAAACATACTTACTGTCCATAGATTAACACTGCCCATAGACTCAACACTGCCCATAGACTCAACACTGCCCATAGACTCAACACTGCCCATAGACTCAACACTGTCCATAGATTAACACTGCCCATAGACTAACACTGCCCATAGACTCAACACTACCCATAGACTCAACATTAGCCACAGACTCAACACTACCCATAGACTCAACACTACCCATAGACTCAACACTGCCCATAGACTCAACACAGAGACACAGAGAGAGAGACACCTTCTGCTTGTGTGTCTGTCTGTGTGTCTCCGTGTCTGTGTTTTGTCTCTCTCTCTCAAATCTAGGCCTACCTGATGACGGTCGCATGTGTTGCAACCGAAACGTCGTTTTCTATTATTTATTTTATTTTCTGCAGTCACGAAAGCTTCAAATCGAGTTTGTTGTTGTCGGTCTAAGAACTCGAGGTGGACTTTCGCGTCCTCTGACACGGCGGCAAAAAAAATCCACCGAGGTGATGGCATTTGTCGTCAACTGAAGGTCGAAGGCAGCGAAAATAAAAAAAATCGAAAGCCACGGGCATTTTTTTCGTGCCAAATTTTTTTTGTGTGTCTTTCTGGGATTCCGACTCGCCGCGCACGTACACACACACACTCGCTCGCCTTGACCTCTCACCCTGTGCCCTTTCACCCCTTCGTCGTATTGAATTCGCCGAGGCTTTAACGAGATGAATGGGGTCAACCTTTCTTTGCCACGAGACCTGAGAGCCACGGGACATTTAACAAAAAAAATTGGGGGGGGGGGGGGGGTGGGGGGGGGTAGCTACCCAAACGCTTCATCTTACAACAACAGCAGCACCTGCCTCTCGGCTGGCCACGTACGGTGCAGAAGAAGTTCAACACACGTGCGTGCACAGCACGTTAGGGACGGAAGATAGCCCGTTCGAAACCACCCAAAAAAAAATGACTCCATACTCTTTGGTTCTTTCGGTAAAGCCATGCAGGTTTGAAAAATTTGATGAAATAAAAAAGTTAAATATCACTACGTTTCGATCGCAACAGGAGCGGTCGTCCTCGGGCGTAAAAAAAATATCCAGCAGTGGAATTGCTGAACCAGGGAGAGAGCTGTTACAACAAGATGTTATATAAATACATAAAAAAATAATCCAGCAGTTCCACCGCTAGATCATTTAATTCTGCCGGAGGACGACCGCTTGTGTTGCGATCGAAACGTCGCGATATTTCACTTTTTATTTTTACCTTGTTAAATGTTTCTACCTACGTGAATTCACCGAAAGAACCAGAGAGAATGGAGTCGTGCAGTCACCAAAGATTCACATCAAGAAGGACTCCTTTGCACGTTGAAATCATCTTTATTGACAACTTATTTCTTCATAGTGGCTTTTTGTCTTTAGTTTGTTGTCCTTCCCGCGCACCACCCCCCCCCCCCTCTCCCCCCTACGTACGGTACGAAAGAAGTTCAACATACCTTTTGAGGGCGCACTCGTTAACACACGCAAAGTGCTTGCCACAAACGCGTTTCCGCGGCCGTCTCGACCGCTCTTCCTTCCCGATGTTAGGAATCCACTGGAGCTACGCGCTTTCAAATAGTCATGATCTAGATTGACAAAGTCATTTCTTCAGAACTGCTTTTTGTGCATTAGTTTGTGGTCCTTCCCCCCGGCACCTCCGATCAGATGCACTTCTGAGGCCGTCTGGAACGCTCTTCCTTCCCGATATTAGAAATCCGCTGAAGCTACGCGCTTTCAAATAGTCATCATCTAGATTGACACGTGCATTTCTTCAGAACTGCTTTTTGTGCGTTAGTTTGTGGTCCTTCCCCCCGGCACCTCCGATAAGTTCGATTCTGAGGCCGTCTGGAACGCTCTTCCTTCCTGATATTCGGAAGCCGTGGTCGCTACGCACTTTTAAATCGTCATGATTTAGATTGACAAAGTTCAACACACGTGCGTGCATAGCACGTTAGGGACGGAAGATAGCCCGTTCGAAACCACCCAAAAAAAAATGACTCCATACTCTTTGGTTCTTTCGGTAAAGCCATGTAAGTTTGAAAAATTTGATGAAATAAAAAAGTTAAATATCACTACGTTTCGATCGCAACAGGAGCGGTCGTCCTCGGGCGTAAAACAAATAAAAATATCCAGCAGTGGAATTGCTGAACCAGGGAGAGAGCTGTTACAACAAGATGTTATATAAATACATAAAAAAATAATCCATCAGTTCCACCGCTAGATCATTTAATTCTGCCGGAGGACGACCGCTTGTGTTGCGATCGAAACGTCGCGATATTTCACTTTTTATTTTTACCTTGTTAAATGTTTCTACCTACGTGAATTCACCGAAAGAACCAGAGAGAATGGAGTCGTGCAGTCACCAAAGATTCACATCAAGAAGGACTCCTTTGCACTTTGAGATCATCTTTATTGACAACTTATTTCTTCATAGTGGCTTTTTGTCTTTAGTTTGTTGTCCTTCCCGCGCACCACCCCCCCCCCCCTCTCTCCCCTACGTACGGTACGAAAGAAGTTCAACATACCTTTTAAGGGCGCACTCGTTAACACACGCAAAGTGCTTGCCACAAACGCGCTTCCACGGCCGTCTGGAACGCTCTTCCTTCCCGATGTTAGGAATCCGCTGGAGCTACGCGCTTTCAAATAGTCATGATCTAGATTGACAAAGTCATTTCTTCAGAACTGCTTTTTGTGCATTAGTTTGTGGTCCTTCCCCCCGGCACCTCCGATCAGATGCACTTCTGAGGCCGTCTGGAACGCTCTTCCTTCCCGATATTAGAAATCCGCTGGAGCTACGCGCTTTCAAATAGTCATCATCTATATTGACACGTGCATTTCTTCAGAACTGCTTTTTGTGCGTTAGTTTGTGGTCCTTCCCCCCGGCACATCCGATCAGATGCATTTCTGAGGCCGTCTGGAACGCTCTTCCTTCCAATATTCGGAAGCCGTGGTCGCTACGAACTTTTAAATCGTCATCATCTAGATTGACAAACTCGTTTCTTCAGAACTGCCTTTTTGTGCATTAGTTTGTGGTCCTTCCCCCCGGTACCTCCGATAAGTTCGCTTCTGAGGCCGTCTGGAACGCTCTTCCTTCCTGGTATTCGGAAGCCGTGGTCGCTACGCACTTTTAAATCGTCATCATCTAGATTGACAAACTCGTTTCTTCAGAACTGCCTTTTTGTGCATTAGTTTGTGGTCCTTCCCCCTGGCACCTCCGATAAGTTCGCTTCTGAGGCCGTCTGGAACGCTCTTCCTTCCTGATATTCGGAAGCCGTGGTCGCTACGCACTTTTAAATCGTCATCATCTAGATT
Source organism: Petromyzon marinus (assembly GCF_048934315.1). Taxonomy (NCBI): domain Eukaryota; kingdom Metazoa; phylum Chordata; class Hyperoartia; order Petromyzontiformes; family Petromyzontidae; genus Petromyzon; species Petromyzon marinus. The sequence continues at coordinate 4,972,546 of NC_133727.1, read as the reverse complement.
GACAAACTCGTTTCTTCAGAACTGCTTTTTGTGCATTAGTTTGTGGTCCTTCCCCCCGGCACCTCCGAATAAGTTCGCTTCTGAGGCCGTCTGGAACGCTCTTCCTTCCTGATATTCGAAAGCCGTGGTCGCTACGCACTTTTAAATCGTCATGATTTAGATTGACAAACTCGTTTCTTCAGAACTGCCTTTTTGTGCATTAGTTTGTGGTCCTTCCCCCCGGCACCGCCGATCAGATGCGCTTCTGAGGCCGTCTGGAACGCTCTTCCTCCCGATATTCGGAAGCCGTGGTCGCTAAGCACTTTTAAATCATCATCATCTAGATTGACAAACTCGTTTCTTCAGAACTGCCTTTTTGTGCATTAGTTTGTGGTCCTTCCCCCCGGCACCTCCAATAAGTTCGCTTCTGAGGCCGTCTGGAACGCTCTTCCTTCCTGATATTCGGAAGCCGTGGTCGCTACGCACTTTTAAATCGTCATCATCTAGATTGACAAACTCGTTTCTTCAGAACTGCCTTTTTGTGCATTAGTTTGGGGTCCTTCCCCCCAGCACCTCCAATAAGTTCGCTTCTGAGGCCGTCTGGAACGCTCTTCCTTCCTGATATTCGGAAGCCGTGGTCGCTACGCACTTTTAAATCGTCATCATCTAAATTGACAAACTCGTTTCTTCAGAACTGCCTTTTTGTGCGTTAGTTTGTGGTCCTTCCCCCCCGGCACCTCCGATGGGAGCGGTTGGCTACGTAGGGTGCAAAAGAAGTTCAACACGCAAACGTGCATACAACTTGAGTGTGGCCGTCAATGCGATGCGGCTGAATGTGTCGCCACGGTCACTTTGATCGTGGAAATTCAACCCGGCTGACCGCACGACTTTTCGTGACTTTTCGGCGATGACAAACTGTGGATTTATTACCGCTGCTTTGAAGGTACAGCTAAAAATAAAAGTCGAATTGTGAATGCATTCACCGAAATCAATAGGTAAATGATACAATTGTCAAATCTACGGTGCTATCTAAATGAGAATAAATTATGATAAGATTTGGATTATTGAGCGTCGCTCATTGCGACGTTTCATTTATTTACATGGGTGTTTTTTTTATTGAAATACGTTTCAGTATAAAAATGTAATTTTATTTTCTATGGATAATCACCGATGGTGTCGACCGTGAGCAGGAATCGAGGTCGCGTGGCCGGGTTCGTAGAGCACTCACACTCACCCCATACTCACCCCTCACTCACCCCTCACTCACCCCATACTCACCCTACACTCACCCAATACTCACCCTACGCTCACCCCATACTCACCCTACACTCACCCCATACTCACCCTACACTCACCCCATACTCACCGCCCACTCACCCCTCACTCACCCCATACTCACCCATCACTCACCCCACACTCACCTGATACTCACCCCTCACTCACCCCATACTCACCCTACACTCACCCTACACTCACCCCATACTCACCCCTCACTCACCCCATACTCACCCCTCACTCACCCCTCACTCACCCCATACTCACCCTACACTCACCCAATACTCACCCTACACTCACCCCATACTCACCCTACACTCACCCCATACTCACCCTACACTCACCCCATACTCACCCCTCACTCACCCCTCACTCACCCCTCACTCACCCCATACTCACCCATCACTCACCCCACACTCACCTGATACTCACCCCTCACTCACCCCATACTCACCCTACACTCACCCTACACTCACCCCATACTCACCCCTCACTCACCCCATACTCACCCTACACTCACCCCATACTCACCCCTCACTCACCCCATACTCACCCTACACTCACCCCATACTCACCCTTCACTCACCCCTCACTCACCCCATACTCACCCATCACTCACCCCACACTCACCCGATACTCACCCCTCACTCACCCTACACTCACCCCACACCCACCCCATACACACCCCTCACTCACCCTACACTCACCCCACACTCACCCCATACTCACCCCATACTCACCCACACTCACCCCACACTCACCCCATACTCACCCCTCACCCCTCACTCACCCCACACTCACCCCACACGCACCCAAAGATCCCCCGTATAGCCTTAACAGACTGTAGGGGCAAGTGCTGTTAGCGAGCACCTATGAAGGCCGGAACGGCACACGAAGTGGGTTGGTGGTCAGCACCACGCTCGACCGCCTTTGTCTCCCCAGTGGCGATGTTTACTACACACCGCACCAGGTACTCATTTGAGGCTGAGTCGACCTAGGGGAGGCCCGGGACTGGTTCAGATAATCGCCACCGGTGTTGGCCGCGAGCGGCAATCGAACCCGGGTCGCCGGTTTTCGCAGCGCAGCGATGCGCTAACCGCTGCACCACCGCTCACCACAAACACACACACTCGCAAACAACACCCACGCACAAACGCGAACACAGGGACCTCCATTTAACCGCGTGGACCTGCAGAGCAAATGCAGCTCAGGGAGACACAAACTGCGGGTCAGCTCCCTTTATCCACCACCCCGCCCCATCTCAAATGTCTAACGCACAATGCAGCAGCAATACAATTCAATCCGCTCTTAAATAGAGTGCCCTTCATGCACAGCTACCCGGGGCACTTTATAATATTGATAATAATAACGACTCCAGAAACCCCCCCCCCCTCCCCGCCCCACCCCCTCCTCCCCGGATCGATCGATACATCTTAACAATAAGCTAAATAAAGCGAATGTATATGTGCATCAGAAACTCATCGATTGCATTGGCTCCCAAGCGTCGAGGCCCACTTGGGGGTGCCTGGTTGCACCGCTGAAGCTACAAACCGGAGCCTGTGCCAGGCTAGGTGCGGTGAGTCAACCCATAAGGGAGGCCCAGGGCCCATTCAAACATCCGTCAATGTTAGTTGCTGGTGATGAGCGGTGACTGGAGCTCAACCGCTGCGCCACCGGCGGCTGTGGCAGGCTAGGTGCACTTCGGGACAGACCCACGTGCCAGCCTCGCTGCCTTCAATCTCGGCCCGGCGCTCCGCTTGTTGTTGTGAGCGTCGCTCCTCCGCCCGCGGCGAATTGTTTGAGGGCGACTGCCTGCGAACTGACCAGCAGCCTCCTCGATGTGCACCTAGCCTGGCACTGCCCAGTAGAGGCTGCGTCCTTCACGAGACCGCCCCTCCTCCGCAGAGGCCGATCCACTCAGAGCCACATCCATCCTCTCCTCCCTACGCGGCACCGATGAACGCGATTGGCTACGTACGGCGCGAAAGAAGTCCAATGTGATTTTTTGTTTTGTACTACCAGGTAATGCCCACTGAGCTATTAGCTTATTTTTCAGAAGCGACTTGGCCACAAATGATAGCTCGACACAGTGGCTTATCGCGTGGAGGTTTATAGCAGCCAAGCATTATTTAAACGGATGTTTTTTTTTTAATGTGGAGGGAGAAATCATGGGGGAAAGAGAGATAGAGAGAGAGATAGAACGAGAGACACCCAAACTCCAAATATACAACAGCAGGCATAGTCGGGGTCGGGATTGAACCCACGACCTCCTGCATACCAGGCGAGGTAGCTAACAGGGAAAACCCGGCAGACCCGCAGAGCAATTCACGCGACCACGGGGAGAGAGAAAGAGATGGAACGAGAGACACCCAAACTCCAAATATACAGCGGCAGGCATCGTCCGGGTCACGATCGAACCCACGACTGGCGCGGGGTTCTAGAACGAGGGGCGAAGACTTCGTCTGGCAGACTGCTTTGTTCGTCGAATCTGCAGATGAGTGGTGGGGGGGGGGGGGGGCTAAGGGGGTTTAAGGGGGGTAAGCGGTGGGCGTAGGGGGGGGGCGGGTTCACTCCGTAACGACTTCATCAGCTGTCAGCTAGCGCCGTGTTGATCACGGGGTCCGTGACACAAGGTCATGGGCGAGGAGCGAGTATTTGCTCTGTCAGCCGGCCGGTGTGAGATGCTCTCCATCGCAACGAGGTCATTCGCAGGTTATGAGTGGGGTGGGGGTTGGTGGGGAGGTGGGGAAGAGAGGGTTGGAGCAGCTGGCCATCCTCACCACTCGTGTGCCTTCATAGGTGCTGCTGCTGCTGCTGCTCGCTAACAGCACTTGCCCCGGCGATCTGTCAAGGGCTATACGGGGGATCTTTGTCTTTGTAGATGCCAGCAGATCAGTTCCAGGGGAGGCATCTTTCAGGATATTTTTTTTTCACCCTTTAATCAATGGATTTTTACTTGTCACTGATGGTGATATTGGCATCGATTTCAAATACAATTCCCAGGTTGCATTTTTTTTTTAAGGAAGGTGGGGAAAAAAAAATCGCTCATTGAATTCGCAGGAATTTTATGTCAAATGAGCCTTGTTGCTTGGTTTATTTTTTTTGGCGTTTGCTTCGTTGCGCTCGTAACGACGGGCAAGCTGTTTGAGTCGGCCTAAAATGAGCATCTGGTGCGGTTTGCAGTACAATGATCGCCACTGGGGAGACAAAGGCGGTCCGGCGTGGCGCTGGAGTTTCGTGCCTTCATAGGTGCCGCTCGCTAGCAGCAACCTGCCCCCGACAGACGATTAAGTCAGTTTCGCATGTAGGGGGCTTTCGCTTCCAATATCGTCCATCATAAGAGGTTTTTTTTTATGGGTACGATAGCGTAAAAATATATAAACGTGCCGTTCAAACCCGCCACCACCCGACACTGCCAGCTAGTAAGGGGTTGTTGCGTAAACAGAACGTGGCCAATTCGTTACTGGTACAGCACTAGTGCATAGTGTAGTGTATAGTGTAGTGTATAGTGTAGTGTATTGTAGTGTATAGTGTAGTGTATAGTGTAGTGTATGGTGTAGTGTATAGTGTAGTGTATGGTGTAGTGTATAGTAGTGTATAGTGTAGTGCATAGTGTAGTGTATGGTGTAGTGTATAGTAGTGTATAGTGTAGTGTATAGTGTAGTGTATGGTGTAGTGTATAGTGTAGTGTATGGTGTAGTGTATAGTAGTGTATAGTGTAGTGCATAGTGTAGTGTATAGTGTAGTGTATAGTGTAGTGTATGGTGTAGTGTATAGTAGTGTATAGTGTAGTGTATAGTGTATGGTGTAGTGTATAGTAGTGTATAGTGTAGTGTATAGTGTAGTGTATAGTGTAGTGTGTAGTAGTGTATAGTGTAGTGTATAGTGTAGTGTATAGTAGTGTATAGTGTAGTGTATGGTGTAGTGTATGGTGTAGTGTATAGTAGTGTATAGTGTAGTTTATAGTGTAGTGTATAGTGTAGTGTATAGTGTAGTGTATAGTGTAGTGTATAGTCGTGTATAGTGTAGTGTATAATAGTGTATAGTGTTGTATATAGTAGTGTATAGTGCAGTGTATAGTGTAGTGTATAGTGGTGTATTGTGTAGTGTATGGTGTAGTGTATAATAGTGTATAGTGTAGTGTATAGTAGTGTATAGTGTAGTGTATAGTGTACTCTATAGTGTATTGTATAGTGTAGTGTATAGTGGTGTATTGTGTAGTGTATGGTGTAGTGTATAATAGTGTATAGTGTAGTGTATTGTAGTGTATAGTGTAGTGTATAGTGTAGTGTATAGTGTAGTGTATAGTGTAGTGTATAGTGTAGTGTATAGTGTAGTTGTGTATAGTAGTGTATAGTAGTGTATAGTGTAGTGTATAGTGTAGTGTATAGTGTAGTAGTGTATAGTAGTGTATAGTATAGTGTAGTGTATAGTGTAGTGTATAGTGTAGTGTATAGTGTAGTGTATAGTGTAGTGTATAATAGTGTAGTGTATAGTAGTGTATAGTGTAGTGTATAGCGTAGTGTATAGTAGTGTATAGTGTAGTGTAGTTCGTGCATAGTATAGTGTATAGTGTAGTGTATAGTGTAGTGTATAATAGTGTATAGTGTAGTGTATAGTAGTGTATAGTGTAGTGTATAGTAGTGTATAGTGTAGTGTATAGTAGTGTATAGTGTAGTGTATAGTGTAGTGTATAGTGTAGTGTATAGTGTAGTGTATAGTCGTGTATAGTGTAGTGTATAATAGTGTAGTGTATAGTAGTGTATAGTGTAGTGTATAGCGTAGTGTATAGTAGTGTATAGTGTAGTGTAGTTCGTGCATAGTATAGTGTATAGTGTAGTGTATAGTGTAGTGTATAATAGTGTATAGTGCAGTGTATAGTAGTGTATAGTGTAGTGTATAGTAGTGTATAGTGTAGTGTATAGTGTAGTGTATAGTGTAGTGTATAATAGTGTATAGTGTAGTATATAGTAGTGTATAGTGCAGTGTATAGTGTAGTGTATAGTGGTGTATTGTGTAGTGTATGGTGTAGTGTATAATAGTGTATAGTATCGTGTATAGTAGTGTATAATGTAGTGTATAGTGTAGTCTATAGTGTATAGTGTAGTGTATAGTGTAGTGTATAGTGGTGTATTGTGTAGTGTATGGTGTAGTGTATAATAGTGTATAGTGTAGTGTATAGTGTAGTGTATAGTAGTGTATAGTGTATTGTATAGTGTAGTAGTGTATGGTAGTGTATAGTGTAGTGTATAGTAGTGTAGTGTGTAGTGTAGTGTATAGTGTAGTGTATACTGTAGTGTATAGTGTAGTGTATAGTGTAGTAGTGTAAAGTAGTGTATAGTGTAGTGTATAGTGTAATGTATAATAGTGTATAGTGTAGTAGTGTATAGTGTAGTGTATAGTGTAGTGTATATTGTAGTGTATATTGTAGTGTATAGTGTAGTGTATAGTGTAGTAGTGTATAGTAGTGTATAGTGTAGTCTATAGTGTATAGTGTAGTGTATAGTGTAGTGTATAGTGTAGTAGTGTATAGTAGTGCATAGTGTAGTGTATAGTGTAGTGTATAGTGTAGTGTATAGTGTAGTAGTGTATAGTAGTGTATAGTGTAGTGTAGTGTATAGTGTAGTGTATAGTGTAGTGGTGTATAGTGTAGTGTATAGTGTAGTAGTGTATAGACCCCTCCCTCGCCTCCCTCGCCCGCCTCACTGCCCTCTCGCTTGGCCGTGAACACAATGGAGGCATTCAGTTGTACCTGGGTCTTTAAAAGGGACCAGCGGGGTGGGGTGGGGGTTACTGACGCACAGCTATTGATTATTTTTGTTTGAGATCCACAATTGTCAGAATGCATGGTGGGGTTTTTACAGCTAATTGGCTCAGAGAGTCATCTTTGAATTAAGAGCCAGAGTGTCTCGCACGAGGCTATCCGGCTATGCCCATTGCTGCTGTTTGCTGTTGCTGCTTGCTTCTGTTTGCTGTTGCTGCTTGCTTCTGTTTGCTGTTGCTTCCTGCTGCTGCTTGCTTCTGATGCTTGCTGCTGCTTGCTTCTGTTTGCTGCTGCTTGCTGCTGCTGCTTGCTGCTGCTGTTTGCTGTTGCCTGCTGCCTGCTTCTGATGCTTCCTGCTGCTGCCTGCTTCTGATGCTTGCTGCTGCTACTTGCTGCTGCTGTTTGCTGTTGCTTGGTGCTTGCTTCTGATGCTTGCTGCTGCTTGCTTCCGTCGCTTGCTGCTTGCTTCTGTTTGCTGCTGCTTGCTGCTGCTGCTTGCTGCTGCTTGATGCTGCTTGCTGCTGCTGCTTGCTTCTGTTTGCTGCTGCTGCTTGGTTCTGTTTGCTGCTGCTGCTTGCTGCTGCTTGCTTCTGCTGCTTGCTGCTGTTTGCTTCTGTTTGCTGCTGCTGCTTGCTTCTGTTGCTTGCTTCTGTATGCTGCTGCTTGCCTCTGATGCTGCTGCTTGCTGCTGCTGCTGCTTGCTTCTGATACTTGCTGCTTGCTTCTGTCGCTTGCTGCTGTTTGCTGCTGCTTGCTTCTGATGCTTGCTGCTGCTGCTGCTGTTTGTTTCTGATGCTTGCTTCTGTTTGCTGCTGCTGCTGCTTGCTGCTGCTTGTTTCTGATGCTTGCTGCTGCTGCTTGCTTCTGATACTTGCTGCTTGCTTCTGCTTGCTGCTGCTGCTTGCTGCTGCTGTTTGCTGCTGCTTGCTTCTGATGCTTGTTTCTGATGCTTGCTTCTGATGCTTGCTTCCGATGCTGCTGCTTGCTGCTGCCGCTTGCCTCTGATGCTGCTGCTTGCTGCTGCTGCTGCTTGCTTGTGATGCTGCTGCCACTGCTGCCACTGCTGCTGCTGCTGCTGCCACTGTTGCTGCTGCTGCTGCTGTTTGCTGCTACAAGCCCGTGTGTTGCCGCTTGCCGCTGCTGCTGCTGCTCAGCTGCCGCTGTATTTCTTGAACCGACAATCGTCATTGGGATGACGCCTGCTAAGTTAACGAACCGAGAGGCTGCCCTTGGGGATAACAATAAAAGTGAACAAACCCCCCCCCCACACACCCACACCCCCCTCTTCTTCTTGCCGACTCGCCTACCAAGGCTCTCAGATGGGGTCAGCCCAACGGGGTCGTCAACCAAAATAACAAAGAAGAACCCACAAATTTATTTTCCTTCACATTTCACGAGCCACACGTTGCTGCGATGTGGCGCGCAGGATGCGGTGATGCCGTAAGTAAAATGCCAAACGAAAGGTAGGCGGCGGGCGTGTTTTGAATCGCGATAACCTGTTACCGATGATTGCCTTTCGAGTTTTGCGGCGGATCGCGGATTTTCCGACTTCGGATGTTTTCAAGAGTTGTAACCAGACCAGCAGCAATGCGCAAGGCCTTTGCTGTGTTATTATTATTATTGTTTTTTTTTTAAATCGCGGATTGAACTCGGTTGTTTTCAACTCGAGTTCGTCGTGATTAAAAAAATCGATGGGGCGTCACGGTGCCTAAGAGATGTTAACTACCTCGCCAGGTATGCAGGAGGTCGTGGGATTCGATCCCCGACCCTGACTCATGCTGTATATTTGGAGTTTGCGTGTCTCTCTCTCTCTCTCGCCCCGTGGTCACGTGGATTTTTCCCTCCGGGTCCTCCGGTTTTTCCTTCCACATCTATAAACAACATCACGCGTGCGTTTAGGGCATTTTAGCTGCTGCTATAAATTTCCACGTGGTGATGATGATGATGATTATCATAAGCCACTTCCTTGGAGCTATCTATTTGTGATAGCTAGGTCGCTTATAACTAAAATAAAAAAAAAATCTACGTAGCTCAGAGGGCCCTTACCGGGCGAAATAAAAAAAAATAGCGAAGTCCGAAGGGACCCCCTCTCCCCCCACCACCCCGGCCACCCCCACACATGTTTGATGATGATAAAAAAACTAAATAATTACACAAGTTCACCTCTCCGTGTTTAAGATTTATATTTCTGGCTATCGGGCTGGGGAGGGGGGGGGGGTGGGGGGCGGTGGGGGGGGTAGACCGGGGCCAGTCGAAGGCTCGTCAGCTAAATGATCTAAATGGAAATTTTCTCCGCAGCCCAGCACCGCCAACAAAAAAAAAATCCAGTTGATATTTTCGCCCGGCACCTTGACGTAATGGAGCATCGCTGCACTCTCTTGCAGTCCACTGCAACTTAACTGTTTCTCACGGTGAGCAAGCCCGCGTCGGATCAGCGCAGTGAGTTAAATCCTCTCGGCTCCGGTCGCCACGATGGTGGATGCCGGGATTGAGGGATTAGATCTGCGCTCCATCACGCACTTTGAATGCCGGGTAGCACAAACAGAGCGATTTATCATCTGTAACAGTTTTTTTTTTGTGGGGGGGGGGCGGGGGGGGGTGGCTAGATCGCGTAAATATATAAATGTGTCGTTCAACCAGCCACCACCCGACGCAGCCAAATGGTAAATAAATGCGCCGTTTAAAAATAAATTTATGCAAACCAACACACTTGAAGACGACCGTTTGAGTTATGGTCGAAACGTCGTGAGATTTTTTTTATTGTTTTACATATATATTTTATTATTTTGTTGTTTCCCTTCAACGTGACTTTACCGAAAAAAACTAAGAATATGAATTACTGCAGTCACGAAAGCTTTAAATCAAAAGTAAGAGGTTGTCACGTGAACAGAACGTGGCCAATTCGTCACTGGTAGCAGCGCACCGGTGTGTTTGGAGAGCAGAGCAACAACATTTACAATCTGGGTAACGACGTTTCGTCAGTGGACGCAACCGGCATCGCCAGTAATTTACGACCGGCTGCATCAGGCGACAGCCAGATCAGTGGAGGAGTCCACCCGCTTCGTTCATTAAAATAGTGGCGCGATTTATTTGGACGGAGGCGGTGCAAGGGCCGAAGATTGAGTGTCCGTAACAGGGGGGGGGGGGGGTCACGTGGGGGTCACGGGAGGGCAGCAGGGGAGGAGTGGGGAGGAGTGTGTGGGTGGGGTTAAAGGACCGTCTATTTACACGAATTGTACCTAGTCACAGCATAATCATACCATAATAAGCCGTGTAACTGCAACGCGATGACTAACTTGAATCACCACCGTGAGCACATATACCTTCATGGTAACGTAGCTAACACGATTTATTATTTTTTTTAATGTCATAATGATACTTTATTGAAATACACGGAACTTTATTTACTAGTTCCTGCCACTTTCTGTTGTCTTGGGTCCACCGCCATTGTCGACTATTTCTCCTCTTTTCCACCTCCTAGCAGCCCCTCTCTCAACTCCGCCTCTTTATAAACACTCTCTCGTCATCTCCACCTCTTTATAAACCCTCTACCCACTCCACCTCTTTATAAACCCTCTCCCCACATCACCTCTCTATAAACCCTCTCTTCACTCCCCCTCTTTATAAACACTCTCTCATCATCTCCACCTCTTTATAACTCTCTACACACTCCACCTCTTTATTAACCCTCTACCCACTCCACCTCTTCATTAACCCTCTACCCACTCCACCTCTTCATTAACCCTCTCTTCACTCCCCCTCTTTATAAACCCTCTACTCACTCTACCTCTTTATAAATCCACTACCCACTCCACCTGTTTATAAACCCTCTACCCACTCCACCTCTTTATTAACCCTCTACCCACTCCACCTCTGTATAAGCCCTCTCTTCACTCCCCCTCTTTATTAACCCTCTACCCACTCCACCTCTTCATTAACCCTCTCTTTACTCCCCCTCGTTATAAACCCTCTACCCACTCCACCTCTTTATAAATCCACTGCCCACTCCACCTGTTTATTAACCCTCTACCCACTCCACCTCTTTATAAACCCTCTCCCCACATCACCTCTCTATAAACCCTCTCTTCACTCCTCTTTATAAACCCTCTACCCACCTCTTTATAACCCTCTACCCACTCCACCTCTTTATAAATCCACTGCCCACTCCACCTGTTTATTAACCCTCTACCCACTCCACCTCTTTATAACCCTCTACCCACTCCACCTCTTTATAAACCCTCTCCCCACATCACCTCTCTATAAACCCTCTCTTCACTCCCCCTCTTTATAAACCCTCTATCCACCTCTTTATTAACCCTCTCTTCACTCCACCTCTTTATAAACCCTCTACCCACCTCTTTATAAACCCTCTACCCACTCCCCCTCTTTATAAACCCTCTCTTCACTCCACCTCTTTATAAACCCTCTCTTCACTCCACCTCTTTATAAACCCTCTACCCACTCCACCTCTTTATAAACCCTCTCTTCACTCCACCTCTTTATAAACCATCTCTCCTTCTCTCCACCTCTTTATAAACCCTCTCTCCTCCTCTCCACCTCTCTATAACCCTCTCTTCACTCCCCCTCTTTATAAACCCTCTACCCACTCCACCTCTTTATTAACCCTCTCTCCACCTCTTTATTAACCCTCTCCCCACTCCACCTCTTTATAAACCATCTCTTAAACCCTCTCTCATCCTCTCCTCTCTTCTGCCAATCTGTATATTACCCCCCACCCCCTCTCCAATCCCATATCCTCTTTCTCGCACGTTCCTCGCTAGCGCTCTTCCTTAATTATTCCTCTGGGGTGGAGGCAGTGGGGGGGGGGGGTGGTCCCTTGACCTTTGAGTGACCCCCCCCCCCACCACCACCACCACCGCGAGCACTAAATCCTGACCGTGTCCCCGCATGACCTCTCCACACCCGTTCACTGCACGCATTTGAGACGCGGCTGTATTCACTCAATCTATTTTTTATTTTTTTCATTTTACCAGGTGAGGCACCACTGCGTTGCTATGCAGCTCTGTATCAGACGCGACCTGGCCATCAAAAACGATAGCTAGACGAAGTGGCTTATCACGTGATTCGTTGATGCTGAAATTATACTATTTAAACGATTACACTTTTTTTTATCTTACAAAGTGAGGCACCACTGATTTGCTTTGTAGCTATTTTTTCAGTCGCGACCTGGCCATCACCAATGATAGCTCAACGAAGTGGCTTATCAGGTGAATCGTTGATACTGAAATTACACTATTTAAACTATTATACTTTTTTATCTTACAAAGTAAGGCACCACTGATTTGCTATGTAGCAATTTTTCAGAAGCAACATGGCCATCACAAACGATAGCTCAACGAAGTGGCTTATCACGTGATTCGTTGATGTTGAAATAATACTATTTGAACTATTACACTTTTTTATCTTACAAAGTGAAGCACCCCTGATTTGCTAGGTAGCAATTTTTCAGAAGAGACCTGGCCATCACAAACGATAGCTCAACGAAGTGGCTTATCATCATCATAATCATCGTCTGGAAATGTGTAGCAGCCAAATACTTTCAACGCGTGATGCTGATTCTAAATGTGGAGGGAAAAACCGGAGGACATGGAGAAAAATCCACGCGACCACGGGGAGAGAGAGAGAGAGAGACGCAAACTCCAAATATACAGCAGGCTTCAGGGTCGGGATCGAACCCACGAACTCCTGCATACCACGCGCGGTAGTCAACATCTCCTAGCCACAGTGATGATGAATATGAGAGAGAGACAGATGCAAACTCCAAATAAACAGCAGGCGTCAGGGTCGGGATCGAAGCCACGGACTCCTGCATACCAGGCGAGGTAGTAAACATCTCCTAGCCACAGTGATGATGATTATGAGAGAGAGAGAGACATGCAAACTCCAATTATACAGCAGGCGTCAGCGTCGGGATCGAACCCACGGACTCCTGCATACCAGGCGAGGTAGTTAACATCTCCTAGCCACAGTGATCATGATTATGAGAGAGAGACATGCAAACTCCAATTATACAGCAGTCGTCAGGGTCGGGATCGAACCCACGGACTCCTGCATACCAGGCGAGGTAGTTAACATCTCGCTAGCGCGGCGTGACCCTGCATGACCTCCACACACGTTCGCTGCAATTATTGTTTGAGCCACGTCTGCCTTGCAAAGAGAAGCAAACGTGCGTGCTTTTTCCACGATAAGTCCCGTGTGGCCAGTTACCCAGTTAGTTTGCAATGGAGATCCGCGATGCATCAGCACAGAACATGAATAAAAAAACGAGCAACAACATTTTCTCGCCCGGTTTAAATAGGTTACCATTATCACGTTGACCTTGGGAGAGAAAATTATGATTGGCCTGGATTGACCCCGAACCGGGATTTGAACTCTCAAGCGCCGGTGTGATTGCGATCCACGGGCCCTCTAACCACATCGCACGCTGGCTGGATTCAATAAATAAAAAAAAATCGTGTAAATGCGATTCGCGGCAGATTGGTTACGGGCAGATCCGTGGCCGGTCGCTCCCTGTGTCTGAATGCACAGGCGGTGCGGTGTGAGAGAGGATGAGGGAGTGAGGGTGGAGACAGTGAGATAGAGTGGATGGGGAAGTACCGAGGAGCGGTGGCGGGTGTTGCAAGGATCCTGGGGTAAGTTAGAGTGGAGGGGAGGGGAGAGAGACGGTGGGAAGGTGGGGAGGGCGAAGGGATGGAGGATTGAGATGGAGGGATGAGTGAGCGAGGAGGAGGAGGAGGATGAATGGGAGATGGAGGGAGATGGAGGGTGAAGAATCGTGTAAGATTGACCGAGGATTAGGTGGTGGAGTGCCACATGAGAGAGAATCCAGGGAGTGGGGGGGGGGGCGATTTTGCGCTGGGAGGGAGGGGGGTGGGGGGGGGTGGGAGCGTGGGTGGAGTGGGTAGGATCGAGGGGATTGCTTTCCGTGGCGGTTTCATCACTCGACGCGGCCATGACAGTTCACAGCAATGACAAATTGGGTGGTCGCAAACATTTCGGATGAAATGGGGATTGCGTGTAAATGGAACGCGTCTCTTGATCTGCTTTCGGTGTCTTGATAAAAAAACACGTAAGAATCGGATGCATATGTTCGTCGAATAGTCATTGATTCCCGAGACCAGCAGTGTATCGTCTTATCGGCAAATATGACGGATAATGGGGGAAGATAACGCCTATAGGGGGACATCCATAGGGAAATCTAAAATGTAACTTTTTTTTTATACGTACCAGGGCTTCTTTAGAGATAATTTTCAGAAGCTACCTGGCTGTCACACATGATAGCTCGTCGAAGGGGCTTATCACCACCACGTGGAAACGTGGCGGTAGGGAGGACCCGGAGAAAAAACCACGTGACCATGGGGAGCGATACTAGGAAACGCAGACCCCAAATATACAGCAGCAGGCATCGTCAGGGTCGGGATCGAGCCCACGACCTTCTGCATACCGGGCGAGGTAGTTAACACCTCACCACGGAGAGAGAGAGAGAGAAACGCGATCTCCAAATATACAGCAGGCATCGTCAGAGTCGGGATCGAGCCCACGACCTCCTGCATACCGGGCGAGGTAGTTAACATCTCACCACGCAGAGAGAGAGAGAAACGCGATCTCCAAATATACAGCAGGCATCGTCAGAGTCGGGATCGAGCCCACGACCTCCTGCATACCGGGCAAGGTAGTTAATATCTCACCACGGAGAGAGAGAGAGAGAGAAACGCGATCTCCAAATATGCAGCAGGCATCGTTAGGGTCGGGATCGAGCCCACGACCTCCTGCATACCGGGCGAGGTAGTTAACATCTCACCACGGAGAGAGAGAGAGAGAAACGCGATCTCCAAATATGCAGCAGGCATCGTCAGAGTCGGGATCGAGCCCACGATCTCCTGCATACCGCGCGAGGTAGTTAACATCTCACCACGGAGAGAGAGAGAGAGAGAAACGCGATCTCCAAATATGCAGCAGGCATCGTAAGGGTCAGGATCGAGCCCACGACCTCCTGCATACCGGGCGAGGTAGTTAACATCTCATCACGGAGAGAGAGAGAGAGAGAAACGCGATCTCCAAAAATACAGCAGCAGGCATCGTCAGAGTCGTGATCGAGCCCACGACCTCCTGCATACCGGGCGAGGTAGTTAACATCTCACCACAGAGAGAGAGAGAGAGAAACGCGATCTCCAAATATGCAGCAGGCATCGTCAGAGCCGGGATCGAGCCCACGACCTCCTGCATACCGGGCGAGTAGGTTGACATCTCACCACGGAGAGAGAGAAACGCGATCTCCAAATATACAGCAGGCATCGTCAGAGTCGGGATCGAGCCCACGACCTCCTGCATACCGGGCGAGTTGGTTGACATCCCCTAAGCCACCGCGGCGCCCCGAGTCTCTCGCGTTGAGTCTCGCCACGAATGTCAAACAATGAAAAACAGACGAAGCCGACGAGCGCGTCTGTCGATTCCGCTGCACGGGCTAACGCGACGGGGTCCACAGGTCCCTCGCAATCCATTACAATGCAATTACAAATGAGGCATCGAGAGCAATTAAACAGTGAGAAATGCTGCATGAAGGAGTGCCGTATTAACTTGACGTGTGCATACGCATCCGCAGCTGAGACGCGTATTGAGCTAGATGCGGTGTTTGCAAAAACAAAAAAAACGCCAGGATTAAATATATATATTGTAATAGTAAAATGTGAAATGGGAAGGGAGGGAGGGGGAAAGTGGGAGGGCGATGTTGCAATGGGCAAATATTGATATCTCAAAACAAATTACATCTCTGCCGTTCATCCATATAACCCTGACCGCACCCCCGCCTGGCGTAGACACTCTCTCTGTGGGCTCGCGCAGTTAAACAACAAGGGCTTAGCCGCATGGCTCCATCATAATTACTTCTGGGAATGTATGGATTCTGAGGTTAAAGTGATCTCGCCGCGTGCCAGTATTAATGTTGCATATTTACGCGACGAGATATTGTCAAGTGGAATGAATAATATATAAGCGGCACACACACACACACACACCGTGTATATATATACACACGAGACACTGAAATTACTGCCCATTTTCATTTACACGTGGCATTGGGAAAGTGATCCAGACATCCTTCCCCCAGAGGAAGCCTCTGGGGCAAGGCATAGCTGCCCCATACACTCACACGCAACAACAACGCCAGCAACACTAAGTGGCGCTGGCGTCAGCGCGGCAGCTGTGCCAGGCTAGGTGCACCTCGAGGCCGTGGCGTGAAGGCTCGCTGTTGCCGGGAGGTTCGTGGGACAGAGCCAGCAGGCGCCATGGGTTCGCTGACTGAGAACACAACTGGCAGACCCACCAGCTGTACCCCACATATACAACACCACCCATCACTACTGTGCCAACTTGCTGAATTTCATCCGCCCGGCGCTGCTGCGCTCGTCGTTGTGAGCGTCGCTCCTCTGCCCTCCGTTGTCGTTGGAGGGCGATTGCCTCCAATTGCTCCATAGCACACACACGCAACAACACGAAGTGGCGCTGGCGTCAACGCGGCGCCCGTGCCAGGCTAGGTGCACCTCGAGGCCCTCGCGTGAAGAGTCGAAGGCTCGCTGCTGCCAGGAGGTTCACGGGACAGACCCAGCAGAGGCGCATGGGTTGACCGCTTGCGATGGAGTGGAGTGTGCCCCATTGGTTTCCCCGCAATACATATTAATTGTAGGGCTCTGGTGACGATGGTGTATGGGGTGCCACGGTGGCTAGGAGATGTTAACTACCTCGCCTGGTACGCAGGAGGTCGTGGGTTGCATCCCGACCGTGACGTCTGCTGCTGTATATTTGGAGTTTGCGTGTCTCTCTCTCTCTCCGTGGTGAGATGTTAACTACCTCGCCTGGTACGCAGGAGGTCGTGGGTTGCATCCCGACCCTGACGCCTGCTGCTGTATATTTAGAGTCTGCGTGTCTCTCTCTCTCTCTCATAATTATCATCACGGTGGCTACGAGATGTTAACTTCCTCGCCTGGTATACAGGAGGTCGTGGGCTCGATCCCGACCCTGACGCCTGCTGTATATTTGGAGTTTGCGTGTCTCTCTATCTCTCTCATCATCATCACGGTGGCTAGGAGATGTTAACTACCTCGCCTGGTATACAGGAGGTCGTGGGCTCGATCCCGACCCTGACGCCTGCTATGTATTTGGAGTTTGCGTGCCTCTATCTCTCCGTGGTGAGATGTTAACTACCTCGCCTGGTCTACAGGAGGTAGTCGGTTGGATCCCGACCCTGACGCCTGCTGCTGTATATTTGGAGTTGGCCCGTCTCTCTCTCTCTCTTTCTCCCCGTGATCGCGTGGATTTTGATCCGGGTCCCAGGTTTGTCCCCTCCCACATTTACCGAACCAACATCACGCGGTTAGAGCATTTGGCTGCAACGCATATCCACGTGATTATGATGATAAGTCACTTCGTTGAGCTATCATTTGTGATGGCCGAGAGTCGCTTCTGACGAAAGAGTTCAACAACTCAGTGGGGCCTTACCTGGTACAATACTACGAAAAAAAATGGATACTTTAGTTTATTAATTAAGTTGACACGTGATTAAAAAAAAACACGTGCCAGCGTGTCACTGCACCAGCAGCCACACTGGTAGTGCTGTTGCAGTCATTGGAGAATAACGTCACAACATTTAATAATTTCGTACGGACTCGTCGCTGGTATAGCTACGACCAGCATCATCAGGCAGTTGCCAGAATTCTGGTTCGGGGTGTTAATTCTAGACGTTCGCGTCCTTGCGAATATTATAATAATAATAATTGTAACAAGTAAAACTGAAACGAAACTTTCGTTCGTATTTCATTTAAACAGATAAGGCCCACTGTTTTTTTTTCCAGAAGCCACCTGGCCACAAATGATAGTTCAACAAAGTGGCTCATCGTGTGGAAATGTATAGCAGGCAAATACTCTAAACGCGTGACGTCCATTCTAAATGTGGAGGGGAAAACCGGAGGACCCCGGCGACAAATCCACACGACCACGGGGAGAGAGACGCGTCAGGGTTGGGATCGAACCCACGTAAGAGGTAAGTGGTGGTGCAGTGACCCACGACGAACTCGAGTTGGAAACAACCAAGTTCGATCCCTGGTCAAAATAGAGCAAAGCCTTGCCCATCTGCTGCGGGTCTGGTTACGTTCTTGGAAACAGCAGAAATCGGCAAATCCGCGATCCAGGGTTCCTAACAGGACCCCCATCCTTCCTTTTCTGTGACATTACCCTACAACACACCGTTCAAGACAGAGTGTTGACATGCATGTCCCCTCTCTTGCAACATTGCGTGATGGATGTTCTTCTGTCCTCAGGGGAGAGTGGTGGTGGTGGTGGGGGGGAGGGGGGGAGTTGTACCCTGCCTGGGTCTTCGTGAGTGGAGGTGGAAGGAGTAGAGGGATAGACGACACAGTTCGGTTGTGCGGTTACTAGAGGCCGCTATAGCGGAGAACCTGCATTAACCCCCCCCCCCCCCCCTCCCTTTAAAACAAACCACGGCACCACTGACTGTTTACATTTCTTTTCCACTTCTAATTAATGAACCCATGAGCTCATGCCAAGCAGAATACTACGGGACGGCATAATTATGTTTGTCTATACGGGCACCACGCGGCTGTGTTAAGTTCAGCCCCTACCGAGAGAGCAGAGAGAAGAGAGAGAGAGTCGACTTTGGTGTGTGCGCGTCCGCGTGTACGAGCGGCATTTGCGGGGAGCGGTGGGCCAGCGGTTAGCACGCTGCGCTGCATTCCGATCCCGCCGGCGCGAGTTCGATTCCCGCTCACCGCCGACATCGGAGGCCTGGGTATTTGTCTCCGAGTCTTCCCGGTTGAATTCCCTCCACGTTTTAGAATCAACATCTCTGCGTGTTTAGAGTTATTTGGCTACTGCCATCAATTTCCACGTGATGATGAACCACTTCGTTGAGCTATCATTTGTGATAGCCAAGTTGCCCATGACAAAATAGCAACTAAGCTCAGAGGGCCTTACCTGGTCGCATAGAATACAGCTCAAAGCTTTACTCATTCAATCTTTTGCGTGTCTCTGTCCCCATGGTCGTGTGGATTTTTTTAATCTATATTTATAAACAACATCTCTACTCAAATTTTGATTTAAACCTTTCGTGACTGCAGTAATTCATATTCTTAGCTCTTTCGGTAAAGTCACGTTGAAGGGAAACAATAAAATAATAAAATATATATACCAATAAAAATTCTCACGACGTTTCGACCATAACACAAACGGTCGTCATCAGGTGTGTCGGTTTGCATTAATTAATTTATTTTTAAACGGTGTATCTATTCATTTATAAAAAAACGTTAGCGTCACGCGCAGCGATTTGGCAGTTTATTTAGAAGAACTAGTCCATCTATGTTCTAAAAAGAGGAGGGGGGAGACGAAAAATTAATGTATGCTGTCTAAAAGCCACTGTAAGCGTGAACAATCAATTAAGACCTGAAATGGTTTATCAAATCTTTCCAATGATTGCTAAGCCAGAATCCATCATGTCACATGACATTGACTTTTCCAAGACAGAGGTTCTTTGTAAGCCATCTGGCTACCATGAGAGATTCGTTCATGAGGTTATCCACATATACAAGCACAGAGACAATTTCAACCGAGAAGATGGATTCTGGCTTAGCAATAATTGGAAAGATTTAATAAACCATTTCAGGTCTTAATTGATTGTTCACGTTTACAGTGGCTTTCAGACAGGATACATTAATTTTACGTCTCCCCCCTCCTCTTTTCAGAACATAGATGGACTAGTCCTTCTAAATAAACTGCCAAATCGCTGCGCGTGGCGCTGACGTTTTATTAAATAAATAAATACACCGTTTAAAAATAAATAACTTAATGCAAACCGACACACCTGATGACGACCGTTTGTGTTATGGTCGAAACGTCGTGAGAATTTTTATTGTTTTATATATATTTTATTATTTTATTGTTTCCCTTCAACGTGACTTTACCGAAAGAGCTAAGAATATGAACATCTCTACTCGTTCAGAGTTATTTTGGCTGCTATAAATTTCCACGTGGTGATGATGGAGCCACTTCGTTGATCCATCATTTGTGATGGCCAGGTCGCTCCAGTTGGACCTTACCTTGTAAACTTAAAAAAAAAGATTTTGTTCAGTTTAATAACGTGACGACTTTGCTTATTTGGCCGTGGCGTCGGGTGGAGGAGGGATGTACGAGACCAATGTGGCGATCCGAATACATCGTCTCTGCTGGTAGTCGCGGTAGCCTCCGTGTCAAAACAGCGACCTGTTACGACGATGACGGGTCAAAGTGATAACATCCAATTAGAAACGATCATTTACGGAGCCTCGCGTATCTTCTAAACAGGCTGCTTCGAATAAAAATGCGAACACTTATACGGGGCTATCGCTTTTTAACGGAAAAAGAACGGATAATACGACACAGTATAATATGATATCGAATGTAACGTTAGTAGCGTCACAAATTAAAAGTCTCCCACGTGTTCGCCATCGTTGTCAACACGTGGCCTGGAATCTTCTCGAGGCGGACTTCCAGAGCCCCGAGGCAGCAGCACATGTCACGTGGTATTGTTGCAAATTCTCAGAAGTGTTTTTATTTCAAGCACCCTTTATTTGTTGAATCCTGTAGCGCAGAGGCTACAATGGCGTGCGTTCCATTAATGCTGCTTGCTATTCGTTTGGACTAAGACGTACGGAAATCGGGCGGTTTCATCCAATGTTTTGTTACCGGGGAGGGGGGGGGGCAGAGGGGAATCAGTAGAAGGGCAGCGGAGAGAGGTGAGATGAGAATGATCTCAACCCTGACGCCTGTTCTGTTTTTGGAGTTTGCGTGTCTCTCTCTCTCATCATCATCACGGTGGCTAGGAGATGTTAACTACCTAGCCTGGTGTACAGGAGGTCGTGGGTTCGATCCCAACCCTGACGCCTGTTGTGTGTTTGGAGTTTGCGTGTCTCTCTCTCTCTCTCTCATCATCATCACGGTGGCTAGGAGATGTTAACTACCTCGCCTGGTGTACAGGAGGTCGTGGGTTCGATCCCAACCCTGACGCCTGTTGTGTGTTTGGAGTTTGCGTGTCTCTCTCTTTCTCTCACCATCATCACGGTGGCTAGGAGATGTTAACTACCTCGCCTGGTGTACAGGAGGTCGTGGGTTCGATCCCAACCCTGACGCCTGTTATGTGTTTGGAATCTGCGTGTCTCTCTCTTTCTCTCACCATCGTCACGGTGGCTAGGAGATGTTAACTACCTCGCCTGGTGTACAGGAGGTCGTGGGTTCGATCCCAACCCCGACGCCTACTGCTGTATATTTGGAGTTTGCGTGTTCTCCCCGTGGTCGCGTGGATTTTTCTCCGGTTCCTCATTCTCTTTTTTCCCCTCCCTCACCCAGTTCAGAATCAACATCCACGCGTTTAGAGCCGTGGATCTCAACCTTGACCGCATCCTGCACCCCCTCGGTTTTCAGAAAGGGAATCTCGCACCCCCAGGTTAAGAACCACTCGGTTGTGGTATTTGGCCGCTCTATATTTCCACGTGTTGAGCCACTTTTCGTTGAGGCTATCATTTGTGGCCAGGTCGCTTCTGACAAAGAGCTACGCAGCTCAGCTGGGCCTTATCTGGTAAAATGAAAAACGGTTTTATGGTGTCGTTTTGTTGCACTTGATTGTCGACGATTCCTGTGCATGAATTCCCTCCCTCCCTTTTTTTACGATCAGAACAGAAGGATGCTCGGTTTGTCGGCACTTTTGCTTCGTTCATCATGTCGTTTGCTTGTGTGTGCGCCCTTTTTAAATCAAAGATATAACGCAGTTTTCCCGTGTAACATGAATCACATTGTGTGCCGCTGTATTCATAGACACCGACAAGAGAACAGGTCCCTGCAGGGTGGGCTGGTAGGAACATTGGAATTTTGCGCAATTTTATTTTTACACCCCAACAGCACGAGATTTCACTTCGTTAAAGTATTGAAAGGGGACGGACGGACGGACGGATGGACGGACACATTAATCTATTGCAGGCTGGTACACTCAGTTTACAACTTCGTTTCTACCAGTAAAAAAATCACTCTCAAAAACCCATCAACAGATCCCCTGCATTCGTCACATTACGCAAGGCACCCTTGGTAGTTCAACTTATCAAGAAATATGCGACATACCCCCGCCGCCTCCCGTCAACTGAGCATATCGAAATTAAGCCAAAATTCTGCCAGAAACCAGGGCCTTGAAGATGCGAGAGTGACTGGATAAGCCGCTTCCTTCAACTGCGCATTTTCTGGCCCGATAGATACCCAGTTTGGCATTGTTCATGATGAATGACGTTCATCAATCTCTCCGTATCTTTGGTTCCCTCGTTCCCCTTATATCCAAAAATGAGAATCGTTGGGGAGAAATTAAGATTACATTTCAGTGGAACATTTCGTAGCTGCTTATAGAGTGAGTCGAGGCCTTTTGCAGTGTATGTATTGATGCGCCACCGTTTCGAGCTCGCCACAGAATCCGCAATTCCGGATTTGTCTCTGTGAAAAGCGCCAGAAATGTGCTCGTGGTCACAGTCCCATGGGCAATGGCTCCAGCTCAGATCAGCGTGGCGCTTGTACGATGGATTGGAGTGAAACAGCTCCCGACGAGGCCTCAAGCGATCACTGCAGGGCACCGTGTCCCTCCAAGCGTAGCCTTTGCGTGACGTTATTATTTGTTGATGGTGGAAATTGACCGTTTGGGTGTTCAGCTTCTACCGGTCTACATCTGAGAAGCACCCCTCCTAGTCAATCCCCGAAGTGTGCCCCCAGTGACGCTGTGAAGAAGAGAGGTGAGCGTGCTTCCTTGCCAGGATGACGTTCAGTTTTGGTGGCACTTGGGCCACCGCTAGCTGACTTATCACAAGCAGTCACAGCAGGCGCGCTCCCCTCTGCTGCTGTGAGCAAGAGAGGTGAGCGTGCTTCCTTGCCGGGACGACATTCAGTGTTGGTGACACTGGGCCATCGCTAGCTGACTCGTCACCAACACTCACAGCAGGCGCGCTCCCCACTGCTGATGAGAAAGATCTTCGCACTTCATTCACGAGTTTTGCGGCGATTCTCACCGAGTGCATTCCGGCCATTGCAGCTATCTCGGTAGGGAGAAGCCACTGCCCCTCCGTGCCTGGTTTCACCAAATCGCCCACCGTCGTGAGACGTGCGTCTACCACGCGGTTCTCCATGGCAGGCCCCACAAGAGAGAGGGTTAGTGCCTTGTTGGGGTTCCGTAACAGCGGTCCGTGAGCTAATTCTGATGCTGTCCGGGGTTTATTCAGTCGGGCAGTGACAAGGAAACTCCAGGCATGTAGGATACTCCTGTAGACGTGGGGAATCTGCGCGAGAGGAATACCCGTAATGGCCATAAAGAAGAGCTGATTGCTGCATTGAAGGCCCCAGCTGTTATTGAGAGAAAAAAAAGATGCTGTGGAACACCACACGGGTGATGGGGACGTGTAGAAAAACCTCTGTACGGCTTGTAGGCGAAATGCAGAGAGTTGGCTCCGCACACACACCATACCTTGCCCGCCCTCACACAGTGGCAAGGCCAAGATGCCAGCAGCCACGCGGTGCTTCCTATGTGACCAGACGAAGGCAGCTATCAGTCTCTGAAGTTTGGCTATCAGGTATGCGGGTGGAGCGAGGGGAAAGAAGCGGTGCCACAAGGTGGATGCAACCAACTGGTTCACCACCAGGGGGGGGGGGGGGTTCCCTCTGAACTTGAGAGACTTACGCAGGCGCCCCCAAGGCTCCAGTCGTTTCCTCACCTTCTCTTCCAAGAAATCCCAATTTTTTCTGCAATAGTTTTTCTCCAGGCCCCAGGAGCACGCCGAGATGGTGCAGACGCTCTTTGCCCCACGTTATTGTCTTGGCCAACACAGGGAACTGGGGCTTCGTTCCCAATTCCCAACAAGCAGCCCACTGCACTTCTCCCAGATCATCCTGGAGGAGGACGCACGCGGGGAGTAAACCTCTTGGCACTCGTGCAGCCGTCCGATGTCGTCAAAACTCAGTGAGGAGAGGAGGATGTCATCGGCACACGCTGTGAGGGTCACTCTCACACTGGGCTCTTTTAGAGTTAGTCCGGCGAGTCGGCGTCGAAGTAGATGCCGAAAAGGTTCCACGACGAGGGTGTAGAGCTGTCCTGACATAGGACAGCCTTTGCCTGATACTGTACCTCTTCTGAAATCTATAGCAGCAATTAGTCCACTATTAAATGTAACCAGACACTGGGCCATGTTGTACAGCAAACTCATTAATCCTATGAAACGAGTCCCAAAACCAAAAGCTCTTAGAGTGCCCTGTCAAAGGCTTTCTCTTGATCAAGGGAGAGAAAGGCAAGGAAAATCCCTTCATGGATGGTCCTCCCTGGAACAGTGTATGCCTGGACATTGGCAATAACCTGAGCCAACACCCTCTTAAGCCTTGCAGACGCAGCTTTCGCGAGAATCTTATAGTCTGTGCTCAGCACTGAGACTGGACGCCAATTTTTAAGGTGTCTGAGGTCACCCTTTTTTGGAACCAGTGTGAGCACGGCTCTCCTCCAGGACTGAGGCATCACGTTGGTCTCCACTGCTTCATCTAGGACGGCTTTGTAATCTTTACGTATTGAGTGCAGAAAATGGCAATGCAACTCCCCCGTCAGCCCATCAATCCATGGGGATTTGATCCTGGCCAGGGCACTCATTGACATGTCCAGGTCATTTTTGTTTGACCTCTTCTTCTAGAAGGATCTGTCTTCTTCACCCAAAGTAGGCAGTTTCTTCCAAATTTCATTCTGGGCCACTGTGGATATACGCTTTGGAGAAAATAGATGTATATAGTTCCGTGCTGCTGTTGTAGCTATTTGATTATTATTTGAAACAAGGACCCCCTTGTCATCAAATAAATTCTCCATAGCTTTGCGTCTACCATTCTGCTTCCATAATGAGAATAAAAATGTCGAACTAGAGTCCATATCAAGGGCATCTTTAAAACGAGAGCGTATAAATGCCCCTTTCGCCTTTTCTTTCTGCAACCCTTTCAGATATTCTTGGGTCTCCACATATTCATGCAGTAGGCCTCGATCGTCCCTAATCGTATGCCTTTGCTATAAATTATGGATCCTGTTCTCTAGCTCACACATTTCTTGGGCAATGTTTATAGCGTTTCCCCAGGCATACAACTGACACAGTTTATTTATGTGTACTTTCCCCATGTCCCACCGTTGTGCTAGGTTATTAAACCGATCTTTATTTCCCTGCCACTCCACCCAGAAGACCCCAAAAAGATCAGTGAAGGTGGTGTCTTGCAAAAAGGGCATTATTGAAATGCCAGTATGCCGATTCCCTTGGGACTCCTCGTATTTTCATTTCAAGTAGTATTAGGCGATGATCGGCCAGTGGTGCCGCCTGAATACTGGACGACACTGCACTATTGTCAAGGTTTTTTGAGTTGTAAAAATGGTCAATCCCTGACTGCGACAGTGTCCTGTCAGCTCGGGTTCTTGTAAAAGCGAAACTTTGCTGCTTTGGATGTTGCGTCCGCCACAAGTCTACGAGACTGCACGTGCGGAGCACGTGCCGGAAGGTGTTCAGGAAACCGCTTTTGCACTCCTCGGTGCCAGCGCGGTCGAGGACATCCAGCATACAGTTGAAATCTCCTAAAATCAGACACTCGAAATTTGGGCTGTTTTTGAGACAGTTTTGTAATGCATTGAAAAAAAAATGTGTTTTTTCCCGCATCGTGATGGGTGTATGGATGTTAATGAGGTGGACAGAAATGTCATTAAGTTTGATTGTTACATTGAGGGTTCTTCCCGGTTGGTTAACTATGGTGCGTGTAAACCCTGGTACAAATAACATTGCCACCCCTGAAAAATAATGAGAAAGGTGACTGAAAAACAAATTCCCTTTCCATTCTGTTTCCCATTCATTTTCCTCGCTGGCTGTAAGATGCGTCTCCTGCTACAAAGAGCACCGAGGCTTTGTGTTTTTTTGCGAGAGACAGCACAAAGTGTCTCTTGAGTGCACCCCTACACCCATTTATATTAATTGCGGCTATCCGGAGCATTATGTGTCATTGGAGTTATCACCAGGTGCGTTTTCTATCCACATAGTTATTTGGCTCAGGAAGTACCTGATCCTTTTCCTTTCCTTTCCAGATGATAACTTCCATTGTCTGTTGAAGCCCTTGCCCAATATACTCACCCTTTCTTACGAGCCACGCACTTCATCTAAAAAGTTCCTTCGCTCCGACTGTGAGAATATTGGTGCCACTTCAGTCAGCTCAGCAGATGTCGGGCTCACCCCACTTCCTGTGCTGAGGGTGTCTTCCACCTCCTCTTCTTGGCTTTCCTCCTCAGTCCCGAGGCTTTGAGGATTTTCAGTCGTCGTGGTGTTCTCTGTCGGTGCTTTATTGGGTGATGCCGCTTGTCCCTCCATAGACGGCCTTCCATTGTCCTCCTCTTGGTCACCCTCTGCAGTTGGGTCCTGTTTGGGCTCCTCCGTGCTCTTGGGTGCTCGCATTCCTGGGAGCCCTTGGCCGCCTCACTGGACGCGTCGTCGAGGTCTGAAGTGCGACCCTCTTCACTTGTTTCCTTTGTCGCTTCACAGATTGCGTTTTCATCCGCTTCTATTTCAAACTCCAGATTTTCTGCAGGTGTCCTGCGCTTGGTCTTGGTTCCTGCACGGGCTTTCTTCCCTGCGCATGTCCCACCTCTCGGGGCATCTGGGATAACGAAGACCCCCGTCTTTGCCACCAGTGCTCTCCGTATCTCCCCCAGGCGTGGGTGCGATGTCCGACTCCAATTCTGGGAGATCTTTAAAAGGGACTGACCTCATCCCCACTTGACTCTGGGGCTAATGAAGCTGAATCCTCCATACATTTTCTCTTCAGAGGTCCAGCTGTCAATGACGGCTGGGTGGCTGGCTGAGCCTCAGTCTCCATGTGCAGTAGCTGGAGTTGGAGCGGGATCTACTGCCATCTCGCGTGATCTCCGTGGTGAGCGACTTTCTCCTGAGTCACTTGTTCGGTGTGTTTCTTTATCACCATTTTCCACAGTCCCCTCGCTGTTGGATTGGGCATTTTCCGTCTTCGGGAAGTGCTTTTTAACGTGCCCATCTGCTGTGCATTGGTTGGGTTTTGAGTACGTCCCTGCAGTAAAGCAGCCAAAGGGCCCTTCCTCCATGCATGACCACAAAGGAGCCCTCCTCAAGCTGCCCATTGGGCACCAGCATGTAGGCCTGTCTTCTAAAAGACAAGGCATGCCTCAAGGCAGGATATTTGCAGCCCAGAGGCACACGCTGTAGGTTGGAAGTCAGCGTGCCCAACTTAGCCAGGTTCTTGGTTCTTGCGGTAAAGTCACGTAGAAGGGAAACAATAAAATAAAAAAAATATATATAAAGCATTATTTTATTTTGATTTAAAGCTTTCGTGACTGCAGTAATTCATATTCTTAGTTCTTTCGGTAAAGTCACGTTGAAGGGAAATAACAAAATAATAAAATATATATAAAACAATAAAAATTCTCACGACGTTTCGACCATAACACAAACGGTCGTCATCAGGTGTGTTGGTTTGCATAAATTTCATTTTATTATTTTATTGTTTTGTTATTTCCCTTCAACGTGACTTTACCGAAAGAACTAAGTATATATGCATTATTTTATTGTTTCCCTTCTACGTGACTTTACCGAAAGAACCAAGAATATGAATCCCTGCAGTCACAAAAGCTTTAAATAAAAATTTAGCCAAGTTGTTTTGGATGTCTTTATCGGGAATGTAGGTGGGGGTCGTTGGATACAATTACGCGTACCGATGGCGACGACAGTGGCTCCCAAGGTGAGGTGCCAATCGTTAATCGTCAGCCCCTTCTCCAAGGCGGCGTTTGCCATCTTTTCGGACTCCATGGAGAAAAAACAACCTTTCCGCTCATCTTGGAGGCGCGCTTTATCGAGCCTCCAGGCACGATGGCGCCCGGCGATTCCGCGTAGACTTGGATCGGGACATCGGTGGAAGCCGGGCAGCGGATTCCAGCCTCGCGTGAAGGCTCCAGCTGCTGCTGCTGCGGGCGCCTTGAAGGCCTCAGAGACTGGCCTTGCGTAGGCGCGGTTAGCTTTTGAATAAGTTGTTACACGTGGGGTAGGGCATTTTTCCACGTGTGTGGGATATGTCACACACACACACACGCGACTACTAAAGCAAGCCTCTATTTTTTCAAGAGTCAGGAAAAAAAAGTTAACAAAAATTAATAAAAATTTTTTTATATGAAAATGGTCCATCCTGTGTTATTGACCACCTCTTGATACTATTTACTGCTGTTCACGCAAAGCTGCCATGGAGAGAAGGTAAAGCGTGTTATAGTCCTCGGTATTTTACAAGAGAAGAAAACAGAAAAAAGAAAGTCGACAAAGAAGCACACCAACAAAAAAAGATAACAGAGTGAAGACGCTCTGTACTCACACCAACTCGAGTGGTACAGAGCTGACACGGATGTGTTGACGTGGAAGCACACCAGACAAAGGGACGAACAAAATCACGAACAAGTCACGACACTCAAAAGTTGCTGGAAGGAACAAAATCACTGAAAATCGAAATGAAATAGGAGAAAAGCGTAATTATGAAATCAACTATCAAATAAAAGTGGGGGATGTGTGGAGAACAAAGACGCCAATACACTGGAGAGAGCACACGTAGCGCCCTGAACAGTGAAAACAACAGAAAAGAACAAACAGATAAAAAAAATAAGGTCTAAATGAACAAACAAACTGATCACAAATGTGTAGAAAGCAAGACACTTACTGTTGGTGAAAATAAATTCCTAAAAATAGGTGACGAAAATAAAGTTGTAGCGGCATGTCCAGGAGCTCTGCTTGAACTCGTTTCTCTCTCCTTCTCTCCGCTCTCCTTCCCTCCCCTCTCATTCCCTCACCTCTCCTTCCCTCCCCTCTCCTTCCCTCCGCTCTCATTCCCTCCCCTCTCCTTCCCTCCCCTCTCCTTCCCTCCCCTCTCATTCCCTCCGCTCTCCTTCCCTCACCTCTCCTTCCCTCCCCTCTCCTTCCCTCCCCTCTCCTTCCCTCCGCTCTCCTTCCCTCCCCTCTCCTTCCCTCCCCTCTCCTTCCCTCCGCTCTCCTTCCTCCTCCCCTCTCCTTCCCTCCCCTCTCCTTCCCTCTCTCCTTCTCACCTCTCCTTCCCACCGCTCTCCTTCCCTCCCCTCTCCTTCCCTCACCTCTCCTTCCCTCCCCTCTCCTTCCCTTCCCTCTCATTCCCTCCCCTCTCCTTCCCACCGCTCTCCTTCCCTCCCCTCTCCTTCCCTCCCCTCTCCTTCCCTCCGCTCTCCTTCCCTCCCCTCTCCTTCCCTCACCTCTCTTCCCTCCCCTCTCTTCCCTCACCTCTCCTTCCCACCCCTCTCCTTCCCTCCCCTCTCCTTCCCTCACCTCTCATTCCCTCACCTCTCCTTCCCACCCCTCTCCTTCCCTCCCCTCTCCTTCCCTCACCTCTCCTTCCCTCCTCTCTCATTCCCTCACCTCTCCTTCCCTCCTCTCTCATTCCCTCCCCTCTCCTTCCCTCCCCTCTCTTTCCCTCCGCTCTCCTTCCCTCACCTCTCCTTCCCTCCCCTCTCCTTCCCTCCGCTCTCCTTCCCTCTCCTCTCCTTCCCTCCGCTCTCCTCATTCCCTCCGCTCACCTCCCTCTCTCCTCCTACTCCCACATCTTGACTCATCATTCTCACCGCATCCCGATGGCTCACCTTTCTGCCCTCATTTAAGTAATTAACTGGACACTTTGTCCGTTCACAGCCGAGATCCTTTGCCCTTCCTCTTCTTGTCATCTTATTTCTGCTCCTCCTCCTCCTCCTGCTGCTGCTGCTGCTGCCTGCCATTAAAACCAAGCCCCCCGTTGCCCGTATCCCTTTGATCTCGGGATTAACGCCTCCGCTTGAATTATCCCTATCTGCCATGGGCACGTCACAGACCGCCCCCCCCCCCCCCAACTCCTCACTCCCTTCACCCCCCCACCCCCCACCATATCTTTATTGAAGGCACCTGCACGATCACATCAACATTACAGCAGGCTGCGCTCCCGTCAAATTCATAAGCCAGCGTGCGCTTGTGTTCGTATGGGAGCGGTGGTGTAGCGGTTAGCGCGCTGTTGTTACGAACCTGGCGACCCCGGGTTCGATTCACGCTCACGACCAACAACACCCAGTGACGATTATCTGAGACACGGTCTTGGGCCTCGCCTAGGTCGACTCGGCCTCAAATGAGTACCTGGTGCGCTGTGTAAACATCGCCACTGGGGAGACAAAGGCGGCCGGGCGTGGTGATGCTGGCCCACCCACCCCCTCGCGTGCCGTGCCGGCCTTCATAGCCCCTGCTCGCTAACAGCACTTGCCCCCAACAGTCTGTTAAGGCTACGAAGGGGGAGGTCTTTGTCATTTGTGTGCGCGTGTGTCAACCAACTGCAATTCGAGCACGCCGTTTCGCTGATGATCACAACCAGCTGCATCAGATGTCGTGGGCTTACCCTCACCAAGACACACCGGCGGTGCTGAATCAGTAACTGAATCGGCACCTTTCGATTCCGCGACATGAACCCTCCACTAATTGGCCGGATGGTTGGCGACGCATTTATAGTACGGCCGTCTAACCCCCTCCCCACCACCACCAAAACCAACCTCCTTCCCACGCCCCCCTTCATTTGGCACCAAATTCCCAATTCTTGCTTTAGGGGATATTTAAAAAAGGCAATTAGATGGACGCCTTAGAGACGCCTCGTAGGTGTCTCGGGGTTTTTTGTTTTGTTTGCGAGGGGGATGCGTTGAAACAATCGCGCGTGACGAGCTCCAAGCGAAGCGAATGCGATGCCCTCCTAAGTGGGTGAAAGGTGGTGGGCCGGATACAATATTACCCGTGATAAATATCGTGGGGTTTTTTTTGTTCTTCATATTTTCGAGTCACATTTGCGCAATTAGAAATTATTGTAAGCCATCTGGCTACCATGAGAGATTCGTTCATGAGGCTATCCACATATACAAGCACAGAGACAATTTCAACCGAGAAGATGGATTCTGGCTTAGCAATCATTGGAAAGATTTGATAAACCATTTCAGGTCTTAATTGATTGTTCACGCTTACAGTGGCTTTCAGACAGCATACATTAATTTTTCGTCTCCCCCCCTCCTCTTTTCAGAACATAGATGGACTAGTCCTTCTAAATAAACTGCAAAATCGCTGCGCGTGGCGCTGACGTTCTTTTTAAATAATTAAATACACCGTTTAGAAATAAATAAATTAATGCAAACCGACACACCTGATGACGACCGTTTGTGTTATGGTCGAAACGTCGTGAGAATTTTTATTGTTTTATATATTTTATTATTTTATTGTTTCCCTTCAACGTGACTTTACCGAAAGAGCAAAAGAATATGAATGCGTCGTTAAACCCGCCACCACCCGACGCAACCAATCAGCGAGGTGTTTTTTTATATTTTGATACGTAAACAAAACGTGGCAATAAGTTACGAAGGTAGGTCCCTCGATTATCCGCACCGATGACTGGGGGGTAGATGACCGTTGGTCAATAAAGTATTAAAGCTTTCGTGACTGCATAAAATTACTCATTGTTTTTTTCGGTAAAGTCACGTATGTAGAAATACAATAACATTATATTAAAACAAAAAAAACAATCACGACGTTTCGATCACAACGCAAGCGATCTTCATCGGGTGTCAAGAACAAATCACGGAGGTGAATACAACAAAAAAGATGAGAGACGAGAATTCAACAAACCTG
Organism: Petromyzon marinus; assembly: GCF_048934315.1. NCBI lineage: Eukaryota > Metazoa > Chordata > Hyperoartia > Petromyzontiformes > Petromyzontidae > Petromyzon > Petromyzon marinus. Next base: position 4,940,725 of record NC_133727.1, on the reverse strand, counting down.
AAAAAAACCTGACCGTTGGTCATTTAAAATCGCGGATCTCTGTACCAGACGCCACGGATATAGGTACAAATGATGGTTAAGTTAAGTACATTTTAGTTAGGTTTAAGCACGTGCCTTGCAATAAACATTCCCAACTAATAAACACTGTGCAACCGTGTTTAATTCGCGCACAAATCTCAGGTGCGCGGTCAATCCGCGAATCGGTTGAACCGCGCGCTGATAATCAAGAGTCCGCTGGGTTCCAGCGCAAAGGTTGTGTGTGTTTTGAGAGTAAAACTCACAACAATATTTACAATTCAAGTACGGCGACGTTTCGCTGGTGAGTACATCAACAGCAACCACGACCATCGAGAATTGTGAATAGGTCTCCCTGTTTTGCTTTTGATGAATTAGATGCGCATGAAGGTGGTGTCTTCAAAGGGACGAAGATCAGATCGGGTGGGTGGTGGCGGGCTTAACGACACACTGTAGATTATTTGTCAGGCATTCAATCACAATGTTGTGAAGCTGACAACTCAAGCATTCTCCTGCGCCAGCTAATATAACAGCTTGACTGTGCGTGCGACCAATACACTTTGATCTTATTTCGATTTAAAGCTTTCGTGACTGCAAGGATTCATCTTCTTTGGTTCTTTCGGTAAAGTCACCACGTAGAATGAGAATAAAATAATAAATTAATAAAATAAAATAGCACAATAATATTCTCACGACGTTTCGGCCACAACACAAGTGGCCTTCATCAGGTGAAGGGACGAGACTGTCTGGAGGACAGCGCTGGACAGTCTCGTCCCTTCACCTGATGAAGGCCGCTTGTGTTGTGGCCGAAACGTCGTGAGAATTTTATTGTGCTATTTTATTTTATTAATTTATTATTTTATTCTCATTCTACGTGGTGACTTTACCGAAATAATCAAAGAAGATTTTGATTTTATTGAATAATCACGCGATCTAATCTGATGCTCCTAATAAAAGCGAATGATTTAATTATCTTGACACCTGAGTTTGAATTCCTCAATGTTGTTTTAACAATTACAATGTATACATGTTGAATACAATGTAGACGTGTTTAATTAATTGAGATTTCCATTGAGGTTGGTAAAAAATATATATAATAATACAATGAAAATAATAATAAATTACGTGAATGTGCATTTTTAAAATGCGTTAAATGTAATAATTGTATGATGTTAATGTAATTAAATATATACGCCATTAAATTTGATTAAGTGTAATTAAAATGTGTGTTTGCTAAGTGTATGATTATTGCGGTTCGTAAAAAAAAACATAGTCAATGATTCATATGTATGCATATGATTAGGGAGCGATTATGCACAAAGTTATCGCAAGTTATTGTTATAATCATTGACTCTCTCGTTGCCTAGGGGTATGTGTTATCAATCGTGGTAATGATTCTCGCTTCATCAATTATGCATTGCTATGTCAGGTCTCGTGATTCAGATCTCACTGCAGGATTCGGTTCTCGCAATTGAGATCAAATGATGTACGAGTAAGGAATGAACAAGGCCGATCCCTCCCCAACCGAAACAACTTTATTATCACTTTCTCTAATATCCCACCCCCCCCAAACCCCCAACAAAAAAAATCACTTGTCATCAGATTTGCAACTAGAGTACCCATGCAAATAGAGTTACTCATCTGTACCGATTGATCATAGAATATCTCACCATCACGTTATTTAAAGAGAGCAAGTGATCTTCATGGCGGTACCCAGGGGTGAAACAAATAATACAAATTGGCCGAAGCAATTTAATATTTCATTTTCTGGGACACTATTTTTTTTTATCCAGTAAGGTGTACTTCAACTCCGCGACTGTGGCACCAATCAATTCCCACACTCCGCGATGTCGCAACGCAGCCAGGATGACGATAGCGCCGAAAACCCTGAACGTAGCTGTGAGTCGTAGCGCACAGTTCGTTCGAGATGAGTCGATTGTCCCGTCGCCGACCATCAACAGGCTCGCAAAAAAAACATCAAAAAACGGCAACATTCTGATTTAAAGCTTTCGTGACTGCGGTAATTCATAATCTTAGCTCTTTCGGTAAAGTAACGTTGAAGGGAAACAATAAAATAATAAAATATATATAAATTGGATTGTTTTATATGTATTTTATTATTTTATTGTTTCCCTTCAACGTGACTTTACTGAAATAGCTAAGAATAACGGCAACATTCGTTAGGTTAATGCGCGCGCCAATGCGTGCACGTGCCAAATGGTTACGAAAGCATCGACGATGACGTCTCACGATCACGTGATTGAAAGCAAACAACTCGGCTAATATTCTTAGCTCTTTCGGTAAAGTCACGTTGAAGGGAAACAATTAAAATAATTAAATATATAAAAACAATTACATTTATTTTTCGATTTAAAGCTTTCGTGACTGCAAGGATTAATCTTCTTTGGTTCTTTCGGTAAAGTCACGTAGAATGAGAATAAAATAATAAATTGATAAAATAAAACAACACAATAATATTCTCACGACGTTTCGGCCGCTTGTGTTGTGGCCGAAACGTCGTGAGAATATTATTGTGTTATTTATTTTATCAATGTATCATTTTATTCTCATTCTACGTGACTTTACCGAAAGAACCAAAGAAAATAAAATTTATATATATTTTATTATTTTATTGTTTCCCTTCAACGTGACTTTACCGAAAGAGTTAAGAATATGAATTACTGCAGTCACGAAAGCTTTAAATCAAAACCCGGCTAATCTTCTTGGTTCTTTCGGTCAAGTCACGTAGAAGGGGAAATAATGAAATAATAATAAATTACATAATAATATAAATGATGTTTTATTAAAACAATACAAATGATGTTTTATTAAAACAATATAAATGACGTTTTATTAAAACATAATAATCTAAATTATGATTTACTTTTTACTACTTTAAAACGTAATAATATAAATTGTGTTTTTTATTTTATTATTTCCCTTCTAACGTGATGACTTTACCGGAAGAACCAAAAAGATGAATCCCTGCAGTCACGAAAGCTTTAAATCGAAATTTAACCCGGCAACGCGGCCGTGATGGTTGGTGGCAGTGCAGGATGAAGGAAAGTGCTGGTCCTGTAAAGTCTATTATCAACAGGCCCTATAAGTAAATACATAAAACAGCACGTAAACATTAAAACACACGAATTAGTTTATTTTTTAACTTGCGTAGTAAAGTCATTGTATTTTTTTTTTGCATTTGCCATACAGCCAGATAATGCGACAAATCGCTAACCTCAAACGCCCAGTCGTACGTACAAGTCGAAGGCGGTATAGTACTATAGTAACAGAGCAAGTGCAGAATCACTGAACCTGAATTGACAGCTCGAACGCGTTTAGCGTGGGGGGCCCTTGAAAGCGCGGTGGCCCGTAACATTACGCGGCTACTTGCGCCGCTTAGGATGATCCGGCACCGGTGTGTGGTGCATGCAAGCTGAGATCATTCTTGACCCCGCGACCTGTACGGGTTACGCTTAACCGTGGCGAGTGAGCGTGAACGTGAACGCTCCGTCCCCTTGCCTTCTCTCTTCCCGGAATTTTTTTTTTTTTCAAAAAAAATGCCTCCAGTCCCACAGGGAGGCGTAGAACGGCATTCTCGATCCACAGCTGGAGTACGCTCACGGCTCTCGTGCCGGCACGTCGCGAGACAGCCGTCAGTTGCTCGCGCCAGGCTCGATCTGCAGCTGGAGCGATGCTGCGGCAACGCCGGACCAGCACTTTGCTTTGCCAGACCCACCCACCACCAACACCACCCCCTTTGGTTGGCGGGCACCCCGTTGTGGCCGCCACTCAGAGGTTCCCCCACGCTATGCAGGAGCCTTGCACGTGACAATTGCTAACACACACACACGCAGAATTCTCTCGACGCCTCATTCAATATCGGTCGGGTTTTGCTCGGCCCACCAAACACGAACCTCCTAGCCCGCTAGTAGTTTTTTTTTGCAATAGTTCCGTGCACGGTCGAGGCGGTGCGTGCAAGCCTCGAGCCTTCACTTGGGAACGTCGATTTTATGCCACCGAGGGCGAGAGAGAGAGAGGAGAGGGGGAGGGAGATAGAGCGATCCTTCGCAAACAACGATAGCACGAGAAGGAGTTGTGTCAGACACCCTTGCTCCAGCAATCCACACCCCAGCAGCAGCAATGTTTCTCGACCACGCAAACTTGACCGCGACACCGCGTGGCGCGAGGGGCTAGACCCTGCAGGCGACTCCACGTGTCCAGAGAAACAAAACAAAAAAAACCGTGAAGGAAAAAGCCTTCAGCGACAGCTGAGAGCCTTTGCCATTGGCAATGACTCAAAACTCGTAGCCGCTCAAGAGCCTTAGCCTCCGCAAAAAAACAAAATAAAAACACAACTCTCAGCCACAATACGAGCGCTACTCCCCCCGGAATCTGCCTTCTGCAAGATTGACGAGCGTGAATATGTGTTGACTGTGACACGGCGATGTCACATTTTAGTTCATTAATTCCCATCGGGACTGTTAAAAAAAATAACAGAGAGCAAGAGGGTTCTCCTTTGGCCTTCCCTGGGTTGGTGCCTTCCTTGTCCCAGGTGAGGAGTTTCACAGGCTCGTGTCACTGGTTATTATTATTATTATCACGAAGACATGGAGCCGCTCGGTCAACTTCTCATTCGAACGCTTGCTACTTCCTGTCCGCATCCTTAACACATTACCCATCATCACCCTTCCACTGCCCTAACCTCCATCACCATCATCACCATTCCACTCCCCTAACCTCCATCACCATCCTCACCCTTCCACTCCCCTAACCTCCATCACCATCCTCACCACTCCCCTAACCTCCATCACCATCCTCACCATTCCACTCCCCTAACCTCCATCACCATCATCACCCTTCCACTGCCCTAAACTCCATCACCATCCTCACCATTCCACTGCCCTAACCTCCATCACCATCATCACCCTTACACTGCCCTAACCTCCATCACCATCATCACCATTCCACTTCCCTAACCTCCATCACCATCATCACCATTCCACTCCCCTAACCTCCATCACCATCATCAACCTTCCACTGCCCTAACCTCCATCACCATCATCACCATTCCACTCCCCTAACCTCCATCACCACCATCACCCTTACACTCCCCTAACCTCCATCACCATCATCACCATTCCACTCCCCTAACCTCCATCACCATCATCACCATTCCACTCTCCGAACCTCCATCACCATCCTCACCCTTCCTCTCCCCTAACCTCCATCACCATCCACACCATTCCACTCCCCTAACCTCCATCACCATCATCACCATTCCACTCCCCTAACCTCCCTCACCATCATCACCATTCCACTCCCCTAACCTCCCTCACCATCATCACCAATCCACTCCCCTAACCTCCATCACTATCATCACCCTTCCACTCCCCTAACCTCCATCACCATCCTCACTCTTGCACTCCCCTAACCTCCATCACCATCCTCACCATTCCACTCCCCTAACCTTCCTCACCATCTTCACCATTCCACTCCCCTAACCTCCATCACCATCATCACCCTTCCACTCCCCTAACCTCCATCACCATCCTCACCATTCCACTCCCCTAACCTCCCTCACCATCCTCACCATTCCACTCCCCTAACCTTCATCACCATCATCACCATTCCACTCCCCTAACCTCCATCACCATCCTCACCATTCCACTCTCCTAACCTCCATCACCATCATCACCTTTCCACTCCCCTAAACTCCATCACCATCATCACCCTTCCACTCCCCTAACCTCCATCACCATCCTCACCATTCCACTCCCCTAACCTCCCTCACCATCATCACCATTCCACTCCCCTAACCTCCATCACCATCCTCACCATTCCACTCTCCTAACCTCCATCACCATCATCACCTTTCCACTCCCCTAAACTCCATCACCATCATCACCCTTCCACTCCCCTAACCTCCATCACCATCCTCACCATTCCACTCCCCTAACCTCCCTCGCCATCATCACCATTCCACTCCCCTAACCTCCATCACCATCATCACCATTCCACTCCCCTAACCTCCATCACCATCATCACCATTCCACTACCCTAACCTCCATCACCATCCTCACCATTTCACTTTCCTAACCTCCATCACCATCATCACCTTTCCACTCCCATAACCTCCATCACCATCCTCACCATTCCACTCCCCTAACCTCCATCACCATCCTCACCCTTCCACTCTCCTAACCTCCACCACAATCATCACCATTCCACTCCCCTAACCTCCATCACCATCCTCACCATTCCACTCCCATAACCTCCATCACCATCATCACCCTTCCACTCCCCTAACCTCCATCACCATCATCACCATTCCACTCCCCTAACCTCCATCACCATCATCACCCTTGCACTCCCCTAAACTCCATCACCATCCTCACCATTCCACTCCCCTAACCTCCATCACCATCCTCACCATTCCACTCCCCTAACCTTCCTCACCATCTTTACCATTCCACTCCCCTAACCTCCATCACCATCATCACCATTCCACTCCCCTAACCTCCATCACCATCATCACCCTTCCACTCCCCTAACCTCCATCACCATCATTACCATTCCACTCCCCTAACCTCCATCACCATCCTCACCATTCCACTCACCATTCCACTCCCCTAACCTCCATCACCATCATCACCCTTCCACTCCCCTAACCTCCATCACCATCATCACCATTCCACTCCCCTAACCTCCATCACCATCCTCGCCCTTCCACTGCCCTTCCCTCACCCTCCATCTCCCTACCATCACCCTCCGTTGCGATCCCTTCCACTCCACCAACACTCAACCCCCCCCATCACCTTTCCCCCCAATCAGCCAATTACTGATGTGCAATTCATGTTATTCTTGTAAAACGATTTGACAACAGCGCTATATGAAATCCTAGGTGACATTCGGTTTTGGCCTCTGTTTTGTGTTTGTTTGTTTTGTGCTCAGGACGCACTTAATCCACGTGTCTGTGTCTACGAGGAGCTGTTACGTAATAACAAATGAGACACTATCACAAAACCTATTACTATATCTCGTTACTGGCAAAGGAGGTCTCATAATGTAAATGCTCACCCCGAGCCCTCAATACTCTGATAGTGCGCTGTTTTTGAGTTGTACGCCTTTTGGCGTCTTCTGGTCCAACACCAGTGGAGACTAGGCTCTAAGAAAAGCCGTCTCGGGTGTGGACCAATCAATTTCAAGGACAGTACCAATATTATTATCAGAGTTGTCTCTTTTGTTTGCATTTTGACTGCTTGTGTTGTGGTTATTGCAAACATGATGCCTTGAATAAAGGTGTCAGTTTTTTGTGCCACTTAAAAAGGGTAAAAACCTATTACTATACAATATCACAACTTAATTTTTGCATTTTTGAAAAGACATTTATCCAACACCACGCACACACCCGCCGCGTTCGGTCACCAAACCCACATTGACCCGCGCGGTGAAGTATGGTCAACAACAATAACAACAACAACAACAACAACAAAACAACTAGACGTGATAGAAAGGAGTTTCGAGCGCTTGTGCGGTGAGTTCGGTTGAGTTGGGGGGGGGGGGGGGAGACATCAACCAGCGGTGGATTGACACTGTCTCCAATTAGAATTCGAATTGCGTGCTCCAATTGCCCGTTCCACAATCCGTGGTTGTTGTTGTTGTTGCTGTTGTCGTCTGGCTGTTTGTTTCTTACTCATCGTTAGAATTCACCGTGCAATTGCACCACAAAAGCGCTCGCTCGCTCTCTCTCTCGCTCTGTCTCTCTCTCTCTCTCTGCCATCGAACGCGTGATTTTGTCAAAATCGCTGACGAGTGAATGAAAGCGATTTGGCTGCAGTGGGTTTTTTTAAGTTGTTGTGTTTCTGTGCAAAGAGATGTGGTGGGGGGGGGTGGTGGTTGTTGGGGTTTGTGTTGAGTTTTGGCGGGGTGGTGTTGGGGGGTTCAGGATCGAGCTCAAGTTCGCGGGCGATGGAGTAGGTTTGTGTGTGTGGCTGTGTGACACGGGGGGCGTGAGGGTCAGAGGAGGCATGGGGAGGCACAGCCTCACCTTGTTGTCATTACTCCAATGGAAATAGCTGTTACGAAAAATAAATATTAAGATATGTTTTTTTTTTACCCCCCGCTGATGTGTGTGTGTGTTATAAATGTCACTTGTCTATGATTCCAATCGCTACAGGGAGATAGGAACGGGCACGCGCTTATTGCTCACGCTCCATTCAGTGTCTGAGCGGCTGCGCAAACGGAGGGGAGGCTGAGCTCACCACTGCCTCCTCGCCTCTCGTCTCTCCCGGTACTTGCAGCGGAGATCCGAAAATTTGGAGATTTTGACGATGACATTTTTTTGTTTATTGGAATCGTGCAGAAATGACAATACACAGGCCAGTGGAAGAATACTATTTTTTATTTTTTTTATTTTTGTGACTTTTCGCAACAGCTATTTTCATTGGAGTATGACAGGTGAGGCAGTGACTCCACTGCCTCCCCTGACCGCACGTCCCTGCTGTGTGTGTGTTTGTGTGTGTGTTTGTGTGTGTGTCTGTGTGTGTGTCTGTGCGTAACGCTGTGTGGAAGCTACGCTTGCGAAACGTGGACCCCCCTAATGGAACATCTTCGCCGGTTAGAAACATTTAGGCTGGCCTGCCTACGATCCATCCTGGGTTTAACCAGACTGGATTGTGTGAGGAGCTCACAAATCCTTGAAAGATCTGGGCACGGTCCCATCGGTGAGCTCCTCCGGCGGGCAAGGCTGCGATGGCTGGGTCATGTAGCCCGCATGCCCAGCCACCGCATGCCGAAACAGCTTTTGTTCGGTCGGATTGAGGGGGCTAAACGGGCGCGGCACGGGCTAGAGAAGAGATGGAGTGATGTGGTACAGGAGGACGTGGAGCTGAGTGGACTTGTCGATGACTGGTACCAGCGGTGTCAAGATCGGCCTCTGTGGAGGAGGCTGGTGAAGGACGCTACTGGGCAGTTGGAGGCAGTCGCCCTCCAACAACAACGGAGGGCGGAGGAGCGACGCTCACAACAACGAGCGGAGCGCCGGGTGGCTAAAGCACAGCAGGTTGGCACAGTAGGGGGCACAGGTGGTGCATCAGCCAGTCATCTCAGTCAGTCGACCCGTGGCACCTGGGTCTGCCCCGTGACCTCCTGCCAGCGGGCGTTCGACACTTCACGTGGCCTCAGGGTGCACATAGCCTGGCACAAGCGTCGTGGTGACGTCACCGCCACTGGGGAGCGATAGTGTAGCGGTTAGCGCACTGCACTATGAACCTGGCGACCCGGGTTCGATTCCCGCTCACGGCCAACACCAGTGACGATTATCTGAACCGGTCCTGGGCCTCCCCTAGGTCGACTCAGCCTCAAATGAGTACCTGGTGCGGTGTGTAAACATTGCCACTAGGGAGACAAAGGCGGTCGGGCGTGGTGCTGGCCACCCCACCCCCTCGTTGTGCCGTGTCGGCCTCCAATAGGGTGCTCGCTAACGGCACTTGCCCCGGCAGTCTGTTAAAGGCTACATTGGAGGAATCGTTGTCACTGCCTTTGGATGTTGAACTTCTTTCGCACCGTGCTTAGCCAACCGTCTGGAACGCTCTTTCTTCCCGATATTAGGAAGCCACCGAGGCCTACGCACCTTTAAATCATCCAGCTTGACAAACGCGATTGTTTAGAGCTGCTTTTCGCGTTCAGTTCGTTGTCGTTCCCCAGAACCACTGACGCATAGCTTCCTAAATATCGGAAGGAAGAGCGTTCCAGACGGCCGCGAGTTTAATAACCCTGGACTTTTGTTCGATGGCCGCGCCAAAAAGCCGCTGCTGCTGCTGCTGCGAGGATAATGAACGGAGTTTGGCGTCATGATGGCAAAGTGTGCTCCTTAGCTAGGCTAAATGCCCCCCCCCAAAAAAATCTCATGAATACAATCCTTTAACAAAAAATAATAACCAAAAAATAAATAAATAAATAAAAATAACAGCGGTGGAAGGCTCGCGGTGTGCATTGGCATTTTCAAAATTAATGCAAAAACATTTTTTGTAAAACTGAATAAATATTCGTCTCGGAAGTGGAAGAGGCCAGAGGCAAAAAATAATAATAATAAAATAACTAAAGGTGAAAATCCTCACAATTAAATGTTTGCTCATAGCCACACGGCGATGCGATGCTAGGTGCGGACCCGCGAATGACTTTGCGCGTTCATTAAATAGCCAAGGGAGTTGTTGGTATCGTGAGCGGGCGTCCGACTAATTAATATCACCCTCTGGAATTTGAAAGAAAAAAATAATAATAGCATTTCGGTGGGCATCACAAAAAATGGGTGAAATTAGGCGGGCTATTTGTCAGCACGTCCGTCGAAACGCGTAATTAGGGCTCGCGAGAAGGGGCAGTGTTAATTGTGCGGCCTTTGTGCGATTAGTGAATGCATTTTGAGACTTAAATAGAAGATGATGCCGTTGTAGTTTTTTTTTTTTAAATAGCCTGTGCATTTTTGTGCGCGTGATGCATCTTCTGTCAGTGTTGAATGTTTAACTGTTTGAAGTTTTGTATTTTTCACGTTAATTAATCCGTCCTGTTGTTTGCTTCGAGTTTCATGCGTGAGTTCATGTAACGGCGAGTTTATGTACTATTGCTTTTATAGATGAGCACGTGCGATTGAGTTTATGAACGATTTAATTTATGTATGAGTGAGTTTACGTATGAGTTAGATTATGTATGAGTGAGTTTATATATGCTTGAGAATGTGTGTCCAACCACCAAATAGATCTATAATAGAGTTGTTTTTTTTTTTTGGGGGGGGGGGGGGGTTAGATCGTGTAAAAATATAAATGTTGTGTCGTTAAAAACCCGCCACCACCCGACACGGCTAACTAGTAAGGGTTGTCACGTAAACAGAGCGTGGCCAATTCGTCACTAGTACAGCACTAGTGTATAGTAGTGTATAGTGTAGTGTAGTAGTGTATAGTGTAGTGTATAGTAGTGTATAGTGTAGTGTAGTAGTGTATAGTGTAGTGTATAGTAGTGTATAGTGTAGTGTATAGTAGTGTAGTGTATAGTAGTATATAGTGTAGTGTATAGTGTAGTGTATAGTGTATAGTGTAGTGTATAGTGTAGTGTATAGTTGTGTATAGTGTAGTGTATAGTGTAGTGTATAGTGTAGTGTATAATGTATAGTGTATAGTAGTGTGTAGTGTAGTGTATAGTGTTGTGTATAGTAGTGTATAGTGTAGTGTATAGTGTAGTGTATAGTCGTGTACAGTGTAGTGTATAATAGTTAATAGTGTAGTGTGTAGTGTGGTGTATAGTAGTGTGTAGTATATAGTAGTGCATAGTGTAGTAGTGTAAAGTGTAGTGTATAGTAGTGTAGTGTATAGTAGTGTATATTGTAGTGTATAGTAGTGTATAGTGTACAGTGTAGTGTATAATCGTGTACAGTGTAGTGTATAGTAGTGTATAGTGTAGTATATAATAATTTATAGTGTAGTGTATAGTGTAGTGTATAGTAATGTATAGTGTAGTGTATAGTGTAGTGTATAGTAGTGTATAGTGTAGTGTATAGTAGTGTATAGTGTAGTGTGTAGTGTATAGCGTAGTGTATAGTAGTGTATAGTGTAGTGTATAGTCGTGTACAGTGTAGTGTATAGTAGTGTATAGTGTAGTGTATACTAGTGTATAGTGTAGTGTAGAGTAGTGTATATTGTAGGGTATAGTGTAGTGTATAGTGTAGTGTATAGTGTAGTGTATAGTGTAGTATATAATAATTTATAGTGTAGTGTATAGTGTAGTGTATAGTAGTGTATAGTGTAGTGTATAGTGTAGTGTATACTAGTGTATAGTGTAGTGTATAGTAGTGTATAGTGTAGTGTATAGTGCAGTATACCAGTACAGCACCACACCGGTGTGTTGAAGAGCCAAGCCACAACATTTACAATCTGACTAACGACGTTTCGCCAGTAATTACAACCAGCTTCATCAGGCGACAGCCAGACTTGTGGAGAAGTCCTCCTGTTTAGTTCCTTACATAGCGGCGTAGATGTGGTGACCACGCTTCTGCGCTCTTGCACAAAGTGTGGGGGTTAATAATGCCAAATATAAACCTTTTGCAAGGAATGAAGTTACTGCAGCAACCGCATTTACAAACCCTGATACTGGTAGGAACCTCCTGGTTACACCACCAGCCCACAGGGGATTATTGTGTCCGTCCGTCCGTCGTGCATCCAAAAATGGGAGGGGTGGGGCTGGGTGGGGTGGGGAGGGGAGGGTGGGGAGGGGAGGGTGGGGAGGGAGGGGCTGGGTGGGGATGGGCTGGTCACCCCGTGGTGCCCTTATAAAACTCAACGTTTAACCGACTCACGCCGGCTTGTGCCCGCCCTCACAGTCGGGCATATTGTGCGGAACACACCACGTGGTGGTGCCCCGTTGTTGTTGACCCTGGCCATTGACCGAGCAACCCAACGTTCCTACCAGCTCCCTCCGCAGGAGAATGTGTTATTCGAAACTCATTGGCCTACAGCAGAGACAGCCTTCTTCATGGCCAGTGTCAGACCAGAGAACTCCAAAAGGCGAACTGTTCAAAGCCAATGCACGCATCAGAGCATTTACAGCTGGAGGTGAGTAGCTATATCATGGATCCATTTTTTTGGCGTTTGAACATCTTCACACCTGTTCAATTGACAGAAGGGGCAAGACCTTATGACTTATCGTTCATACTTTGATGCTGGCAAGAACAAAAGTCCCCATGCTATCGCTTGCTATTGGATTCGATCAAGTATCCAGGAGCATATCAAGAATAGGTGTTACCCTTTCTGGCGATCAAACAGGTGTTAAGATTTTTAAAAAACACTAAACAGGAACCGTTCCGCAAAGGAATCTTTGGTGCATTCACCATATTTACTCGTGGTGAACATGCAATCGGTAGCATTGCTCTGGTGGTGTATGATGCATTGCCTTCGAAACTGATTGGTCCACACCAGAGACAGCTTTCTTTTAGAGCTTAGCCACAGACGGTGTGAGCTCGAAGAACGCCAAAAGGCGGACAGCACCAGGGCAATGCACTGCCACCACGTGGTTCGCAAAATGTTCGGAGGTTGAAAAGGGGTCCACGCACACTGGGAAAGGTTGGGATCCGCTGGCCAAGTTCAAGCTCCTGCGTAGCTCGCCTGGTATGCAGAAGGTTGTGGGTTCGATCTTATAGACCCAACACTGCCCATAGGCTAAACACTGCCCATAGACTCAACACTGCACCATAGACTCAACACTGCCCAAAGACTCAACACTGCCCATAGACTCAACACTACCCATAGACTCAACACTGCCCATAGGCTAAACACTCCATAGACTCAACACTGCACCATAGACTCAACACTGCCCCATAGACTCAACACTGTCCCATAGACTCAACACTACCCATAGACTCAACACTGCACCATAGACTCAACACTGCCCATAGACTCAACACCACCCATAGACTCAACACTGCACCATAGACTCAACACTGCCCATAGACTCAACACTGCACCATCGACTCAACACTACCCATAGACTCAACACTACCCATAGACTCAACACTGTACCATCGACTCAACACTACCCATAGACTCAATACTACCCATAGACTCAGCACTGCACCATAGACTCAACACTGCCCATAGACTCAACACTGCCCCATAGACTCAACACTGCCCATAGACTCAACACTGCCCATAGACTCAACACCACCCATAGACTCAACACTACCCATAGACTCAACACCACCCATAGTGTTATTTTATTTTATCAATTTATTATTTTATTCTCATTCTACGTGACTTTACCGAAAGAACCAAAGAAGATGAATCATTGCAGTCACGAAAGCTTTAAATCGAAACCACCCATAGACTCAACACTAACCCATAGACTCAACACCACCCATAGACTCAACACTAACCCATAGACTCAACACTGCCCATAGACTAACACTACCCATAGACTCAACACTACCCATAGACTCAACACTACCCATAGACTCAACACTGCCCATCGACTCAACACTGCCCATAGACTCAACACTGCACCATAGACTCAACACTGCCCATAGACTCAACACTGCCCATAGACTCAACACTGCCCATAGACCCAACACTGCCCATAGACTCAACACCACCCATAGACTCAACACTAACCCATAGACTCAACACCACCCATAGACTCAACACTAACCCATAGACTCAACACTGCCCATAGACTAACACTACCCATAGACTCAACACTACCCATAGACTCAACACTACCCATAGACTCAACACTGCCCATCGACTCAACACTGCCCATAGACTCAACACTGCCCATAGACTCAACACTAGCCATAGACTCAACACTGCCCATAGATTCAACACTGCACCATAGACTCAACACTGCACCATAGACTCAACACTGCCCATAGACTCAGCACTGCACCATAGACTCAACACTACCCATAGACTCAACACTACCCATAGACTCAACACTGCCCATAGACTCAACAGTACCCATAGATACAACACTGCCCATAGACTCAACACTGCACCATAGACTCAACACTGCACCATAGACTCAACACTGCACCATAGACTCAACACTGCACCATAGACTCAACACTTTCCACAGTCCACTGAGCAGTCAACTGTACGCAGTCCACCAACCCTATCTCCATTCCCACCACCGCAAGCTGGCGAGGTTTATTCAATCAATCGTGAGGCATTCATCCGGAGCATTTTTTTGTTCCTATTCATTTTCTTTTTTGTTTTTTTTTCCCCTTCTCCCAAACGTCTTGAAACGAATGCAGCCCTCTTGTTTCACAAGCTGCGCACTCATGTAGCGTTATTTAGTGAAGCAGATGGTCGTTCAGCGCTCGCGTGAGTGTGTGAAGACTGTGTGTGAAGTGTGTGTGTGTGAAGTGTGTGTGAAGACTGTGTGTGTGTGTGTGAAGTCTGTGTGTGTGAAGAGTGTGGGTGAAGTGTGTGTGTGAAGAGTGTGTGTGTGTGTGTGAAGAGTGTGTGTGTGTGTGTGAAGACTGTGTGAAGTGTGTGTGTGTGAAGTGTGTGTGTGTGAAGACTGTGTGTGTGTGTCTGTGAAGAGTGTGTGTGTGTGTGTGAAGACTGTGTGAAGTGTGTGTGTGTGTGAAGTGTGTGTGTGTGTGAAGACTGTGTGTGTGTGTCTGTGAAGACTGTGTGTGTGAAGTATGTGTGTGAAGACTGTGTGTGTGTGTGAAGACTGTGTGTGAAGTGTGTGTGTCTTTGAAGACTGTGAAGAGTGTGTGTGTGAAGACTGTGTGTGTGAAGACTGTGTGAAGAGAGTGTGTGTGTGTGTGAAGACTGTGTGTGTGAAGACTGTGTGTGTGTGTGTGAAGACTATGCGAATCTCAAGAGTGTGTGTGTGTGAAGACTGTGTGTGAAGACTGTGTGTGTGAAGAGTGTGTGTGTGTGAAGACTGTGTGTGTGAAGACTGTGTGTGCGTGAAGATTGTGTGTGAAGGCTGTGTGGTATGAAAACTCTGGTGTGAAAACTGTTTATGTGTGTGACGTGCTGTTTAAGCAAAATCACTTGAACTCCCTCACACACCCACCCATTCACTCTTTCACCCAATCATTCACCCACTCATTCGAGCTACCGAGACTCATCCGGGGCCTCGAGAGCTCTCAGCTGTCTCACAAAATAACCTTGAACTCGTTCACCCATTTACTCACCCACTAACTCAGTCATTCAACCACTCACTCATTCACCCACTCACCCGCTCATTAACTCATACACTCATTCACCCACTCATTCACCTACTCACTCACTCATTCACCCACTCATCCCCCACTCACTCACTCATTCACTCATTCATTCACCCACTCATTCACCCACTCACTCATTTACCCACTCAATCACCCACACACTCACTCATTCACCCACTCACTCATTCACCCACTCAATCACCCACACACTCACTCATTCACCCACTCACTCATTCACTCACTCACTCATTCACCCACCCACTCATTCACTCACCCACTCATTCACTCACTCATTCCACCACTCACTCATTCACCCATTCATTCACCCACTCATTCACCCACTCACTCATTTACCCACTCACTCACTGATTAACTCACTCATTCACCCACTCACGCATTCATCCATTCAATCACCCACACACTCACTCATTCACCCACTCACCCGCTCATTAACTCACCCACTCATTCACCCACTCACTCACTCATTCACCCACTCACTCACTCAATCATTCACTCACTTATTCACCCATCACTCATTCACCCACTCAATCACCCTCACACTCACTCATTCACCCACTCACTCATTCACTCACTCACTCATTCACCCACCCGCTCATTAACTCACTCACTCATTCACCCACTCATTCACCCACTCACTCACTCATTCACTCACTCATCCCCCACTCACTCATTTACCCACTCACTCACTAATTAACTCACTCATTCACCTACTCACTCATTCACCCACTCAATCACCCACACACCCACTCATTCACCCACTCACTCATTCACTCACTCACTCATTCACCCACTCACTCACTCATTCACCCACTCACTCATTTAACCACTCAATAATTCACTCACTCATTCACTCACTCACTCATTTACCCACTCACTCTTTCACTCAACCACTCATTCACTCACTCATTCACTCACCCACTCATTGACTCACCCACTCATTCACTCACTCATTCACTCACCCACTCATTCACTCACCCACTCATTCACCCACTCACTCACTCATTCACCCACTCACCCACTCATCCACCCACTCACTCATTCACCCACTCATTCACCCACACACACACTCATTCACCCACTCATTCTTTCACTCACTTACTCATTCACTCACTCATTCACTCACCCACTCATTGACTCACCCACTCATTCACTCACTCATTCACTCACCCACTCATTCACTCACCCACTCATTCACTCACTCATTCACCCACCCGCCCATTCACTCACCCACTCGTTCACTCACTCATTCACTCACCCACTCATTCACTCACCCACTCATTCACCCACTCACTCATGTAAACCGAGACTCATCCTGGTGTCGTGAATACTCAGTCGGTTAAAGCTCACCTTTGCCAACCTGACGCATGGAACCTCCGCTGGCACGTGGAGGCATCCTTCCTGCCCACATCCTGTTTTTGTTTGCTGTCATCATCGGGTCTATAATATAGGTGCTTTTGTTTGGGGGGGGGGGGGGGTTAAATCGCGTAAATATAAATGTGTCTCATCATTGGATCTCCTTTGCCAGTTCCAAAATATGATGGTAGGTTTTTCCCCTTTTTTACTGGCAACAAAACAGCTGTGTTGAGATGTTAAAACACCAAACTGAAACTCTTTAACAAGGAATCGCGTCCGCATCAAGCACAGCGCTTGTGGTCAAGAGTTCAAACGCCTTGTGGGCGTCTCTCTGGTCTAACACCGTTTTGAGACGAGGCTCAAAAGAAAGCCGTCTCTGGTGTGGACCAATCACTTTCAAGGACAATGCCGCTTATATATTATCGGAGTGTGTTTTTTTTTCTTCGTTTGCATTCTGACCACGAGCATTGTGGCCGATGCAGACGTGATTCCTCGTAAAAAAAAGTTTCAGTTTTGGTGTTTTAACATCTTAACACGGCTGTTTTGTTGCCAGAATTGCCAGAAAAAAAAGGGGGGGGAAATCTGTTATCGTATATAAATGTGTTGTAAACGCACCGACCACACGACGCAGCGAATGGGTAAGTCTCGTCGCGTAAACAAAATCAGTGCCAATTTTAGTTACGACGTCAGCCACCACGTGTGTGTGTGTGTGTCAGAGAGTAAACCAGGGGCGGAGCCAGAAGTTTGACCTTGGGGTGGGAGGGGGGCTGACTTCAATATTGTGAGATATCTCAGTGTGTTTATGTTTTCCAATGAGCGTCACAAATGGTATTAAACAAATTTTATTTTGGAATTGAACGCGGAGTTTATTAATAGGTCGGAGCCGCTGATGCGGCTGATTAGTTCGATAAGTTCGAAAGGCTGCGGCTCAAGCAGCCTGCAGGGCAGCACACAAGGTGACAGCCTGCAGGGCAGCACACAAGGTGGCAGCCTGCAGGGCAGCACGAGGTGACAGCCTGCAGGGCAGCACACAAGGTGGCAGCCTGCAGGGCAGCACACAAGGTGGCAGCCTGCAGGGCAGCACACAAGGTGGCAGCCTGCAGGGCAGCACGAGGTGACAGCCTGCAGGGCAGCACACAAGGTGTCAGCCTGCAGGGCAGCACACAAGGTGGCAGCCTGCAGGGCAGCACAAGGTGACAGCCTGCAGGGCAGCACACAAGGTGGCAGCCTGCAGGGCAGCACAAGGTGACAGCCTGCAGGGCAGCACACAAGGTGGCAGCCTGCAGGGCAGCACAAGGTGACAGCCTGCAGGGCAGCACACAAGGTGGCAGCCTGCAGGGCAGCACACGAGGTGACAGCCTGCAGGGCAGCACACAAGGTGGCAGCCTGCAGGGCAGCACGAGGTGACAGCCTGCAGGGCAGCACACAAGGTGGCAGCCTGCAGGGCAGCACACAAGGTGGCAGCCTGCAGGGCAGCACACAAGGTGGCAGCCTGCAGGGCAGCACGAGGTGACAGCCTGCAGGGCAGCACACAAGGTGTCAGCCTGCAGGGCAGCACACAAGGTGGCAGCCTGCAGGGCAGCACAAGGTGACAGCCTGCAGGGCAGCACACAAGGTGGCAGCCTGCAGGGCAGCACAAGGTGACAGCCTGCAGGGCAGCACACAAGGTGGCAGCCTGCAGGGCAGCACAAGGTGACAGCCTGCAGGGCAGCACACAAGGTGGCAGCCTGCAGGGCAGCACACGAGGTGACA
This sequence comes from Petromyzon marinus, assembly GCF_048934315.1. Lineage (NCBI taxonomy): Eukaryota > Metazoa > Chordata > Hyperoartia > Petromyzontiformes > Petromyzontidae > Petromyzon > Petromyzon marinus. The sequence continues at coordinate 4,921,860 of NC_133727.1, read as the reverse complement.
GCCTGCAGGGCAGCACACAAGGTGGCAGCCTGCAGGGCAGCACGAGGTGACAGCCTGCAGGGCAGCACACAAGGTGGCAGCCTGCAGGGCAGCACACAAGGTGGCAGCCTGCAGGGCAGCACACAAGGTGGCAGCCTGCAGGGCAGCACGAGGTGACAGCCTGCAGGGCAGCACACAAGGTGTCAGCCTGCAGGGCAGCACACAAGGTGGCAGCCTGCAGGGCAGCACAAGGTGACAGCCTGCAGGGCAGCACACAAGGTGGCAGCCTGCAGGGCAGCACAAGGTGACAGCCTGCAGGGCAGCACACAAGGTGGCAGCCTGCAGGGCAGCACAAGGTGACAGCCTGCAGGGCAGCACACAAGGTGGCAGCCTGCAGGGCAGCACACGAGGTGGCTGCCCTGCAGGGCATCAGCACGAGGTGATAGCCTGCAGGGCAGCACACGAGGTGACAGCCTGCAGGGCATCAGCACGAGGTGACAGCCTGCAGGGCAGCACACGAGGTGACAGCCTGCAGGGCAGCACAAGGTGGCAGCCTGCAGCATTTTGCAGCAAGGCGGATATCCGGTTATCCCGATTACCGACTTTCCCAAAATTTCAGGGGGGGCTAAGCCACCCCCCCCAGCCCCACCCCCCCCCCCCCCCCCCCGTGGCTCCGCTCCTGGAGTAAACCCTCAACACTTGACGATTTGAGTGCGGTGAACTCAACATTGTGAGCCTCACGCGTTAAACTCATCATTGTCAACCGCGGTGACGCAGAGACTGCGGGTACACGTGGCAATGTCCACAGAGGTTAGCGTGAGTCGATTTCTAAACGTGTGAAATTCTATGTTAGTCATTACATACTACACTAAAAACTACACTTTACACTAAACTATACAATACACTACACTATACACGATACAATACACTATACACTACACTATACAATACACTGCTATACACTACATTATATAATACACTACTAGACACTCTACATTACACTATAAAGTGGACAACGAAATGCTATGTACTACACAATACACTATACTATACACTACACAATACACTGCTATACACTACACTAAATAATACACTACTAGACACTCTACATTACACTATACACTGCACAATACACTGCACTATACACTACACTATACACTACACTGTACACTACACTATACACTACACTATACACTGCACTATACACTACACCTGTATATTTCGAGTTTGCGTGTTGTCGCCGTAGTCACGTGGTATTTTTCTCGGTTTCTCCCCTCCGCTTCAGAAACATTTACTTTGAGTGTCTGGATGCCGCCGCTATAAATGTCCACGTTCTGAAGGGCCACTTTCGTTGAGGTTTTCATTTGTGTCCAGGTCGCTTCTGAAACAAAGAGCTACATGGCTCGTTGGGCAGCAGAAGGGCAGGGGAGAGAGGTGAGATGAGAATAATTAAGATGGGAGCCAGTCCTTGGATGATGTTAGGCGCCACGGTGGCGAGGAGATGTTAACTACCTCGCCCGGTGTACAGGAGGTCGTGGGTTCGATCCCAACCCTGACGCCTGTTGTGTGTTGGAGTTTGCGTGTCTATCTCTCTCTCTCTCCGTGGTGAGATGTTTACTACCTCGCCTGGTAAAGAGGAAGTCGTGGGTTCGATCCCAACCCTGACGCCTGTTGTGTGTTGGAGTTTGCGTGTCTTTCTCTCTCTCTCTCTCATCATCACGGTGGCTATGAGATGTTAACTACCTGGCCTAGTGTACAGGAGGTCGTGGGTTCGATCCCAACCCTGACGCTTGTTGTGTGTTGGAGTTTGCGTGTCTTTCTCTCTCTCTCTCATCATCACGGTGGCTATGAGATGTTAACTACCTTGCCTAGTGTACAGGAGGTCGTGGGTTCGATCCCAACCCCAACGCCTGTTGTGTGTTGGAGTTTGCGTGTCTTTCTCTCTCTCTCTCTCTCATCATCACGGTGGCTAGGAGATGTTAACTACCTCGCCTGGTGTGCAGGAGGTCGTGGGTTCGATCCCAACCCTGACGCCTGCTGTGTGTTTTGAGTTTGCATGTCTCTCTCTTTCTCTCTCCGTGGTGAGATGTTAACTACCTCGCCTGGTGTACAGGTGGTCGTGGGTTCGATCCCAACCCTGACGCCTGTTGTGTGTTTGGAGTTTGCGTGTCTCTCTATTTCTCTCACCATCATCCCCGTGGTCGCGTGGCTTTTTCTCCGGTTCCTCATTCTATTTTTTCCCCTCCCTCACCCAGTTCAGAATCAACATCCACGCGTTTAGAGCCGTGGATCTTAACCTTGACCGCATCCTGCACCCCCTCGGTTTTCAGAAAGGGAATCTCGCACCCCCAGGTTAAGAACCACACGGTTGTGGTATTTGGCTGCTTTACATATCCACGTGATAAGCCACTTTCGTTGATGCTATCATTTGTGGCCAGATCGCTTCTGACAAAGAGCTACAAAGCTCTTTGGGCCGTTCCTGCGAAAATTGAAAACAATACATAATGCGAAATTACACGATACGTGAGAGTCATTGGTGAATAATCACGTATTGAATCTGCCAATTTTATTTGATAGAGAAAAAAAACTACGAAAACATTTTAAATCCATGTGGTAGCCTCGAACGATGTGAAATACCTTTCTAAACTCACTTGATCGTAAACAAATGCTGCTTTGGAAGGGCGAGCCAGCGAGCACAAACACATTACGCCAAGCTTAGCAGAGCATCCGTTGATGATTATTTTTTCCTTTGCATTCGCTTGCGATTTACCAGCTGAAATTAGGATAGCCTCACACAATCGACAATTGGTTGAAACGTTGACGCTCATTAATTCGTGAATTTTATTTCTCATTACCACGTTGGGTTAGGAAACGGGCATAGCCGGCTGAGACACAATTCAGAATCGTGATATTTATTTAATACCGCAGGAGGAGGAGGAGGAGGAATCCGATGAGCTATGAAGCTCTTCTTTTTCACAGACGTCCCAGTAGGGGCACTGGTTCTGAACGTTACAACACACAAACAACAACAACAACAAAGATCCCCCATATAGCCTGTAACAGACTGTAGGGGCAAGTGCTGTTAGCGAGCACCTATGAAGGCCAGAACGGTACACGAGGGGGTGGGTGGCCAGCACCACGCCCGACCGCCTTTGTCTCCCTAGTGGCGATGTTTACACACCGCACCAGGTACTCATTTGAGGCTGAGTCGACCTAGGGGAGGCCCGGGACCGGTTCAGATAATCGTCACTGGTGTTGGCCGTGAGCGGGAATCCAACCCGGGTCGCCAGGTTCATAGCGCAGCGTAGCGCTAACCGCTACACTACCGCTCCCCACACACACACACAAACAACAACACACACTGCAAAGTGAAGGATAGGCAAACACATAACCCCCCCCACCCACCCCCCCCCCAAAAAAAAAAATTACTAAGAAATATAACAAAAAATAAAACTAAACCATCCACGAAAAGCCCAAGGGAGAATAACGAACGGTAGCCAAGAATAAAAATAAAATAAAAACCCAGCATGTCGAGATAGCACTGGCCGGTGGAAACGACGTGGGATCGATCCACGTGGGGTAAGAAGGAGGATGGAGTTTAAATGTTCGGGCAGAGGGGGCGGAGGGGGTGGTGGGGGGGAGGGGGGTGATGGTGGGGGGGGGTGATGGTGGGGGGGTGATGGTGGGGGGAGGGGGGTGATGGTGGGGGGGGGGGTGATGGTGGGGGGAGGGGGGTGATGGTGGGGGGGGCTGTATTACCAATGAGGGATGGGACACGGTGGGCACTTTGTTAGGTGTAGGAGGGACTGGGAGAGGGGTGGGCAAGGTTCAGCTGAGCACAGCTGTCCTTCACACACACTCACACAGTCTTTCCACACACACTCACTCGTCACACACACTCACACACAGTCTTCACACACACACAGTCTACACACACACAGTCTACACACACACTCACACACAGTCTACACACACACAGTCTACACACACAGTCTACACACACAGTCTTTACACACACACTCTACACACACACACTCTTCACACACACTCTTCACACACACACAGTCTACATACACACACACACTCTTCCCACACACACAGTCTCTTCACACACACACACACTCTCTTTACACACACACACACACTCTTCACACACACACACAGCCTCTTCACACACACACACACTCAGTCTACACACACACACACAGTCTTCACACACACAGTCTTTACACACACACAGTTTACACACACACACTCTTCACACACACAGTCTACACACACGCACAGTCTTCACACACACACAGTCTTCACACACACACTCACTCTTCACACACACACTCTTCACACACACACACACTCTTCACACGCACACTCTTCACACACACAGTCTTCACACACACACACTCTACCCCCACACACACACTCACTCTTCATACACACACTCTTCACACACACACAGCCTTCACACACACACAGTCTTCACACACACACTCTTCACACACACAGTCTTCACACACACAGTCTTCACACACACACACACTTCACACACACAGTCTTCACACACACAGTCTACACACACACACACTCTTCACACACACACTCTTCACACACACACACACACTCTTCACGCACACACAGTCTTCACACACACACACTCTTCACACACATACACTTTTCACACATACATACTCTACACACACACACACCCTCACTCTTCACACACACACTCTTCACACACACACACAGCCTTCACACACACACACAGTCTTCACACACACTCTACACACACACACTCTTCACACACACACACTCTTCACACACACTCTTCACACACACACTCTTCACACACACACTCTTCACACACACACTCTTCACACACACTCTTCACACACACACACTCTTCACACACACACTCTTCACACACACACAGCCTTCACACACACACACACAGTCTTCACACACACTCTACACACACACACTCTTCACACACACATACACACAGTCTTCACACACACACTCTTCATACACACACACACTCTTCACACACACACTCTTCACACACACACTCTTCACACACACACACACACTCTTCACACACACACTCTTCACACACACACTCTTCACACACACACACTTCACACACACACACAGTCTTCACACACACACACACTCTTCACACACACACTCTTCACACACACACACACTCTTCACACACACACAGTCTTCACACACACACACACTCTTCACACACACACTCTTCACACACACACTCTTCACACACACACAGTCTTCACACACACACACACTCTTCACACACACACACAGTCTTCACACACACAGTCTTCACACACACACACTCTTCACACACACACTTCACACACACAGTCTTCACACACACTTCACACACACTCTCTTCACACACACACACTTTTCACACACACACTCTTCACACACACACTCTTCACACACACACACACCAACTTTTCACACACACACACACAGTCTTCACACACACACACAGTCTTCACACACACACAGTCTTCACACACACACACACTCTTCACACACACACAGTCTTCACACACACTCACACACACACTTCACACACACACACTCTTCACACACACACACACTCTTCACACACTCTTCACACACACACAGTCTTCAAACACACACTCTTCACACACACACTTCACACACACACTCTTCACACACACACAGTCTTCACACACACACACTCTACACACACACACACACACTCTTCACACACATACACACACACACTCTCTTCACACACACACAGTCTTCAAACACACACTCTTCACACACACACTTCACACACACACTCTTCACATACACACACACTCTTCACACACACACACACACTCTTCACACACACTCTTCACACACACACACAGAGTCTTCATACACACTCACACACACACACACTCTTCACACACACACAGTCTTCACACACACACACAGCGCCTATGAAGGCCGGCACGGTACGTTGAGCGGCGTTGGTGGCCCCCACACCACGCCCCAGCCGCCTTTGTCTCCCCAGTGGCGACGTTTACACACGTAGCACCTGGTACTCATTTCAGTCTGAGTCGACCTAGGGGAGGCCCACGACCGCTTCAGACATTCGTCAACGACGCTGGCTCTGAGCGGGGCTGTCGATCTCGGGTCGCCCGGTTCAAGAGCGGTGGCTTCCCTAGGTCGACTCAGCCTGAAACGAGTACCTCGCGCGGTTGTGTGGGGCAGTCCATAAATGACGTCACGCCCCTTGGGGGGGGGAGGGGGCGGGTTGAGAAATATGACGTCACATCAAAATGCGCCCAGTTTAAATAAATAAAAACAACACGTTCTACTTAAGTAAATAGACTTTTTTTAATAAATGTTTTTTTGTTCCTCCTACAACATCAGAGTGCATCGCCAAATTAAATACGCGCTACTACAGTGACAATAGTTTAAAGCGATTTGAAGAATTTTTTACGTATATTTTTTTGTTGGGGGGGAAGCAGAGCTTTGTGACGTCATATTTGACTTTTTGTGACGTCGTTTCACGAAGGGATTGGGGGGGGGGGGTGGTCAAAAATCGTCAAAAAATCGCGTGACGTCATTTATGGACGGCCAACTTAACAGACTGCCGGGGCAAGTGCTGTGAGCGAGCGTTACCTAAGAAGGCCGGGGGAGGGTGGCCAGCACTACGCCCGGCCGCCTTTGTCTCTCCAAAGTGGTGATGCTTACACATCGCGCCATGGACCTCCCGTCGGTGTGGAAGAGTAGGCCAAAGTACGGTGCAATATTGCCACCTTCCTCTAGCGGAGGCCCTTTCGCCTTTACATGTTATGCATTGACAATAAAAAAAACAAAGACGAACACCCCCAGTGTAGCCTTAACAAACTGGTTTGGGGCAAGTGCTGTTAGTCGATAACCTTTGAAGGTCAACACGGCACACGAGGGGGTTTGCTGGCCAGCACCACGCCCGGCCGCCTTTGTCTCTCCAGAGTGCTGACGTTTTACCCAAGCGCACGAGTTGCTCGTTTGAGGCTGAGTCGACCTAGGGGATGGCCCCCGGATCGCTTCAGATAAATCGCCACTCGTGTTGGTCATGAACGGGAATCAATCCCGGGGTTCGCCAGGGTCTCAAAGGTTTCGCTAAATCGCTCCACTCCTGCTGCCCAAAATTGACAATAACATTGCACACACACACGCGTGCAACGATATCTTTGAATCTCGAGTGAATTCTCTTTTTTCCACAGCGGAATAAACATGTGTAGTGTCTCTTTCATACAAAGGCACCTTTTGAGAAAGAATTGATTAAATATATGTATTTGAAGTTCAAGCTGACCATGCCTCGTTTCTTTTCGGCCCTATCGATTCCGAGTTGGGGACAAAGTTTTAGATAAGCAATAGGTCCAGAGGAATACTTGTCATTCAAAAGGCCAACTCGTTCTCTTCCGCAAGAGGTAGACATAAATGAATCAAATTAATCTTCTTGGGTCTTTCGGTAAAAGTTGCGTAGAAGGGAAATAATAAAATAATAAAAATAAAACATAATGAAATATTAATTTTTAAAAAAATAATAAGAAATAATAATTCTCACCAATTTAAACTATTAATTTCCGAAAACGTGCTCCGAAAAATAAAAAAAATACTTCAAACCGCGCTCGATGCTTCTGCACTAACCCCCATTCAAGGTACATTTTCGCAGACGAAGGGACACTTAGATATATAAATAAATATATATAAATAGAAATATAAATATTTTTTATATATAAATATATATATATATATAAATACATTATATATATAAATAAGCCATCATCAAGTCTGCATGAATCACACACGCATGTGATAAAATATGGAAGAAGAAGGAAAAAAACCACGCTCTTATAATAATGTATATGCATTGTCTTTGAAAACTGATTGGCCTACATCGGAGGAGAAGAGCTTCCTTTGTGGCAACGTCTCGCCGGGGCTAGACCAAAGCACAGCGTCAAAATATGAGGAGCACAACTAAAATGCAAATGTCAAGGCATTAATAGCTCCGTATTCTTTGGTTCTTTGGGTAAAGTTCAGCGGTTCCACTGTTGGATTCTATTTTTTTTTTCCCTTGCCTGTGGACGACCCCTTTGTGTTGCGATCGAAAGGTCGTGATTTATGTTTTTATTTTTTCTACCTATGTGACTTTTAACCGAAAGAACCAAAGAGGAATGCATTCCTGCACTCGCGAAAGCTTCAAATCCAAAGGCATTAATAGCTCCGGTTGAGCAGTTTTTTGTTGCTGGTATGAAGTTGATGCAAAACAAATGATCGGCTCCACACCCACTTCCGGCAATAATTCAGGAGGTATATTCTTGGTGCTTTCGGTAAAGTCACGTAGAAGGGAAACAATAAAATAATAAAAATATTTAAAACAATACAATTCTCACGACGTTTCCATCGCAACACAAGCAATCATCATCAGGTGTGAAAATCACAGCAAGAAAATTTTAATTGTATTGTTTTATATTTTTGTTTTACTTTTTTGTTTCCCTTCTACGTGGTGACTTTACCGAAAGAACCAAGAATATGAATCCCTGCAGTCGCAAAAGCTTCAAATCCAGAGGCATTAATAGTTCCGGTTGAGCAGTTACATCCAGGGGAACCCTTTTTGTTGTTGCTGGTATGAAGTTGATGCAAAACAAATTATCGGCTCCACACCCACTCCGGCAATAATTCAGGAGGCGTTAAGAGCTTCTGCTCTGTCAGATGTCGACATCTTAAACCACCACATTTCCTCTTTGTATGTCGGGTGGCAAGGCAGTGAAATGTTAACTACCTCGCCTGGTACACAGGAGGTCGTGGGTGCGATCCAGACCTTGACGACGCCTGTTGCTGCTGTGTATTTGGAGTGTGCGTGTCTCTCTCTCTCTCTCTCCTTGGCGAGATGTTAACTACCTCGCCTGGTACACAGGAGGTCGTGGGTGCGATCCAGACCCTGACAACGCCTGCTGCTGTATATTTGGAGTTTGCGTGTCTCTCTCCCCGTGGTGAGATGTTAACTACCTCGCCTGGTACACAGGAGGTCGTGGGTGCGATCCAGACCCTGACGACGCCTGCTGCTGCTGTATATTTGGAATGTGCGTGTCTCTCTCCCCGTGGTCGCGTGTAATTTTTTCTCTGGGTCCTCCTTTATTTTCCCTCTCACGTTTAGAAACACGCGTTTAGAGTATTTGTCTGCTGCTATAAATGTCCACGTGATGATGGTGATGATATCAGCCAATTCGTTGAGCTATCATTTGTGGCAGCCAGGTCGCTTCTGAATAAAGATCGATACAGCTCAGTGCGCCTTACCTGGTAAAATAAAAAAAATGTTCAAAGTTCAGTTTAGTGTTTAAACATTTACCCAGTGACTTCAAAAAGGGGGGCTCTGCACTGTTAATTAATTCTACAAGCATGTCATTGACAACGATGACCATGATGATGACGATGGTGATGATGTCAGCCTTCCCTGGAGATCATGCAATCTATTTAATCTCAAGATCGCGAGTTACCTCCCTGGCGGCGGGGAGGGGGGGTAGAGAAAAGAATGTCTCAATTTATTCATTTAATTTGGAGTTACTTTTTGTTTAAACATCAAAAGCGTGAGACGGCGTGACCCGCCAAGGAGAGATAGAGAGAGTGGTCTCCAGGGTGTACCGAAATTCAAAATCAGAATGAGAACATTTATTTAGACTCCAGGAGGAATCCAATGAGCTATAAAGCTCTTTTTTCACAGATGCCCAGTATGGGCATGGGGTCAAAACATTACAACAACAAACAGTGCCAAAACAAACAAAAAACCACGACAGTAGTGCAACGTATAGGTAAGGTAAACAAATCACTTAAAAAAAACATCCAAATAAAACTAAGTATATATTGTTTTTTCATATCTTACCAGGGTAAAGCCCACCTAGCGAACGACTTAATTTTTCAGAAGCGACCAGGCCAACACAAATCACTCAGCTCAATACACTTGGCTCACCCATCGCGTGGACACTTCAAGAAGCAGCAGCAGGGGTGGCGAAAATAATCTAAATAATCCAAGGCCGTAGTCATGGTGTAAACATTGAGGGGGGGACCCAAATTTTCCAGGGGGTCTGGAGGTTCCCCCCCCTCCCAGACAAAAAAAATCTAAATTTGAAAACTAATTTCATGCAATTTCCTGCCTAAAATATATATTTTTTAAAATTCACTAACACATTTTTACAATAATGTCTAATAGTGTTATTGTATTACATTGCTCTGTTTTTTTTTTATTCTTTTCAACTTTTCTTGTTTCATTGTATTTAATGGCAGAGATTAGGAATTAATAAAGTACAACCATAACCACAATCATATAAACAGAAATCAATTTCATAGCGATATATTGTGGGGGGGGGGGACATTTTGAGCATATTTGAATATTGGGGATGGGAAGGATGTCCCCCCGCCCCCATATATATTATAATTACGGCCTTGAAATAATCTTTAGACGCGTTTTTCGTTCTTTCTAAATGTACAGAGGGCCTCGTGCGTTAGGGACCCCCATCCCTCCCATCCCCCCCGCTTGTGGCAAGGGGCGGGCAGGGGGGTAGGGAAGGAGGGGGTGAGTCTGTTCTGTTCTGCCAGCGCACTGATAGCATTCAATAGCGAGAGATGGACGCTCGCGATCAATTCGCCACTCTTGCACAAGGGGGGAACGGAGCACCTTCAACATTCCCTTTTGAAGGGGGAAGGGGCGAAAGACGGGTTTGGGGGGGGGGGGGAATTGATCTGCGTCGCATGCGGGATAAAGTTCAGTTTAAATCAGCGGCTGTCAGGCGGGTGTTGTTGTTGTTGTCTGTTGTGTGTTGGTCCAACCTCCCAAAGTCCTCCCTCTTCCTACTCCCGAGACAAAGACAAAGGACCGCCGTGTAGCCTGTTAACAGCCTGTAGGGGCAAGTGCTGTCAGCGAGTCGCACCTATGAAGGCCGGCACGGCACACGACGGGGGTGGGTGGCCAGCAACCACGCCCGGCCGCCTTCGTCTCTCCAGTGGTTCGACGTTTACGCATCGCTCCAAGTGCTCGTTTTGAGGCTGCGTCGACCTTGGGGAGGCCCAGGAACGCTTCAGATAACGATCACAATCGTCACTGGTTGTTGGCCGTGAGCGGGATTCGAACCCGGCGGAGCCGGGTTTAGAGCGCAGCGTAGCGCTAACCGCTGCACCACCGCTCCCCTACGACGCCCAATCCACCTCCTCCCGCCTATTTTATCACTCTCTCTCGCTCGGATGTGAGCGATCTCGCAGATGGACGCGCTCACAGACAGCGGCCACATTGTCTCGAGGTCGAGTGAATACTTGGACACGTGTGTGTGTGTCTGTGTGTGCTCGCTAACAGCACTTGCCCCAACAGTCTGTTGCAGGCTATACGGGGCATCTTTGTCTTTGTCTCAGCGTCGGGAGCGGCAGTGTGACAGGTAGCGGGCTGCGTAACGAACCCCTCACCCATCCGAGTTCGATTCCCGCTCACGGGCCACCAACACCGGTGACGATTATCTGAACCGGTCCTGGGCCTCGTCCCCTAGGTCGACTCAGCCTCAAATGAGTACCTGGTGCGTTGTGTAGTAAACTTCGCCACTGGGGAGACAAAGGTGGTCGGGTGTGGTGCTGGCCACCCACCTCCTCGTGTGCCATGCCAGCCTTGTTGAACCTGCACTTTGGTTCTATTCGGTAAAGTCACGTAGGTAAAAAAATAAAACAGCAATAATCACGACATATGCTTAGTTTTTTCGTTAAAGTCACGTTGAAGGGAAACAACAAAATAATAAAATATATATAAAACAATAAAAAAAAATCTCACGACGTTTCGACCATAACTCAAACGGTCGTCTTCAGGTGTGTTCAGTTATGGTCGAAACGTCGTGATAATTTTTTTATTGTTTTATATATATTTTATTATTTTGTTGTTTCCCTTCAACGTGACTTTACCGAAAAAACTAAGAATATGAATTACTGCAGTCACGAAAGCTTTAAATCAAAAAATAATAATCACGACGTTTTCGGCCACAACACAAGTGGCCTTCATCAGGTGAAGGGACCAGACTGTCTAGAGGACAGCGCTGGAGTGAGAGGAAACAGAGCGCCTTGACAAAGGAATTAACATAAAAAATTAGCATTTCATTGGCGGACTTAGCATGATGAACGGTGTACAGGGGGTGAACATGTGAACTTCTTTCACACCGTACGTAGCCAACCGTGCTAATCGGAGGTTGCGGGGGGAGAAGGACTAAAAACTAAACATCTTCAATGGGTGCTCGCTATCAGCACTTGCCCCAACAGTCTATCAAGGCTACACGGGGGATCGATGTCTTTGTAATCTCAAATTGAGTAATTTCACTCCATAGGCTCATGGCTCGCTGCCTCTCTGTTTACATCAGACGGTGTCTAACCTCTGAAGGCAGGTCTGAGCCATCGGTGTTAATTCCGCATTCCTGTGGGAGAATGCAAATTGTATGCAAGAGCACACAAGTGGATATGGTTAGTGGCGTAGTAACGACGTCGTAATCAGCTCAGGGTTGTGTGGCAATCGATCAGGCGGGGCCCCAAATATTCGCTTTGTGTCGTCACGGTGGCTAGGAGATGTTAACTACCTCGCCTGGTATGCAGGAGGTCGTGAGTTCGAACCTGACCCTGATGATACCTGCTGCTGTATATTTGGAGTTTGCGTGTCTCTCTCTCTCTCTCTCATCATCATCATCACGGTGGCTAGGAGATGTTAACTACCTCGCCTGGAATGCAGGAGGGCGTGAGTTCGAACCCGACCCTGACGCCTGCTGTATACTTGGAGTTTGCGTCTCTCTCTCTCTCTCTCATCATCATCATCATCACGGTGGCTATGAGATGTTAACTACCTCGCCAGGTATGCAGGAGGTCGTGAGTTCGAACCTGACCCTGATGATACCTGCTGTATATTTGGAGTTTGCGTGTCTCTCTCTCTCATCATCATCACGGTGGCTATGAGATGTTAACTACCTCGCCTGGAATGCCGGAGGTCGTGAGTTCGAACCCGACCCTGACGACTGCTGTATATTTGGAGTTTGCATGTCTCTCTCTCTCTCTCTCATCATCATCACGGTGGCTATGAGATGTTAACTACCTCGCCTGGTATGCAGGAGGTCGTGGGTTCGAACCCGACCCTGACGCCTGCTGTATATTTGGAGTTTGCGTGTCTCTCTCTCTCTCATCATCATCATCATCATGGTGGCTATGAGATGTTAACTACCTCGCCTGGTATGCAGGAGGTCGTGGGTTCGATCCCGACCCTGATGATACCTGCTGCTGTATATTTGGAGTTTGCGTGTCTCTCTCTCTCTCTCTCATCATCATCACGGTGGCTATGAGATGTTAACTACCTCGCCTGGAATGCAGGAGGTCGTGAGTTCGAACCCGACCCTGACGCCTGCTGTATATTTGGAGTTTGCGTCTCTCTCTCTCATCATCATCACGGTGGCTATGAGATGTTAACTACCTCGCCTGGAATGCAGGAGGTCGTGAGTTCGATCCCGACCTAGACGCCTGCTGTATATTTGGAGTTTGCGTGTCTCTCTCTCTCTCATCATCATCACGGTGGCTATGAGATGTTAACTACCTCGCCAGGTATGCAGGAGGTCGTGAGTTCGAACCTGACCCTGATGATACCTGCTGTATATTTGGAGTTTGCGTGTCTCTCTCTCTCATCATCATCACGGTGGCTATGAGATGTTAACTACCTCGCCTGGAGTGCAGGAGGTCGTGAGTTCGAACCCGACCCTGACGCCTGCTGTATATTTGGAGTTTGCGTGTCTCTCTCTCTCTCATCATCATCACGGTGGCTATGAGATGTTAACTACCTCGCCTGGTGTGCAGGAGGTCGTGGGTTCGATCCCGACCCTGATGATACCTGCTGCTGTATATTTGGAGTTTGCGTGTCTCTCTCTCTCTCTCTCATCATCATCATCACGGTGTCTAGGAGATGTTAACTACCTCGCCTGGTATGCAGGAGGTCGTGAGTTCGAACCTGACCCTGATGATACCTGCTGTATATTTGGAGTTTGCGTGTCTCTCTCTCTCATCATCATCATCACGGTGGCTATGAGATATTAACTACCTCGCCTGGTATGCAGGAGGTCGTGAGTTCGATCCCCACCCTGACGCCTGCTGCTGTATATTTGGAGTTTGCGTGTCTCTCTCTCTCTCTCATCATCATCACGGTGGCTACGGTGGCTATGATGATACCTGCTGCTGTATATTTGGAGTTTCCGTGTTCTCCTCGTGTGTGTGTTTTTTTTTAAATCCGGCTCCTCCGGTTTTTTTTTCCCCCTCCACCTTCAGAAGCATGCTTTTTTATTTTTTAAAGAGTGTTACCTCCACCAACGCATTTCCGCACCGTGATGGGCTACTTCGTTGCGCGATCATTTGCGACAGCCAGGGTCGCTTCTGGCAAAAGGAAAAAAAAAGCAGCAGCATCGTAGCTCAGTGAGGCCTTGCCCGTTAAAATTAAATAAAACCAAGAACATTCATTCGTCTCATCGCACGGTCGTACCTTAGAGGTCATTCCATATCGCCCTCGCCCCCCTCCCCCCTCTTGCCTACTCAGCACATCGCCGTTAGGCTCACGGTCTCGAACGTTTAACGCTGTAGGGGGCGTTCCGTCTTCGCCAGAAAAAAAATATATATATGCAGCCAACACATTTGGCTAACCAATACGTTACCACACCGTGACGCGTATGGGTGGTGTGGGTGGGTGGGGGGGGGTGGGTGGGCTGGGGGGGGGCTGGGTGGGTGGTGGTGGTGGTGGTGGCGGGGTCTTTGTAATGTTTTGTCGTACACGTGTGATCGTGCAAAACGGATTATTTTTTTTCGTATCTTTTTTTTTTAGTGGGGGGCTGGGGGGCTGGGGGGCTGGGGGGGGGGCAGTTCTCACGAAAGCCATGCCCTGCCGTTCCCTGTGGGTGACGGCGTTCGTCGGAGAGAGTTGTTTCAGGGCTACCTCCTCATCCACTAACCCTGACCACCCCACCCTCCACCCTGCAACCCCGATCCATTAGACCCTGTTTTTGGCCACGAAGAACCCAAAAAACAACATCCCGTGGCTGAGATGATTTCTATCGGAGTTTGTTGCCCTTACCCTCTGCAACCTTCGATTAGCACGGTCGGCTACGTACGGTGTGAAAGAAGTTCAACATTCGTACAAAGGACGGTCAGCTACGTACGGTGTGAAAGAAGTTTAACATTCTTACACAGCACGGTCAGCTACGTACGGTGTGAAAGAAGTTCAACATTCATACACAGCACGGTTGGCTACGTACGGTGCAAAAGAAATTGAACATTCGTACAAAGCACGGTCGGCTACATACGGTGCAAAAGAAGTTCAACATTCTTACAATGCACGGTCGGCTACGTACGGTGCGAAAGAAGTTCAACATTCTTACAAAGCATGGTCGGCTACGTACGGTGCGAAAGAAGTTCAACATTCTTACAATGCACGGTCGGCTACGTACGGTGCGAAAGAAGTTCAACATTCTTACAAAGCATGGTCGGCTACGTACGGTATGAAAGAAGTTCAGCATTCGTACACAGCAGGGTTGGCTACCTACGGTGCAAAAGACATTCAACATTTGTACACAGCACGGTTGGCTACGTACGGTGCGAAAGAAGTTGAACATTCGTACACAGCACGGTTGAACTTCAACCACAGCCCCCCCCCCGCCCCCCCCCTAATCCCGGACGGCCAACACCAACCCTGCAACCTTGGCCACCCAAAGATTTGTTTTGGGAAATCAACATTTAAAATGAACCCCGTTAAAACGCTCAGCTGCGTCGTCGTTTCTCTCTCCCTTCTAAAGAGCTGCAGAAAAGTGAAGGTCAACTGTAGAACAAAAATACGAACACATATATATCTGAGCGTAAATCCCTGGTAAAACTACTAAAGCGGTGTTCTTCGTCGCAAGCCACTGGGCGGTCCTCCTGTGGGGCATTTAGCACCCCATCACCCAAGGGGAGCGCTCTGTAGATCTCGCCCGAATTAGGCCTCGCCATGCATGTGCATTTGGGGCGGCCTTTTGCAGGCTAATCCCGAGCCATGCACCTTGTCACCCGCCACGTGTCTCTCCGCGTCCGCAACGGGTTTGCGTCTCCGTCTCACCGTCTCACCGTATTTGTGCGTGGGTCTCTCTCGTCCCTTCGCGTGGGATTTTTTTTCTCGCGCGTTTACATTTTTGTACGCAGCATAAACATACTGCGCTTTTTTTTCTGGAAGATTTAATTGTTTTTTTGTTGTTGTAGGGGGATGTTTTAACATTTTCGTCGCAGTCATTTTTTTGTTTCAATGTATCTTGTAATTGTTATTGTTTGTTTGCTGTTGTACCCGAAAGCAAGAGCCGAATGGCTCACAGGGTAAAACCAAATGAAATGGAAACTGAGCTGAAACTGAACAGCCAAAAATGGTGTGGCGGCAACTCGCGCTGACTGATGCCTCGTTGGCGAAAGTGCCCCAGAACACCTGCTCTGAAAATGAGTGAAGAACACGGAGACTTCATGGGTTTGTATGGGTGTGTGGGTGTCTGTGGGTCTACATGGGTCTACGTGACGTCTCTGTGTCTTTGTGTGTTTGTGTGCGTAGTCGGTGGGTCTACATATGGGTCTCTGTGGTATTTATGGGTCTGTATGGGTGTGTGGGTGTCTGTGGGTCTACATGGGTCTCTGTGGTATTTATCGGTCTGTATGGGTGTGTGGGTGTCTGTGGGTCTATATGGGTCTACGTGACGTGTCTGTGTCTGTTTGTGTGCGTAGTCGGTGGGTCTACATGGGTCTCTGTGATATTTATGGGTTTGTATGGGTGTCTGTGGGTCTACATGTGTCTCTGTGGTATTTATGGGTCTGTATGGGTGTGTGGGTGTCTGTGGGTCTATATGGGTCTACGTGACGTCTCTGTGTCTTTGTGTGTTTGTGTGCGTAGTCGGTGGGTCTACATATGGGTCTCTGTGGTATTTATGGGTCTGTATGGGTGTGTGGGTGTCTGTGGGTCTATATGGGTCTACGTGACGTGTCTGTGTCTGTTTGTGTGCGTAGTCGGTGGGTCTACATATGGGTATCAGTGGTATTTATGGGTCTTATGAGTTTGTGGGTATCTCCGGGTCTCTATGGGTTTGTGGGTGTCTGTGGGTCTATATGGGTCTATGTGGTATTTATGGGTCTGTATAAGTGTCTGTGCTGTCTATGAGTCTGCATGGGTGTGTGGGTGTCTGTGGGTCTATATGAGTGTATGTGGTGTCTATGTGTCTGTATGGGTGCCTGTGGGTCTATATGGGTCTATGTGGTATCTATGGGTCTGTATGGGTGTCTGTAGGTCTATATGGGTCTATGCGGTATCTATAGGTCTGTATGGGTGTCTGTGGGTCTAAATGGCTCAATGTGGTATCTATGGGTCTGTTTGGGTTTCTGTAGGTCTATATGGGTCTATGTGGTATCTATGGGTCTGTATGAGTGTCTGTGGGTCTATATGGGTCTATGGGGTATCTATGGGTCTGTATGGGTGTCTGTGGGTCTATATGGGTCTATGTGGTATCTGTGGGTCTGTATGGGTGTGTGGATGTCTGTGGGTCTAAATGACTCGATGTCAGTGTTCTTAATAGCAAGGTCTAAAGTGCCAACTGACGGCGCCTGGTGTACAACACCGAGTCTAGCCCAGTGGTTCTCAACCTTTTGTCCGCCACTGTAAAACCCCCTCCCCTCCCCCTTTTTATTTTGTCTAGACCGAGTAGTAACTCCCTTTGCTTGAGCCAGCATGGTTCTGAGTAAAATAAACTTTACCAATTAACCGACAGTCAAGCGTATTCAACCATTTGTCAATTCTTTTTTAACGAGGTCATCCTGAACTAAAGCTCGTAGCTGCAAGCGAACTCAAACGGAACGTTCAACGGACGCCCCTTGCACGAGCAACGGAATTTGTTCGCGCTCGCTGGTTTACACTGACCGATGTCTTATCGGCGACAGCGCATAGACCCCCCCCCCCCGCCTCTAAAAATGTGCGAAGAACACTCCACTGAACTCTTTTATTTACCAGCTGTAGCCCCGCAACTTGAGCTATTGGCTCTCATTCGGGGGCGACATGGCCACAAGTGGTGGCAGCTTAATCGAAGTGGCCTGATCAAACACCGTTCATCATCATTGATATTAGCAGCCAAATCGTCACAACGCGTGTCGTTTCGAATTTTGGATGCGGGAGAAACATCCGCGCGGCCACCGATAGATAGATAAAGAGAGAGAGCAAGAGAGAGATATATAACACGCGGCTTAAAAAATATACAACTACAGGCATCGCCAGGTTCCGGGATAGAACCCACGAACCTCATACGTCCCCAGGCGAGGGAGATGACATCTCAGAGTGGGCGGGGATGGGCGGAGCGGTGAGCAATCTGCGGATGAGTGGACGATTGGGTGGGCGAGCGGATGATTTGGAGAGAGTGGGTTAGGAAGCTGCTTGAGTGGGGTGTTGGTGATTGTAGGTGTGATGAGCGGTGGCGCAACGGTTAGCGCAACGCCGCGCTACGAACCCTGGCGAACCGAGTTCAATTCCCGCTCACGGCCCACTCCAGTGACGATTATGTGAACCCATCCTTGGCCTCACCTAGGTCGACTCAGCCTCAAAATGAGTACCTGGGTGCGGTGTGTAAACACCGCCAAAGTGGAGATAAAGGCGGCCGGGCGTGGAGCTGACCACCCACCCCCTCGTGCTCCACTGTGCCGGCCTTCATAGGTTGCTGCTCGCTTAGAGCACTTGCCCCAACAGTCTATTACAGGCTACACGGGGTATCTTTGTCATTGGGGCAGTACGTGTATACATGGATGTGTTGATGGATGGGCAGGCTGCTGTATGGGTGAATGAGTTGGCTATCGGATGGGCTGGACGAGAGACACGCGGTTCTGTGAGTGGCATTGGTGGGTGGGTGGCTTACATGAAATGACCCTTGACCTCGGTGGCTTGACGCCGCATGTTACAGATTGCTGTTCTAAGCGTCATTAACCGTCGAGAGGAGGTCGCTTGTGTGACTCGGGATAAACGCTTTCGTTCGCTTCGTTTAATGCGTAGATGGCTTTGGCCACGGATATTATCCATAATACCCCTCCATCTCTATTTCTGAGGATTTAGCCACAATTCTGCCTGTGGCCTGATGATGCTGGTTGTTGTTGTTGTTGTAATTTCCGATGAGGACGTGACGGTACTCGAGCTGTAATTGTCGTCGTGGGTGACCTCTCCAACACACAAAACCGGCGGGGCTGAACTCGTCACGAATTGTGCACCTTTGTTTCCGTGAAAAAAACCGTACAGATTGGCTGTGTCGGGTGGTGGTGGTGGTGGTGGTGGTGGCTGTGTCTGGTGGTGGTGGGTGGTGGTGGTGGCTGTGTCTGGTGGTGGTGGTGGCTGTGGTTGGTGGTGGTGGCTGTGTCTGGTGGTGGTGGTGGCTGTGTCTGGTGGTGGTGGTGGTGGCTGTGTCTGGTGGTGGTGGTGGTGGCTGTGTCTGGTGGTGGTGGTGGTGGCTGTGTCTGGTGGTGGTGGCTGTGTCTGGTGGTGGTGGTGGCTGTGTCTGGTGGTGGTGGCTGTGTCTGGTGGTGATGGTGGTGGCTGTCTGGTGGTGGTGGCTGTGTCCGGTGGTGGTGGCTGTGTCTGGTGGTGGTGGTGGTGGCTGTGTCTGGTGGTGGTGGTGGCTGTGTCTGGTGGTGGCGGCGGCGGCATTAACGAGACACATTTATATTTACGTGATCTAACACGTCAAACAAAAAAAACCTTCATGATGGCCTTGCCCGATTTGTTAGATCTTCTGAGCGAGCCCCACCCGAGTCCGAGTGCTGGCCGCCATCGTCACGTTATTAACCAACTTCCTTAGATAATTATAACACTTTACGAATTGAACTTGCAACGTTCGCCAGCTGCAGAGTATTCGATCAGTGTTGACGAGGACGAGGCAGCAGCAACAGCGGGCGGCCGCTTTGGTCGGCGATGGGAATCCTGCACCGCCAATGATTGCCCAAGTTAAATTTCGATTTGAAGCTTTCGTGACTGCAAGGATTCATCTTCTTTGGTTCTTTCGGTAAAGTCACCACCACGTAGAATGAGAATAAAATAATAAAATAAAATAATACAATTCTCACGACGTTTAGGCCACAACACAAGTGGCCTTCTTCAGGTGACTGCAAGGATTCATCTTCTTTGGCTCTTTCGGTAAAGTCACCACCACGTAGAATGAGAATAAAATAATAAAATAACACAATAAAATTCTCACGACGTTTAGGCCACAACACAAGTGGCCTTCTTCAGGTGACTGCAAGGATTCATCTTCTTTGGCTCTTTCGGTAAAGTCACCACGTTAGAATGAGAATAAAATAATAAAATAACACAATAAATTTCTCACGACGTTTCGGCCAAACCTGTCGTCCCGACAGGTTTGTTTCTTTCACCTGAAGAAGGCCGCTTGTGTTGTGGCCGAAACGTCGTGAGAATTTTATTTTATTATTTTATTCTCATTCTACGTGGTGACTTTACCGAAAAAAACCAAAGAAGATTGCCCAAGTTCTGCGCTCCTCGAAATGTTACGTTGCGAATTAGCGAGTTTGAAACGTGGGCTTTCGCGACCAATATCATCCGTGATGCCGGTTTTTTTTTGTTGGGGGGGGTTGGGGGGGGGGGGGGTGGGGTTTGATCGCGTAAATCTAAATGTGTCGTTCAACCCGCCACCACCCGGTTTGTCACGTAGACAAAACATGCCGAACGTAGGACTCAGATTGTAAATGTTGCGGCTTGGCTTTCCAGCACACCGGTGTGCTGTGCAAGTAACGAATTGGCCACGTTCTGATTACGTGTCAAATCTTACCAATTGGCTTTGTCCGGCGGTTGCGGCTTTAACGCGATCTAAGACCCCCGACCCCCCCCCCCCAAAAATAAAAAAACCTGTATCATGAATTAACCAGTTGTTTATAGAGAAAAGATAAACCCCGCACGTGTGTGAGAAGGTGAGAGCCCCTATCCCTGTGCAGACGGGGGGGGGCAGGTGCCAGTCGACATTCTCGTTAGAGCCAGGGGAAACACGCGCAGGCATAGGAGGGGCGTTTTCCACAACATTCGCGCGCTGATCCACCTACTCCCAAAAGCCCAACTCTAACAAGCGCTGGCTTTCGAGGCCACGTGCATAGCCACCACCACCACCACCACCACGACCACCAAACAGGAATATCTCCCGTAGAGAGAGAGTTTCCCGCACCCCCGATAAGAGCGGTTGGTTACGTACGGCGAGTAAGAAGTTCAGCGTACATGAACGCGTAGCTTCTCGCGTGAATATGAATGTGTCGTTCAACCCGTCACCACCCCGACACTGCCAATTAGTAAGTTGTGTCACGCAAAGAAAACGTGCTGATGAGTTACGAATGCAGCACAGGTTGGTGCGTTCGAGAGTAAGCCCACAACATTTCCCAGAGACAATATCAACCGAGAAGATGGATTCTGGCTTAGCAATCATTGGAGGGATTTGATCAACCATTTCGGGTTTTAATTGATTGTTCACGCTTACGGTGGCTTTCAGAGAGCATACATTTAATTTTTCGTCTCCCCCCTCCTCTTTTCCGAACATCGATGGACTCGTCCATCTAAACAAACTGTCAAATCGCTCTCCGTGGTGCTAACGTTTAAAAATAAATAAATAAACACAAACCGCCACTTCTTTCAAATGTTTCTTGCCGTTGGTTTTCACACCTGATGACGACTGCTTGTGTTGCAGTCGAAACGTCGTGAGAATTTTATTGTTTTATAGACTTTATTATTTTATTGTTTCCCTTCAACGTGACTTTTCCGAAAGAACCAAGAATATATATTTCCCAAATAGCCTGAACAGACTGCTGGGGCAACTGCTCTTTCGCGAGCTAATCTTGTGAAGGCCGTAACGGCACCCAAGGTGGCGGTGCGAGCCAGCACCACGCCCGGCCGCTTTTGTCTTCCCAAGTGGCGATGTTTTTATTATTATTATTGTTGTTTAAACCACACCGCAAACCGAGGAAACTTGTTTGAGGCTGAGTCGACTTAAGGGGTGGAGGCTCTGGACCGGTTCAAAATAATCGCCATCGCTGTTGACGCTAGCCGTGGGCTGGGAGTCGAACTCGGGTTCGCCAGGGGGGAGGTGGAGGGGGGGAGTGGAGTTGTGAGCTCGATAACAACCTCGTGACCGCTCCACGGCTCTCACCAAATGTCTTGGGCACGTCTTAATTTGATCGCCACCCCCCTCCCCCCCCCCCCAACGTTTTTGAGCACTGCCCCACCAACTACAATTGCCCTCCATCTGCACGGGCGGAGATAGCGAGCGAGCGAGCGAACGTGTGGGAGCGTGTCCGGTGGCAGCAGTAGCAGCATGCCCCTCTGAAAGTGGACGTCAATCAGGTCCGATAGAGGCGTTTGTTGTCACTTTTGCGGCTGCCCGTGAGTGTCAGGACGTATTCGCTGGCCGGAGAGGATTGGTGGGGGGTGGTGGTGGTGTGAGCGGGGGGAGGGGGGATAGGGAGGAAGCTGCTTCTATTTCAGAGCAACTCGGCGATTCGTAGCCAGACGTTGATAAAGGCACCATAAAACAAAATGTGATAACAAAAGGAATACGCCGTCACTTTTTTTTTTTGTTCTGGAAGTGACATTCTCGCGCAAATGCCCTCGCTGTCGACCGATGGATGTCACGCACACGCAGTCACACAGGGCCTTCTGTAGTTCAAGTTAGTCAGGCGTTTGATGTACGTGGCAATAATATTCTGCACAAAATTCACTGACTGTACAATTGAGACGTTTTTATTTTATTTTATCAGGTAAGCCCCAATGAGCTGTATCGTTTTTTTTCATTTTTCAGAAACGACCTGGAAAAAAATCCACGCGACCACGGGGTGAGAGAGAGAGAGAGACACGCAAATGCCAAATATACAGCAGCAGGCGCCTGGGTCGAGATCCAACCCACGACCTCCTGCACACCAGGCGAGGTAGTTAACATCTCCTAGCCACCGTGATGATGATGATGAGAGAGAGAGAGAGAGGCAGATACGCAAACTCCAAATAAATAGCAGGCGCCTGAGTCGAGATCCAACCCACGACCTCCTGCACACCAGGCGAGGTAGTTAACATCTCCCAGCCACCGTGATTATGATGATGAGAGAGAGAGAGAGACAGACAGACACGCAAACTCCAAATAAATAGCAGGCGCCTGAGTCGAGATCCAACCCACGACCTCCTGCACACCAGGCGAGGTAGTTAACATCTCCCAGCCACCGTGATTATGATGATGACAGAGAGAGGGAGAGACACGCAAACTCCAAATAAATAGCAGGCGTCAGGGTCGGGATCGAACCCACGACCTACTGCACACCAGGCGAGGTAGTTAACATCTCCTAGCCACTGTGTTCTGCAGGAGTTGGTGGGGGAGGGGAGATGGGGATAGAGTATGGGAAAGGGGGTGATGGGGGGGGGTCACACGCGTTGGCCGGGCTGGTTAGTGGATGACACAGACACCAAGAAACAGGAGAAGTCGTCGTCGTCGCCTCGTCTCGCCGCCAGTGTGAAACCGGAGAAGGCCAAAAGGGGAATAGCACGAAGGCATTGCAAGTACCAAAGCGTTAATGGCTCGGGTTGAGCAGTTTTATCGACGGGACCGTTTTGCCTTTTGGCGTTCTGTGGTCTGCCGCTGGTGAGACTGGACCAGCGTCTCATCATCAGCAGCGTCAGCCTTACTTGAACCAATGCTGATGAACTGCCCAGATGTTTAAGGACGGATTCCGACATGCAGTGTCTCATCAGCAGCAGCGTCAGCCTTACTTGAACCAATGCTGATGAACTGCGCAGATGTCTAAGGACCGGTTTCGACATGCAGTGTCTCATCAGCAGCAGCATCAGCCTTACTTGAAACAATGCTGATGAACTGCCCAGATGTTTAAGGACTGGTTTCAACATGCAGTGTCTCATCAGCAGCAGCGTCAGCCTCGCTTGAACCAATGCTGATGAACTGCCCAGATGTCTAAGGACCGGTTTCGACATGCAGTGTCTCATCAGCAGCAGCGTCAGCCTCACTTGAACCAATGCTGATGAACTGTCCAGATGTCTAAGGACAGGTTTCGACATGCAGTGTCTCATCAGCAGCAGCGTCAGCCTTACTTGAACGAATGCTGATGTTACCGGGTCGGCCAAGACTCGAAGATCCACCACCTCCACCCCTGCGTCTGCAGGCCGATCCACCACTGACACTCCTGCATCTGCAGGCGGACCAACCACTGCCACCACGACCGAGGCCGACAGATCATCCACTGACAACGCCACCCAAGCGACTGCCACCACTGCTGCCATTGAATTGGTCTCAAGTGCCACTGGTGGCAAAAGAGCTCAAGAAGGCCGAAATAAACGTTATGTAACATACTATCCCATAGGCCCCAAAACCCCACCTGATAAGGCATCCTTGGTTCTTAGGCCCCAATCCTGGCTGGTCATTTATCCTTGCTCCCGACGCCCCATTAATCCCTGATCAAGCGTCACTACACCATAGGTCCAACTGCCTTCCTGATCAGGCATCCTTTCTCCCTAGGCCCCACTCCTTCCTGATCAGGCATCATTGCTCCTTAGACGCCACCCAAAGGAGTTGAAATGCGGCACACACGGATACACACGAGCACATGGCCAAAGCTGGACTGCTGTTCAAATTGTCCATCTTTGTTGGATTTAGTTAAACTCTTTTGAAAACACATTTTTGGATCTTCTGGTTCTTGCCTTACGTTTGGTCATTACACTCTGCGTGTTTTGGTTTCAACGTTGTGTTTTTCTCGTCGAAACAAAGGCCGAATTTGGCTTTCGGGAACGCGTCGCCGAGAGAGGCAGAGCTCAACTGTGGCCGAGAATAACGGGGCCTATGTATGGATTGAGAGGCCATGTTGCTTCCTCGCAGCGTTGTGCAGCTGAACAAAATATAATGTTACTCGACGAATTCAGAGTGTGACCTCCGTTCTCAAACTGGAGCTGGCCATGAACCCACTGACCAGCAATGGGAGCGTCACTCGTTCCACAACTGCCCTATCATGAACAGTTGAGAGGGGTCGAATAGTTGATGACGTAAAATATCCAGGCAGGTACTGCTGATTCTCAACTCCTCGAGGTCAGTGGCCATTGCAAGATCAGGATCATCATAATCATCTCAGAGACCATCATTCGGTCTCTCTCTTTTTCCAGATTTAAGCAAAATCGTGTGACAAGTTACATGTGAAATTGTGATGATCGTTATGCCATGAATCGTAGATTGATTTCATGGCAGGAAGACTTTGCTGATTCCTTATAGTGATAGGGGTAGGTTTACAGATAAAGGTATTTTCCAATTCGTGTTTCCGCCAATTAATGAGCGTTTACATGTGGAAAGAAACTGGAGCAGCAGGAAAAAAAAAACCTGCGCGTGCGAGGGGGCAACACTCAATTCCATACGGACGTAACCGGTGTTGGGGCCAAATTTGCTGCACCGTGTTTCACTGGTGAACCGGTTTTACGAGATTTGTGCAATTTTCCGGTTTCCTTCAACGTGCCAAACCGGATGGTTTGAATTGGCCAAACATCTTAATGCAAGCCAAGGCTGAGAATGAGTCTCGAGACTCAATGTGGCTTTCCTGAGTGAATAAAGGACATTGTTAGTTTCATTATTCTTGCATCACAGTGATGGTGTTAAAACTGATTCGGGATACACTTTTCAGTACACATAGCCATGAAAAATATATATATATACTTTTTAAAAGTGTTATCAAACAGTAAAATCTAAATTGTAAATATCAATTAATTTGTCATTAACATATTCAAGAGCCGAATGGCTCACAGGGCTGTACCTAATAAAATAACTGAAAATGAACTGATAACTTGATGAAAGAACAGACCTCTGATGAAGGATGTATATATATGATTCTCTGTTTGCCCCCTGTCAGAAATGTGAAGAGTAAACATATCACCGCTCTTTTTTCACCTCCGGACGGCGTTTTCTCACTGCAGAGGCGTCTTGCAGTGCCACTTTCATCTTTAATTTGATTTAAAACAAAAAAATCGTATCACAAGCTGTTTAAATGTGATAATTGCTCATTCTGTTTACATGTCATTTCATATAAACGATATGCGTTTTTAATATAAATAATAGCTTAACTACCCGGGACTTGGATTCACCACGCCCGGCCGCCTTTGTCTCCCCAATGGCGATGTTCACACACCACACCAGTTACGCGTTTCAGGCTGAGGCTGAGTCGACCTAGGGGAGGCCCAGGACCGGTTCAAATAATCGTCACCGGTGGTGGCCGTGAGCGGGAATCGAACTCGGGTCGCCGGGTTCGTAGCGCCTAGCGCTAACCGCTACACTACAATGCGTTACGCTTCCACGTGCGAGGGTCACGTGACAGATTTGACGTCACAGCTCACTTGCCGTGCAAAAAAATATGCATTATTGAGCTCCCCCCCCCAAAAAAAAAGTAGTGTATTTTTTTAAAAATAATTTTTGCATGGGGTTCAGTCTGGAAAGTACCCACATGGCAAATTTCAAGTTTGTTGCATGTCGGGAAGTACGCTAAACATTTTGAACAGACACACATATTCACAACTTTGCCTTTTACATATATATGGAGATATATAACGGACAGCTACCAAAACCGGCGTTTCCACCCCTCAACCCGACAACCACCCCCAAATGAGTCCGGCTTGGCGAGGGTTTGCTGCCTCACCCACCTCGCCCTATCCCGAGGACATCCCAGTGTAAATAATGAATGAATCGGTCACGTCTTTCAGACAATTGCAATTCAAGCAGAATAGCTCCTTGAACCTAACTGGCAATCAATCTGGGCTAATCAATTTGTAAGCGTCCCCGTGGTATGTATCAACATGCACATCTTTGTCAGGGGGGAGGGCGACCCAGTTTCATTCGCCTCTATTATGCAACGCGTAACGAGCAGAGGCATCACGCGTCCGATTAACATCGTGTAAAGACACGCTTAACCCTCGAAACCAATAAACTCCCGTTGGCGTTTTGAACTCGTCCCTTTGATGATTCTGTCGTGTGAATAGAAGCCCTGTTGCGGGGGGAGCGGCAACGCGCAAAACTTGCCTGTCGCAGTTGACCCGCCAAAAAAAGCTCGCTGATCTCGTCTAGGAGCGTCAACCACCGTCGCGCGAACTCCAGTCGTAATGAAATCTGATTTTGGAGCTTTCGTGACTGCGGGAATTACTCTGTGGTTATTTGGGTAAAGTCACGTAGAAAGAAAAATGAAGGAAGTAACAGCATGCGACGTTTCGATTGCAACACAAGCAATCATCATCATCATCATCACCATCAGGTACGATTGAATGAGAAAACAAACCTCGTAATCTTAGAAATACAATGCAATACAACCCGGAGAAATTAACACGTAGGCTTTCGCGACAAGTAGTATTCATAATAAAGGTTTTTTTTTGGGGGGGGGTTATATCGCGTTATTTATAAATGTCTCGTAACCCTCCACCACCCGACACGGCCAATCAGCAAAAAAAGTGTCACGTTGACAAACGACAAAAATAGTTCACTACTTTAGCCCACCGGTGTGTTGAAGAGTGAATCCACAACATTTAACAGTTTGAGTAGAACGACGTTTCGCTGGTAATTACATCCAGCATCATGGGGCAATGCGCGCTCCACGCGTGCGTGCGTGCGTGCGCGTGCAAGTGCCGCTGCAGCGCGAACAACACTCGGGGCTAATTCCATTCGAATTGCCACGACAGCAAAACAGTGTCAGCGTAAATAACAAATTCAACTAAAAGGTCGCCAGCAAGTCACACACAATGCTGCCGCGGTGGTCCACTTTCTGCCCCCCCTCCCCCTTCTCTCTCTCCCCCCCCTTCTCTCCATCCCCCCCCCCCCTTCTCTCTCTCCCCCCCTACTGCCGAGGCCTACTATATAACCTCGTGCCACGGCAGACATCTCTCGCCTGCATCAGCGCTTTGTTTTCTTGCTGTGGCTGTCGCACCTGATGACGATTGCCTCGTGCTGCGATCGAAACGTCGTGATCTCTTGTTATGTTTCTACCCATGCACGTGACTTCACCGAAAGAGGCAAAAAGAGCGTGCATTCCTGCGGGTCACGAAAAAGCTTCAAATCAAGATTGGAATGAAATGGTGCTGGCAGTGAGCAGGAGTGGAACTCGGGTGGCCGAGTTTGTAGCGTAGCGCGCTAACCACTACACGACCGCTCCCTGCCCCCACACCCACCCACGTCCACCGAGAGTCCCAGATTCTACAATGGCAGCAGCCTCCGGCATTTACTGACGGAAGTTGTACCTTTGTAGTCCACGTGCTCATGGCCATTGTATTGCTGGCATGAGGTTGATGATGGGAAAAAACAAAATTTAACGGGTAAGAAGGTTCATTGTGCGATGTAGCTCTTCTACAGAAGCGACCTGGCTGGCCACGAATGATAGGGCAACGAAGTGGCTTATCACTTGGAAATGTATGGCATCTAAATACTCTAAATGCATGTTTCCAAATGCGGAGGGAACATGCGGATGGACCCCGGAGAAGAATCCACTTGACCACAGGGAGAGAGAGAGACACGCATACTCCAAAAATACAGCAGCAGGCGACAGGGTCGTGATCGAACCCACGACCTCCTGCATTCCAGGCGAGGTAGTTAACATCTCACCACGGAGAGAGACACGCAAACTCCAGATATACAGTAGCAGGCGTCAGGGTCGGTATTGAACCTACGACCTCCTGCATACCAGGCGAGGTAGTTAACATCTCACCACGGAGAGAGAGAGAGACACGCAAACTCCAAATATACAACAGGCGTCAGGGTCGGGATTGAACCCACGACCTCCTGCATACCAGGCGAGGTAGTTAACATCTGCTAGGCACGGTGGCAGTCTTAGACGCGTGGACAAAAGTTGGAGGAGGATGAAGAAGAAGAGGAGAAGCGAGGAGGAGGAAGAGGAGAGAGAGGGGCGAGGAGGTGGAGGGAGGGAGGCACGCGTCCCATGTGACTGGTCGTGATGTGCAAAAATAATTAAAATGAACCAGAAGTTGATTTTGACAACAAGCGGACGACGCCTCCACCCCTTCACGCCCACCAACTTCCCCGTTTGACCCCCACACGCACCCCCATCACGCCGTCCTTGACCCCTAGAGCTGGAGGACACTCGCCGCCCCCCCCCCGCCCCCCAATCGACTTTAATCAACGCACGCAAAAAGGCTTTGCTCGCCGTTCGCCCGAGCGAATGAAATTAAATGTTGTCTCACAACACCAACAACAACAGCAGCAGCAACAACAACACAATGAAAACGCAAGGGGAGCTTTAATAAGGGATTATCAATTATAATTGGGCGGAACGGAACGGGTTTGTTTATTTTGGGGTCAAATCACGGCAGGGTTGGCCTCGGAGGGTTGGTGGGGGCCGAGCAGATTCACGGGACACCACCGCGCTCAAGAGGTCTAGACGCATATTCTTGGTTCTTTCGGTAAAGTCACGTTGAAGGGAAACAATAAAATAATATATATAAAACAATAAAATTCTCACGAAGTTTCGACTGTAACGCAAACAGTTTTATATATTTTATTATTGTATTGTTTCCCTGCAACGTGACTTTAGCGAAAGAACCAAGAATATGAATCAATGCAGTCACGAAAGCTTTAAATCAAAATTTAGGTCTACACGCATTCGGTTTGTGTGTTCGCGTGTGCTCTGAACTTCCTTCGCGCCGTACGTAGCCAAGCGTGTTGAGTGCACGTGGGGTGGAAGGACACCGATCAAATAAACACAAAACAGCGGTTCCAAAGAGATGAGTTTTCAAGCTATGTGAGTCTTCGTGGCTCTGTGTGAGTCTCTGAGTCTCTGTGTGAATCTTTGGAACTATGTGAGTCTGTGGGTCTCTATGTAAGTCTATGAGTCTCTGGGTGAATCTGTGGAACTATGTAAGTCTTTGGGTCTCTGTGTGAGTCTATGAACAACTGTGTGAATCTGTGGAACTATGTAAGTCTTTGGGTATCTGTGTGAGTCTATGAGACTCTGTGTGAATCTTTGGGTCTCTGTGTGAGTCTGTGGTCTCTATGTAAGTCTATGAGTCTCTGGGTGAATCTGTGGAACTATGTAAGTCTTTGGGTCTCTGTGTGAGTCTATGAGCAACTGTGTGAATCTGTGGAACTATGTGAGTCTGTGGGTCTCTATGTGAGTCTATGAGTCTCTGTGTGAGTCTACCGGTCTCTTTGTGAGCCTGTGAGCCTCTGTGTGAATCTGTGAAACTATGCCAGTCTTTGGGTCTCTGTGTTAGTCGATTGGTCTCTCCGTGAGTCTACGGGTCTCTGTGCGAGCCTGTGGGCCTGTGAGAGTCTGTGGGTCTCTGTGTGAACCTGTGGGCATCTGTGTGTGTCTATGGGTCTCTATGTGAGTCTATGGGTCTTTGTGTGAGTCTATGAGCCTCTGCTTGAGTCTATGTTTGTTCGTATGTTGAACGTATTTCGTAGCTAACCGTGCAAATCGGAGGTGCTGTGGAAGGATAACAAAACTGAACACAAAAGCAGTTATATTCTTGGTTCTTTCGGTAAAGTCATGTAGAAGGGAAATTCTGTAGGCTCACATGACATTGACTTCTCCAAGACAGAGGTTCTTTGCAAGCCATCTGGCTACTATGAGAGATTCGTTCATGAGGCTATCCACATATACAAACACAGAGACAATTTCAACCGAGAAGATGGATTCTGGCTTAGCAATCATTGGAAGGATTTGATAAACCATTTCGGGTCTTAATTGATTGATCACGCTTTACGATGGCTTTCAGAACGCATCCATTATTTTCGTCTCCCCCCTCCTCTTTTCCGAACATAGATGGACTCGTCCATCTAAACAAACTGCCAAATCGCTCTCCGTGGTGCTTACGTAAAAAAAACCTGCCACTTTTTTTCAAATTTTCTTGATGTGGTTTTCACACTTGATGATGATTGCTTGTGTTGCAGTCGAAACGTCGGGAGAATTGTATTGTTTTATATATATATATTTGTTTCCCTTCTACGTGGTGACTTTACCGAAAGAACCAAGAATATGAATCCCTGCAGTCACGAAAGCTTTATATCAAAACAAAAGCAGTTCTAAAGAAATTAGCTGTCAATCTAGATGAGTGGTTCTTAACCTTTTACTGTAGCCTTGCAATCCCTTTGGTTGTCAATCGTTAATTTGTTTTAAATGTTCATGAATACATATTTTTGATGGAACAAAGCAAGTTGAAACTTACGTGCCCATGTAAAATTTGTGTTTTCGTGTATTTACCTTCACAAAAAAATACTGCCCGTGCCTCGAACCCCCAGAAAGGGTATCTCGCACCCCCAGGTTAAGAAGGAGAACCACCGATCGAGATGATGACGATTTAAAAGTCCCATAGCTACTGCGGCTTGCGAAGATTGCTCGTTCCGGATAGCAAGCCGTAGAAGCGCATTTCTGAAAAACGGACGTGCGTGATGCAGAAACCAGTCGTCTCAGTCACGTCGACCAGCGGCACCTGGGTTTTGCCCCGTGACCTCCTGCCGGCGGGCGTTCGACACTTCACGTGGCCTCAACGTGCGCATGGCCTGGCACAAGCGTCGTGGTGACATCACCGTCACCGCCGCCACTCAGTGGTGAATGGCTGTGGTTGTTGTCGTTGTTGTTGTTGTTGTCTTCGTACCGATGGCCGAAGTCAAAAAGCCGCCGCTGCTGCTGCTGCTGCTACCTGAGATTCAACCCCCGCAGAGTGTGCGAGAGCCGGACGGAGCGTGCCACCGTGGGTTTGAAAACGCGACGGAAATTAACAACAACAACAACAACAAAGGTGAACCTACCATCAAGCGTGCCCCGCAATGTCACCGCCACCCTCGCTCAAACAATCAAGTACAAATATCTTTTTTTTATAAAAAAGAACGAATAAAAAGCAACCGTCGAGGGAAAGAAAAAAAGGAGGAATGGCAGTTCGGATGAACAGCGATTGACGCCGCTCCGGTGGTGCCGGAGTGGGTGAGATGTTAACTAACTCGCATGGTGTACAGGAGGTCGTAGGTGTGACCCCGGCTCTGACGCCTGCTGTATATGTGGAGTTTGCGTGACTCTCTCTCTCTCTCTCCGTGGTGAGATGTTAACTACCTCGCCTAGTGTACAGGAGGTCGTGGGTTTGATCCCGGCCCTGACGCCTTCTGCTGTATATTTGGAGTTTGCGTGTCTCTCTCTCTCTCCATGGTGAGATGTTAACTCCCTCGCCTGGTACACAGGAGGTCGTGGGTGTGACCCCGGCCCTGACGTCTGCTGTATATTTGGAGTTTGCGTCTCTCTCTCTCTGTCTTTCCCCGTGGTCGCGTGGATTTTTCCCCGGTTTTCCCATCCACATTACGAATCGACATCACGCGTTTCTAGTATTTGGCTGCGATGCATTTCCACGTGATAAGCCACTTTCGTTGAGCCATCAATTGTGGCCCCGGTCGCTTCTGAAAACGAAATACGTAGCTCAGTGGGGCCCTTAACTCGTAAAAAAAAATGTGTATATAGTTCAGATAACCTTCTGACCGGCCCCTACTGGACATCTGTGAAAAAGAGCTTCATAGCTCATCGGGTTCCTCCGGCAGTCTAAATACATATTCCGATTCTGATCACTCACAAGTGACCTAGGTTCACCGGAGTCCCGAGCCTCTGCTACTCCCCCCCATCCCCCCATTCCCTCCATCTCCACCGTCCGCCGTCTCTGTCTGTGTGTGTATTAGTCTGTACTTCTGTTCATTGCATTCCAGCGCAATTTGAATTTATATAGCGTCTAAATGCAAACGCATCTCGATCCGTCGCACGGGGCGATGGCGGGACAGGCGTGTCCGTAGGGGAGGAGGGAAACTGAAAGAATATTTATTTGAGAATAAGGAGATGCGTGCATTTATGTGTTTTTATATTTATGTCTACATTTTTTTATATAAAGGGGGGGGGGGGGTGGTGGGGGCAGCGGTCAGAATGTGGGAGGATGCAGAGCAGTGAAAGAGACGAACGCATTTATTTTGGACCCGGAATTAAGTGGCCAAGGAAGGGTGGCTAGGAGATGTTAACTACCTCGCCTGGTACGCAGGAAGTCGTGGGTTGAATCCCGATCCTGACGCCTGCTGCTGCTGTATATTTGAAGTGTGCGTGTCTCTCTCTCATCATCATCATCACGGTGGCTAGGAGATGTTAACTACCTCGCCTGGTACGCAGGAGGTCGTGAGTTGGAACCCGATCCTGACGCCTGCTGCTGATGTATATTTGAAGTGTGCGTGTCTCTCTCTCTCATCATCATCACGGTGGCTAGGACATGTTAACTACCTCGCCTGGTACGCAGGAGGTCGTGAGTTGGATCCCGATCCTGACGCCTGCTGCTGCTGTATATTTGGAGTGTGCGTGTCTCTCTCTCTCTCACTCCACGTGGTCGCGTGAATTTTTCTCCGGATTATTCGGTTTTTGCCGCCGCACATTTTCAAACACGCGTTTCCAGTAATTGTGTCTGCTACGCATTTCCACACGACGAATGAGCTCCCATTTGCGAAAGCCAGGCCTCTTCCGCGAAAATATCCACATGGCTCAGTGGAGCAATGCCTGGTAAAATATAAAAGAATAAAAAAAACATATATAGAGCAATAAAATAAATTGAAAGGTTACTTTGCTTCAACTTCGCCCGTTGTGATGCCCCCCCATCCTTCCGTGGCCTCATCATTGGCATTCAGCATCCACGTTAACGATGCCTTCAATTAACCCGCGCGTGCGTTCCACGCCCCATCCACGTCGCTCGCGTGGCCTGCGAGGTTGTCGCGGTGATAACGCGCGTTGGGTCACAAGCAAACACGTGCCCCCTCGGTTAGATTCCCGACACGGCCGCCTTTCTGCGTGGAGTTCATACCCCCACCCGCGCCCCCGCTCCGCCCCCCTACCCACGTCCGCCTCCACATCTCGTATTCTGCAGAGTGTGAGTGGGTGTGATTGAGTGAATGAGTGAGTGTGTAAGTGTCCGTGAGTGATCTGGTCGAGGCTTATGATGCAATCAATAGGCCAAGTCTCTGGGTTATTGTGTCGTCCGTTCGAGGGTCCCTGACCCTCTGCTCACAAATCATTAAGGACCTTTGTGATTGGGGGGGGTAGGGGGTGGGGGTCGGCCCGGATTACGGTCACGTGACTGGGAGTCCTTGGTCACCTTGGGTGGTCTCAGAGATGCCATCTGGCTCCTGCATTATTTACCGTCTTTTTCGACCACGTTAAGTTCGAAAAGCTTTGCAAGGCTCTACCTGAGGAATTTCCATCCGGTGCAGCATGATACAATGGGAGGCTGATCGATGCCCGGGTGAGGTCAAGGGTGTTGCTCCCCATTGCACAATCGTGTTCTGTAAGCTGCTGATGTGGTCATTACCTGCGACAACATCCCAATGATTCGCAAGCGACGCTGACAATTTGCTCAAATTGGGATCAAACACAATAGCGGCAACACCACTCCCGAATTCGCAAACTTGACAAGTTAGTCTTGAGACTCGGTGGAGTTTTACTGGGTAAACAAGTATGGGTCATCCTGGTGACCAGTAGATGTTAACTCCCTCGCCTCGTATACCTAAGGTCGTTGCTTCGATCCCGACACTGAGGCCTGCTGTATATTTGGAGTGTGAGTGTCTCTCTCTCTCGATGGTCGCGTTGATTTTTTTTCTTACGCGGGTCCTTCGGGTTTTCCCTACACATTTAGAAGCAACAACACGCGTTTAAAGTATTTGGCTGATATAAATAACCACGCGATGAAGATGATGATGATGGCAGTGAGCCAATTTTATTGAGCTTTCATTTTGCGATTTCCAGGTCGCGTCTGAAAAGAAGCTGTATCGCTCAGTGGGCCTTAACCTGGTGAAATAAAACACGGTTTAAATTTAGTTTTTACAATTATTATAATAATAATATTATACAACTCGTGGCCAGGCCGACCTTGCCCATGCGAATCTACGCAGGTTTAAGTTATGATCCGGTCAAATTAACTCTCCAAATCTGGCGTTCCTGCGTTTGGACTGAGTTGTGGGGTTTCTAGTTTCTTTCTACACATGCTGTTTGGTGTGGACATCACGGCAAGTCTTTTTCTTTAGTCGACACTAGATGGCATGGATGATGCCTTATGTTTATACGTGTGTGTGTGTATATATACAGGGGGAGCGGTATTGTAGCGGTTAGCGCGCTACGCTATGAACCTGGCGCCCCGGGTTCGATTACCCGCTCACGGCCAACACCAGTGACGATTATCTAAACCGGACCTGGGCCTCCCCTAGGTCGACTCAGCCTGCAATGAGTACCTGGATGCGGTGTGTAGTAAACATCGCCACTGGGGGAGACAAAGGCTGCCGGGCGTGGTGCTGGCCACCCACCCCTTCGTTGCGCCCGTGCCGGCCTTCATAGGTGCTGCTCGCTAACAGCACTTGCCCCAACAGTCTGTTAAGGCTATACGGGGGGATCTTTGTATATATATACAGTTAACTTCTGCTATCACGCAAATTTGAAATAACGCGACGATTGTATTTTAAGGAACGCAATTTTTGTAACCAAAAATATATATATACATTTAAACACGTAAAACGAGGATACGGAGCGGTTACATCGCGATCGAGTGAACGCAGCTACGTCGCGCGAGCAGGATGAAGCGGTTTGACAACGGCCTGCTTCGGAGCAGCATCCTCGTGCTCGTCCTAAGGCATTGGGACGCTGCTTTTGTTTATCAGAATGAGTGGCTTAGCGACCGGCACTGCAACGTGCGTTTTTTTGTTTAGTGTTGCTCGCTCGTTCATCGTGGTTTTTGTGTTTTGTTTTACATCTCGATAACGTCTACAGTGGTCGATCTTCACTTGAAGCTCTTGCGACGCGCGGCGGACGCGTTCCGTTGCGCCCGAAAGCGTCGCGATTTATTCTACACCTACGTGACCTTTACCGAAAGAAGGCGAGGTCGGGTATTTCAGTGGGCATCAAAACCGGCGAATTGTCCGGAACGCGGCTTCGTTCGCGAACGCAGCTACTGCCGTTCTAGGAGAAGAGCCCTGCACTAGACTGAAATGAATTTTAAAAAAAATACCGTGTAGGAACCTCCTGGTTACTACTACACCACCACCGGCCCACAGGGGATTATTGTGTCCGTCCGTCCGTCGTGCATCCAAAAATGGGAGGGGTGGAGGTGGTAGGAGAGTGGGGCTGGGTGAGGAGGGGCTGGGTGGGGAGGGGCTGGGTGGGGAGGGAGGGAGGGGAGGGGCTGGGTGAGGAGGGGCTCGGTGAGGGGTGGGAGGGGTGGGGCTGGGTGGGGAGGGTGGGGAGGGGCTGGGTGGGGAGGATGCTGGGTGGGGAGGGGCTGGGTGGGAGGGGCTGGGTGGGGGGTGGGAGGGGTGGGGCTGGGTAGGGAGGGGCTGGTCACCCCGTGGTGCCCTTATAAAACTCAACGTTTAACCTACTCTCGCCGGCTTGTGCCCGCCCTCACAGTCGGGCATATTGTGCTGAACACACCACGTGGTGGTGCCGCCCGTTGACCCTGGCCATTGACCGAGCAACCCAACGTTCCTATCAGCTCCCTCCGCAGGAGAATGTGTTTCAATCAAACGGATATAACTCTCCTTCCGGCAACATCTGAAAACGGTTGCGTTGTGATGCTACGAATCGACGCCATATCATCACGGACACAGACGGACAGAGAGACAGAATGGTTTTTGTCACCTAAAAAGCAATAACCGGCGTGACATATCCGTGCCCGACCATCTCTGTGTGACGGCGATTACCGTATGATTCTCGACACGGTGGCTAGGAGATGTTAACTACTTTGTCTGGTTAGACAGGAGGTCGTGAGTTCAATCTCGACCCTGACGCCTGCTGTATATTTGGAGTGTGCGTGTCTCTCTCTGTCTCCGTGGTGAGATGTTAACTACCTCGTCTGGTATGCAGGAGGTCGTGGGTTTGATCCCGACCATAACCCCTGCTGTATATTTGGAGTTTGCGTCTCTCTCTCCGTGGTGAGATGTTAACTACCTCGCCTGGTATGCAGGAGGTCGTGGGTTTGATCCCGACCATAACGCCTGCTGTATATTTGGAGTGTGCGTGTCTCTCTTTCTCTCTCCGTGGTGAGATGTTAACTACCTCGCCAGGTGTGCAGGAGGTCGTGGGTTTGATCCCGACCCTGACGACACCTGCTGTATATTTGGAGTTTGCGTCTCTCTCTCTCTCCCCGTGGTCTCGTGGATTTTTCTTCGGGTTTTTTTTTCCCCCTATTTGGCTGCTCCAAATTTCCACGTGACGAAAAAGCCACTTCGTCACGGGGCCATAAGTTGTGATGGCCTGGTCGCTTGTACAAAAAAAGAGCTTCACAGCTCAGTGGGCCTTACCTGGTAACATCAAATGAAAACGTAAATTTGTCTCGCACGGCCGCACCGAGGCTATTACAGCAGGCGTCAGGTTCCGGATCGAAACCACGACCTCCTGTCGACGAGGCGAGGCGGTTGAGATGTCATGTTTATTTTGACCGGAGGAATCCGATGAGCTATAAAGCTCTTTGGTTCTTTCGGTAAAGTCACGTGGAGAGAAAATGCATTCAACAATTGAATTCGACGTTTTTGATTGGAACACAAGCAACCGTCATCAGGTAGAACCACATTTGAGAGAGAGAGACAAAGCACAGACACGGAGACACGCAGACAGACACACAAGCAGAGAGAGATAGAGAGAGACAACACAACCGAACACGCACGCGATAGTCGTGCAAAGTACAGGAGAGGTAAACAAATCACCCAACAAACGCACAAATTCACCGAGACCATCTCCCATTCCTAACCTGGCAAATCCCACGGAGTCATAGTTTTATAGTTCCATTTATGTTGGTATAGCCCTGTGAGCCACTCGGCACTTGCATCGGGTGCAACCGCAAAAAACAAAAAACATGAACAGGAAAAACATCTTAAGGTGACTATGTTACCAATCCGCGCTGGATAGCATTGGTGCAGGATTGTAAAATATCTACTGCCGGGTGTTGGGAGGTCCTTATCCAGCAGTGGATTGACAACAGCGGAGGTGTACGTGTACGTTGGCCAGATGTGTTGTCTCTATGCGGGGGGACCCGGCGGCTGTGGGGGGCTCCATCCAGCCTCCTCCACTGATTCACGGCGCGATTGGAGCGCGCAGAGAGAGGGGTGGGGGGTGGGGAGAGACGCACCCAGCGGCATCTCTGGCCATGTCATCCGGTGTGGAGTCACACAGCGACGCACGCGCTCCATCTCCGCGACTCCGTCACCGCAGCCTCATGCACGCTTTTTTTTATTTAAAAAAAGCAGAATCGCATCATCGGTGGTGGTGGTGGTGGTGGTAGGGGGGGTGGCGGCTGGGCGGAAGGAAAATAAATGCTGGCTGGTCACTTTTTTTTTTCGACCGAGAGCCAATAAATGTGGAGCGATATGTCACGGTCGCGGAGGTGATAAAAGCGGCCGTGGTGGTGGTGGTTGTTGTTTGTGGTGGTTGTTGTTGGTGGTGGTGGTTGTTGTTGTTGGTGGTGGTGGTGGTTGTTGTTGGTGTGGTCAGCAACTATGCCTTGGCCACTCTTACCCTTTGACCTCTAAACCCTCCTTGCCGGCGCGTCCACGGCAAAGTGTGATGACCCCTTTGATATTTAGGGCTGAGCAAACCTAGAGGGGTGGGGGGGGGGGTTGGGGGGATACCTCCCCCCCCCCCCCTTTGACGGCGTCTTGGCGGTGGACGCTTGCCACCGGCGTGGGTCGTGGACTTTTTTTTATCAAATAAACTCAACGCTGGAGATATGATAGTCGACGTATTGGGTAATGGTCCTTATTTCAAAATAACAACAAAAAAATCACACGAACACCTCAAAAACAACGTTGTGCGCTATCGCGACCGATACGATCCACGTGGTTAGGTCGCGAATTAGTACGGGGTTTGTCACGTTACCAACTAAACGTGGCGATGCATTCACGACTTTAGCACCACCAGTGTGTTTGGGGGAGCAAACAAAGACAAACATCCCCCATGTAGCTTTAGCAGACTGTAGGGGCAAGTGCTGTTAGCGAGTAGCACCTATGAAGGCCGGCACGGCACACTAGGGTAGTGGGTGGCCAACACCACGCCCGGCCGCCTTTGTCTCCCCAGTGGCGAAGTTTACTACACAACGCACCAGGTACTCATTGGAGGCTGAGTCGACCTAGGGGGAGGCCCAGGACCGGTTCAGATAATCAACGGTGTTGGCCGTGAGCGGGAATGGAACCCGGTTCGCCAGGTTTGTCGCGAAGCGTAGCGCTAAGCACTACATCACCGCTCCCCACCGGTATGCTGGGGGAGTAAACCCACACACATAACGCACTGACACACACACACAAAAAACATCTTTCATATGAACATGACATTTAATCATTTCGCCAGTATCCTGGCATGTAGAATGATGTGCTTGCTAAACAGAACAGTATTTGGTCGACAGAACAGTGATATCTTTGCATACGGCATGTGTGTCTGTGTGTGTGTGTGTGTCTGTGTGTGTGTCCTGGCAAGGGTTATTCAACATCGCCTTGCCAGGCACGCTGAGGAGAGGCTTGCGGAGCCCCAATGCGGTTTTAGGAAAGGGCGGTCCTGCACAGATGCCATATTTTCTGTCCGTCTGCTACAGCAGAGGTGTAGGGAATTCCAGCAAGACCTACATATCTGCTTTATTGACCTGGTCAAGGCTTATGATACCATCAGTAGGCCTGAGCTCTGGGTTGTTCTTCGTGCTTTTGGAGTACCTGACCCTCTGCTCACGATCAATAAGGACCTTCATATTGGTGAGCGGGCCCGGGTAAAACTACGTGGCTGGGAGTTAGAGCCATTCCCTGTACACCCTGGAGTGCGACAGGGATGTCCTCTGGCTCCCACATTATTTAACATCTACTTTGACCACGTAGTTCATGAAGCCTTCAATAGCTGTACCGGGGGAATCTCCACATGGTACAGATATAATGGGAGGCTGATCGATGCGCGGGTGCGGTCAAGGGATGGCTCCCTATTGCTCAACCACGTTATGTATGCCGATGATTTGGTAATAGCTGCTCATTCAGAGGAGGAGTTGGAGACGCTGCTGCTGAGATTGGAGCGTGCCACTAAGAGGTGGGGCCTTACCATCAACCTCACCAAAACTAAGCACCTGCCTGGGTATTTTGTACCATGGGACAATCCACCCCCACAACTCCCAATCGGTGATGGGGCAGTTGTGGAGAGAGTGGAGAGTTTCCCATATCTGGGCAGTGTGCTTATGACCGGTTCCAGTTTAACAGCAGAGGTCTCACTCCGAATCAGTCGAGCGGCAATATATTTTCATCGGTTGCGTAACGCTGTGTGGAATCTACCTGGTCTGTCGCTCCGCACTAAGCTTCAGGTCTTCTCGGCCACAGTCATTCCCTCCCTTCTCTACACTTGCGAAACGTGGACCCCCTAATGGAATATCTTCGCCGGTTAGAAACATTTAGGCTAGCCTGCCTACGATCCATCCTGGGTTTAACCAGGCTGGATTGTGTGAGGAGCTCACAAATCCTTGAAAGATCTGGGCAAGGTCCTATCGGTGAGCTCCTCCGGCAGCCAAGGCTGCGTTGGCTGGGTCATGTAGCCCGCATGCCCAGCCACCGCATGCCGAAACAGCTTTTGTTCGGCCGGATCGAGGGGGCTAAACGGGCGCGGCAGGGGCTAGATAAAAGATAGAGTGATGTGTTACAGGAGGACGTGGAGCTGAGTGGACTTGCCGATGACTGGTACCAGCGGTGTCAAGTTCGGCCTCTGTGGAGGAGGCTCGTGAAGGACGCTTCTGGGCAGTTGGAGGTAGTCGCCCTCCAACAA
Source organism: Petromyzon marinus (assembly GCF_048934315.1). Lineage (NCBI taxonomy): Eukaryota > Metazoa > Chordata > Hyperoartia > Petromyzontiformes > Petromyzontidae > Petromyzon > Petromyzon marinus. The sequence continues at coordinate 4,880,973 of NC_133727.1, read as the reverse complement.
CAACGGAGGGCGGAGGAGCAACGCTCACAACAACGAGCGGAGCGCCGGGTGGCTAAAGCACAGCAGGTTGGCACAGTAGGGGGCACAGGTGGTGCATTAGTCAGTCATCTCAGTCATCTCAGTCAGTCGACCTGTGGCACCTGGGTCTGCCCCGTGACCTCCTGCCAGCGGGCGTTCGACACTTCACGTGGCCTCAAGGTGCACATGGCCTGGCACAAGCGTCGTGGTGGCGTCACCGCCACTTAGTGACGAATGGCGGTTGTTGTAGTGTCTGTGTGTGTGTCTGTGTGGGTGTGTCTGTGTCTGTGTGTGGGTGCGTGCATTGTGCAATAGTGAAGCGGTTAGCGCCCTGCGCTATGAACCTGGCGACCCGGGTTCGATTCCCGCTCACGGCCAACACCAGTAACGAATATTTGAACCCGTCCCGGGCCTCCCCTAGATCGACTCAGCCTTAAATGAGTACCTGGTGCGGTGTGTAAACATTGCCACTGGGGAGACAAAGGCGGTCGGGCGTGGTGCTGGCCACCCACCCCCTCGTGTACCGTTCCGGCTTTCATCGGTGCTCGCTAACAGCACTTGCCCCTACAGTCTGCGAAGGCCATACGGGAGATCTTTGTCTTTTGATCTTCGTGCGCATTATACACACGGAAGGCATATATATCTTACGAATGGAATACGTGTTGGCTTTTTTGTGTGTTTGTGTGTGTGTGTGTATGGTGACGAATAACAAAGCAATCTCTGGCCTCTTCCGGAGCTGCGATAGCAGAGTCGGGGAAATGAGGGTAATAAAAAAAAAATCCTGAGCAGATAATCACACGCGCACACACACGCACACACACACACAGACACACACACGCACACACGCACACACGCACACACGCACACACACGCACACACACGCACACACACAACACCCCCATGGCCTCGTGCCTCGCTTGCCGCTGCTTGCTTGCTGTGCAAGCGCCGGCAGGGAGGAACCCCGAACTTTGGGGACGTCCATAAATGACGTCACGCGATTTTGGATGATTTTTTTACCCCCTCCTCGTCACACGGCGTCACAAAAAGTCAGACCCCACCCCCCCCCTCAAATATGACGTCACAAAGCTCTGCCCCCCCGCACTCCACCCCCCCCCCAAAAAAAAAAATTGCCCGATGATGCTGGATGTAATTACCAGCGAAACGTCGTTCGTACTCAAACTGTAAATGTTGTGGATTCACTCTTCAACACACCGGTGGGCTAAAGTAGTGAACTATTTTGTCTTTTGTCAACGTGACACTTTTTTTGCTGATTGGGCCGTGTCGGGTGGTGTAGGGTTACGACACATTGATAAATAACGCGATCTAACCCAAAAACCTTTATTATGAATAATACTACTGGTCGCGAAAGCCTACTACGTGTTAAACGCGTTTAAAATGCGCGTCGTCCAAGCCACCACCGCCCCGCCTACGGTGAAATGAGCGTACGCAATCGGTGACTGCATCTGCACCACGGGTGTGTTGGAGAGTAAATCCGCAACATTTTACAATTTGAGTACCCAGTGGGGGTTTTTTTTTAACTCTCCAACGCACCGTGGCAAACCCTTACTTATTGGCCGTGGGGTGACGGTGGTGGTGGTGGTGGTGAGCGGTGGTGCAGCGGTTAGCGCCACGCTGCGCTACGAACCTGAAGACCTGGGTTCGATTCCCGCTCACGGCCACCACCAGTGACGGTTATTTGAACCGGTCCCGGGCCTCCGCTAGGTCGACTCAGCCACAAACTGAGTACCTGGTGGGATGTGTAAACATCGCCACTGGGGAGACAAAGGCGGACGGGCGTGGTGTTGGCCACCCACCCCCTCGTGTGCCGTGCCGGTCTTCATCAATGCTCGCTAACGGCACCTGCCCCAACAGTCTGCTGAGGTTACTCGGAGGATCTTTGTCTTTGGTGGGTTTAACGGCACGCACATTCATATTTCGGCGATCTAACCTTTAGTATTGATAATATTGGTCTCGAAAGCCTGCCAACGTGTGAAAACTGGTTGGACCACGCGCCTGGGCTGAACAACGGACGGTTCCATGGAATCAATTGTAAATCTTTATCGGTATAGCTGAAGCTCCAGGCCTTCTGAAGCGGAATGGCCAGCGAGGGCAGAGCCGTGTGGATCAGCGTAACGGCGGGGTTGCGAGTTCGCGAGGTTGGGTATAATTGAGGGCTTTGCTGCGGTGGTGGTAGTGGTGGAGTAGTGGGCACAGTGGTTAGAGCACTCAGCAATTAAATTTTGTAGCCCCAGCTAGATTCCCAGTCACGTGATTAACGTAGGTGGCGAGTGAAAATGCTGTATATATGAAAGTACTGCTGTTACTAGATATTTTTTTTTACTAGGTTAAGGCCCACTCAGCTATGTAGCTCCTGTTCACAAGCGACATGGCCAGAAATGATAGCTCAATGAAGTGGCTTATCATCATTATCATTATGTGGAAATGTATAACAGCCAAATACTTTAAACGCGTGATGTTGATTCTAAATGCGGAGGGAAAATCCGCAGGAAACGGAGAAAAATCCACGCAGCCATGGAGAGAGGGAGAGAGAGATACGCAAACTCCAAATATACAGCAGGCGTCAGGGTCGGAATCGAACCCACGAGCTCCTGTACACCAGGCGAGGCAGTTAACATCTCCGAGCCACCGTGGTGATGATGAGAGAGAGACACGCAAACTCCAAATATACAGCAGCAGCAGGCGTCAGGGTCGGGACCGAACCCGCGACCTCCTGCATACCAGGCGAGGTAGTTAACATCTCCTAGCCAACGTGATGATGATGACAGAGAGAGACACGCAAACTCCAAATATACAGCAGCAGGCATCGTCAGGGTCGGGACCGAACCCGCGACCTCCTGCATACCAGGCGAGGTAGTCAACATCTCCTAATCACTGTGATGATGATGATGAGAGATAGAGACACGCAAACTCCAAATATACAGCAGCAGGCATCGTCAGGGTCGAGACCGAACCCACGACCTCCTGCATACTAGGCGAGGTAGTTAACATCTCCTAGCCACCGTGATGATGATGAGAGAGAGAGACACGCAAACTCCAAATAAACAGCAGCAGGCATCGTCAGGGTCGGGACCGAACCCACGACCTCCTGCATAGCAGGCGAGGTAGTTAACATCTCCTAGCCACCGTGGCGAGATTCGGCGGAGCAAGAATCGAACCTTGCCCTCGTGCCGATGTCTACACCGCCCGCACGGTCTCACGGTGACGAGATGTTGCCTCCGTCGCCTGGTATGCAGGAGGTCGTGGGTTCTGTCCCGACCCTGACACTTGTGTGTATAAACGTTGAACTTCTATAGTACTGCACGCAGCCAACCGAACTAATTGGAGGTGCCGCGGTAAGGACAACAAAATGAAGACAAAAAGCAGCACCAAAGAAATGAATTTTCAATTCAGATCGTTTAAAAGTTCATAGCTCCCAGTGGCATACTAATATCGGCAAGAAGAGCGTTCCAGACGGCCGCAGAAGCGCATCTGAAAGCGCCGCGCGATCATGATGCGGTGACCCAACGACACGAGTTTTTTCGTGATGCCGAAAGAAGTTCAAAAACATGCGTACATAGCACCGAATTCCACACGCACAACGCAAACACACAAAATGTGTACTCAGAATCATGGGCAAAGCTGTTCAGTTTTTTTGTTGTTATCAGAGTGTATCCAAAATATATATATAATCACAGCCAAGTCTGCCTGGTACACTTTCTAAAGTGTAACCCAATTTGGAAGTTCGGTAGCCAAATCCACTCGCGCGTGATTGGCCAGCGGAATCCACAAATCCACACCCACCGCACGTGATTGGCCAGCAGAATCCACAAATCCGAACCCACCGCACGTGATTGGCCAGCAGAATCCATAAATCCGAACCCACCGCACGTGATTGGCCAGCGGAATCCACAAATCCACACCAACCGCACGTGATTGGCCAGAGGAATCCACAAATCCACACCCACCGCGCATGATTGGCCAACGGAATCCACAAATCCAAACCCACCGCGCGTGATTGGGTAGCGGAGTCCAACCGTTACCCAGAGCTTGGTGGGAGCTTTCGATACGGAGGCTGCTCCCCGTTACGTAGTGCACGCGTTTATTTTTTTTTTCTTCCAAATCCGCAATTACGATTTCTAAGAAATATGTTGCAAATAATGGGAAGAGGGCTGGAAATAGAAGCCAGGTGTAATTTGGCGAGCCCTCACTTTGACATCGTCTCTCTCCCTTCTCTCTTCTCCTTCCACTATTGCCTCTCAGCCCAACTACACGTCTCCATCCTCGGGATGAAATTACACATGCATGTAATTGTTCTCTATCATTATTTGATCTTATTTTTTTTTACGGTTGGTGCTTCTCCGTCCGTGAATTCGTTCGGTACTCTTAGGTTCTATTCGGTAAAGTCACGTAGGTAAAACATAAAACAACAAAAATCACGACGTTTCGGCAACAACACAAGTGGCCTTCATCAGGTGAAGGGACCAGACTGTCTAGAGGACAGCGCTGGAGTGAACACAGCCAAGCTCAGACCGCGGTCTGAGCTTGACAGACAGTCTCGTCCCTTCACCTGATGAAGGCCGCTTGTGTTGTGGCCGAAACGTCGTGAATTTTTGTTGCTTTATTTTTTTTTACCTACGTGACTTTACCGAATAGAACCTAAGAGTGTGGATCCTTGCAGTCACGAAAGCTTCAAATCTAAAATTCGTTCGGTGCTTTGTTTTTTTCTGCTTACCTCCGTGCGGTCACGCATGGTAATGCGCGGGCTCCTATTGGTTGATCGAGCCGCAGGGCGCGTCAGGTGCACGTCACCGAGTTCGATTCCCCGCTCACGGCCAACACCCGATTGACGAATGTCAGCGAGCGAGACCTCGGGTGGCCTCGCCCCTTCGAACCTCGCAATTCTTGCGTCCTGACTGCGTCCCGCCCCCTGCTCCGCTCTTTCAATCTCAGTTTAACACGTGGCAGGAGGCTTTCGCGATCAATGTCATCCATAATAGAGGGGGGGGGGGTTTTGGGGGGGGGTTTTTTCCGGGGTAGTTAGGACGCGTAAAAATTATAAATGTTGTGTCGTTAAAACCCGCCACCACCCGACACAGCCAGCTAGTAAGGGGTTGTCACGTAAACAGAACGTGGCCAATTCGTCACTAGTACAGCACTAGTGTATAGTGTAGTGTATAGTGTAGTGCATAGTAGTCTATAGTGTAGTGTATAGTGTAGTGTATAGTAGTGTATAGTGTAGTGTATAGTGTAGTGTAAACTAGTGTATAGTGTAGTGTATAGTAGTGTATAGTGTAGTGTATAGTAGTGTATAGTGTAGTGTATAGTGTAGTGTATAGTGTAGTGTATAGTAGTGTATAGTGTTGTGTATAGTGTAGTGTATAGTGAAGTAGTGCATAGTGTAGAGTCGTGTATTGTGTAGTGTATAGTGTAGTGTATAGTCGTGTATAGTGTAGTGTATACTGTAGCGTATAGTAGTGTATAGTGTAGTGTATAATAGTGTATAATGTAGTGTATAGTAGTGTATTGTATAGTGTAGTGTATAGTAGTGTATAGTGTAGTGTACAGTAGTGTATCGTGTAGTGTATAGTCGTGTATAGTGTAGTGTATAGTGTAGCGTACAGTAGTGTATAGTGTAGTGTATAATAGTGTATAGTGTAGTGTATAGTAGTGTATAGTGTAGTGTATAGTAGTGTATCGTGTAGTGTATAGTCGTGTATAGTGTAGTGTATAGTGTAGCGTACAGTAGTGTATAGTGTAGTGTATAATAGTGTATAGTGTAGTGTATAGTAGTGTATAGTGGAGTGTATAGTAGTGTATAGTGGAGTGTATATTAGTGTATAGTAGTGTATAGTATAGTGTATAGTAGTGTATAGGGTAGTGTATAGTAGTGTATAGTGGAGTGTATAGTAGTATTTATAGTAGTGTATAGTAGTGTATATAGTAGTGTATAGTAGTGTATAGTGTAGTGTATATTAGTGTATATTGTAGTATACAGTAGTGTATAGTTCAGTGTGTACTGTATAGTGTAGTGTATAGTGTAGTGTAAAGTAGTGTATAGTAGTGTATGGTGTAGTGTACTAGTATAGCACCACACCGGTGTGTTGAACAGCTAAGCCACAACATTTGCAATCTGAGTAACGACGTTTCGCCAGTAATTACAACCAGCTTTATCAGGCGACAGCCAGACTCGTGGAGAAGTCCACCTGTTTAGTTCCTTACATAGAGGCGTTGATGTGGTGACCACGCTTTTAGCGCTCTTGCACAAAGTGCGTGGAAGGGGGGGTTAATGAGTCTACGTAAATCTCCCAGACGACTCACCATCCCCCCCCCAACCCCTCTCCTTGTGCACAATCCCGTTGCCTCTTCTGTTCCCGACTCCACCCACTTCCACTGGACCAAACTTCCCCACCACGTTAAGCAAGAAGCACCCGTGTCGAGCGCCAGCAACCTCCCTGAACACCTCCACCTCAGCGCCCGATTATCGTAGTGGCACGTGTAGCTACACATGTAGCAGCACAAGGAGCTACATGTGTAGCTACACATGTAGTAGCTACACATGTAGCAGCACAAGTAGCTAGACGTGTAGCAGCACAAGGAGCTACACGTGTAGCTACACATGTAGCAGCACAAGGAGCTACATGTGTAGCTACACAAGTAGTAGCTACACATGTAGCAGCACAAGTAGCTAGACGTGTAACAGCACAAGTAGCTACACGTGTAGCAGCACAAGTAGCTACACAAGTAGCTGCAGATGTAGCAGCACAAGTAGCTACACAAGTAGTAGCTACACATGTAGCAGCACAAGTAGCTACACGTGTAGCAGCACAAGTAGCTAGACGTGTAGCAGCACAAGTAGCTACACATGTAGCTACACATGTAGCAGCACAAGTAGCTACACGTGTAGCAGCACAAGTAGCTAGACGTGTAGCAGCACAAGTAGCTACACAAGTAGCTGCAGATGTAGCAGCACAAGTAGCTACACAAGTAGTAGCTACACATGTAGCAGCACAAGTAGCTAGACGTGTAGCAGCACAAGTAGCTACACGTGTAGCTACACATGTAGCAGCACAAGGAGCTACACGTGTAGCAGCACAAGTAGCTACACAAGTAGCTGCAGATGTAGCAGCACAAGTAGCTACATGTGTAGTAGCTACACATGTAGCTACTACACATGTAGCTACTACTATGTAGCTACTTGTGCTGTTACATCTGCAGCTACTTGTGTAGCTACTTGTGCTGCTACACGCGTAGCTACACAAGTAGTAGCTACGCAAGTAGCTACTACTTGTGTAGTAGCTACTACACAAGTAGCTACTACTTATATTCTTAGTTTTATATATATTTTGTTATTTTGTTGTTTCTCTTCAACGTGACTTTACCGAAAAAACTAAGAATATGAATTACTGCAGTCACGAAAGCTTTAAATCAAAATTTAGCTACTACTTGTGTAGCTACTACTTGTGTAGCTACTACTTGTGTAGTAGCTACTTGTGTAGCTACTACACAAGTAGCTACTACTTGTGTAGCTACTACTTGTGTAGCTACTACTACTGTGTAGCTACTACACAAGTAGCTACTACACATGTAGCAGCTACATATGTAGTAGCTACTACATGTGTAGCTACATGTAGTAGCTACACAATTAGCTACGGGCCCCGCACTTTCAAGGGCCCCAAGCTAAACGCTTTCAAGCTATCAATTCCGGTTCAGACAATCTGCACTTGCTCTATCACTATAGTACTATACCGCCCTTCAACTTTTACGGACGACTGGGTGTTTAAGGTCGTCGATTTGTCGTATTATCTGGGCTGTGTAGCAAAATGCAAAACAATACAATGACTTTACTATGCAAGTTAAAAAAAAAACAATGTGTGTTTTAATTTTTACGTTTTTTTATTTTGTGCCCCTTCATAACATAGGCTACAGGCGCCGCACTTAGCTTAATCCGGCACTACTCCACCTCCTCTCTCCCTGGCCCATCGTTCCCTCAATCCCTAAGTGCCCACCATGATCCCCGTTCCCACTAAACCACCCTACCCCATACCCATCACCTATCCCACCCCCCCTCCCCCCCCTCTCCCCGCGCCCCCCCCCCCCCCTCCTCTCAATTGCCAGCCGGATCACTTTCAGCTCACCTGATTGTTCCATTGCTAAGTCTCGTGAAGCGCCTTGGTTACACAAGGCGCTACGTAACTATGAGATAGGAGCGGCCTCCTCACGTTTGGTCGCCCGCTGCGGTTTTGCCGTCGACATCGCCACGGGGGAGACAAAGGCGGCCGGGCGTGGTGCTGGCCACCCATCTCCACCCCCTCCCCCCTATCGTGTGTGCCGTGCCGGAATTCATAGGTGTTGCTCGCGAACAGCACTTTCCCCAACAGTCTGTTCCAGGCTTTGTCGTTTGGGTGCGCATTTACACTCCCCGGGCGAATTTATAAGCCAGAAAATCCCGGTAAACCTACGACCAATTCGAGCATAATCTATTTTTTTTTGTTTCGTGTTTACATCTGCTCGGACATGAATCCAGAAGGCACGGAGAAATTGACTCAGACAATTGAGAGAGAGAGAGACACACACACAGACACACAGACACACACAGAAAGAACAAAATTCCGCGTACAATTCAAGGTCCTCTCTCTTCACATCCCACGATCCCCCTTGTGAGTGACTCCTATGGGAAAAAACCCACACCCACCCCCAGCCCTCCCGTTATGCTGGGGGAGATGCCGCTGGGCTAAAGCGCCGCGCGACAAAGACGCTCGCGTCCTTAAGAAGGAGAAGAAGAAGATGTTAACTACCTCGCCAGGTACGCAGGAGGTCGTGAGTTGGATCCCGACCCTGACGCCTGCTGCTGTATATTTAGAGTTTGGGTGTCTCTCTCTCTTTCATCATCATCATCACGGTGGCTAGGAGATATTAACTACCTCCCTCGTCTGGTACACAGGAGGTCGTGAGTTGGATCCCGACCCTGACGCCTGCTGCTGTATATTTGGCGTTTGCGTGTCTCTCTCTCATCATCATCATCACGGTAGCTAGGAGATGTTAACTACCTCGCCTGGTGCACAGGAGGTCGTGGGTTTAGTCCCGACCCTGACGACGCCTGCTGTATATTGAGAGTTTGCGTGTCTCTCTCTCTCTCTCCGTGGTCGCGTGGAATTTTTTCTCGAGGCCTTCCGGTTCTTTTCCCCTCCACTTTAAGAATCAACGTCACGTGCTCAGAGCTATTTAGCTGCTGCAATACATTCCCACGTGATTATTATGATGATGATGATAAGCCCACTTGCCTTGAGCTATCATTTCTGATCAGCCAGGGTCGCTTCTAAAAACAAAACGCAGCAAAACAAACCTGGGCCCGTATCTGGTCGAATAAATAAGAAGAACGGGATTTTTTATTTGAAGTTTAGTTTATTGACTGAACGCGGCAAGGATGCGCGAGCTTCCTTGGGGTCCGCGATAGCTCCCGGCGTGGATAAATAAATAAATAGTATCACACCTAAAGGCAAACGATTCCCCCTATAGCATCAACATACCGTAGGGGCAAGTGCTGTTAGCGAGCAACGCCTATGAAGGCCGGCGAGGGGGTAGGTGTCCAGCACCACGCCCGGCCGCCTTTGTCTCCCCAGTGACGATGTTTAATACTACACCGCAACCAGGAAGTCACCTGATGCTGAGTCGACCTAGGGGAGGTCCAGGACCGCTTGGGATAATAGTCGCTGGTGTTGGCCGTGAGCGGGAATCGAACTCGGTTCGCCGGGTTTGTGGCGCTGCTGCGCGCTAATCGCTACGCCACCGCTCCCCACTACAAAGACAAAGATCCCCCGTGTAGCCTTAACAGACTGTAGGGGCAAGTGCTGTTAACGAGTAGCACCTATGAAGGCCGGAACGGCACACGAGGGGGTGGGTGGCCAGCACCACGCCCGACCGCCTTTGTCTGCCCAGTGGCGATGTTTACTGCACGCCGCACCAGGTGCTAATTTGAGGCTGAGTCGATTTAATGAAAAGTAAAGAAAAATAATAATGAGTCCATCTTACATCAAGATCCCGTCGCGAATATTCAAAACAACGCAGAGTCACCGCGGAGAAATATTAATGACTTATCCGTCTCCCGCACCTCGCCTCACGTGGACTATTGGATTGAGACGAACTTGCAAAAAATAACCAATACGTTATATTCTTGGATTTGTCGGTAAAGTCACGTTGAAGGGAAACAATAAAATATATATAAAACAATAACATTCTCAACGAAAGAATGTCAAATGTTTCTTGCCAATGGTTTTCACGCTATGATGATGACCTCTTGTGTTGCAGTCGAAACGTCGTGAGAATTTTTATTGTTCTATATATATTTTATTATTTTATTGTTTCCCTTCAACGTGACTTTACCGAAAGAACCAAGAATATGAATCAATGCAGTAACGAAAGCTTTAAATCAAAATTTAGGTCTACACGCATTCGGTTTGTGTGTTCGCGTGTGCTCTGAACTTCTTTTGCGCCGTACGTAGCCAAGCGTGTTGAGTGCACGTGGGGTGGAAAGACACGGATCAAATAAACACAAAACAGCGGTTCCAAAGAGATGAGTTTTCAAGCTATGTGAGTCTTCGTGGCTCTGTGCGAGTCTCTGAGTCTCTGTGTGAATCTGTGGAACTATGTGAGTCTTTGGGTATCTGTGTGAGTCTATGAGTCTCTGTGTGAATCTGTGGAACTATGTGAGTCTTTGAGTATCTGTGTGAGTCTATGAGTCTCTGTGTGAATCTGTGGAACTATGTAAGTCTTTGGGTCTCTGTGTGAGTCTATGAGACTCTGTGTGAGTCTTCGTGGCTCTGTATGAGTCTCTGAGTCTCTGTGTGAATCTGTGGAACTATGTAAGTCTTTGAGTATCTGTGTGAGTCTATGAGTCTCTGTGTGAATCTGTGGAACTATGTAAGTCTTTGGGTCTCTGTGTGAGTATATGGGTCTCTGTGTGAGTCTGTGGAACTATGTAAGTCTTTGGGTCTCTGTGTGAGTCTTTGGGTCTCTGTGTGAGTCTTTGGGTATCTGTGTGAGTCTATGAGTCTCTGTGTGAATCTGTGGAAATATGTAAGTCTTTGGGTATCTGTGTGAGTCTATGAGTCTCTGTGTGAATCTGTGGAACTATTTGAGTATTTGGGTCACGAAAGCTTTAAATCAAAACCAATGCGTTGTGAGTAACAGAGAGCTTGACGCGCTCGTGAATTGGTAGCACCGTGCGCGCGTGGACATCAAAGAAACGATATGCATGATGGACTTCTTTCGCACCGTACGTAGCCAACCGTGCTCATCGTCGGTGCTGTGCTTTGGTGGAGGGGGGAGGGAGGGAGGAGGGGGGGGGTGGAAGGACAGCAAACTAAAAACAAAGATAAGTTCTAAAGAAATCAGTTCGTCAATCTAGAGCACTTAAAAGCGCGCAGCCCCAGTGGCTTCCGGATGTCGGAAGCAAGAGCGTTCCAGACGGCCGCAGAAGCGCATCTGAAAGCGTCCGATGGCTCGCCAAAAGCAACCGCTGCGAGGATGACTGGCGACGTTTCGGGCAACGGCCCTTCTGCATAGCTAGGGAGGTCTGCGTGTGTTTGCGGTGTGTTTGGGGTGTGTGTGTGTGTGTCAACGAGGGGTCATGTGTGCGTGCGTTGGGGCGAGGGAGTCTGCGCTACAAACCCGGCGACCCAAGTTCGATTCCCGTTCACGGCCAACACCCAGTGACGATGATCTAAACGGGTCCCGGGCCTCCTCCTAGGTCGACTCAGCCTGAAATGAGCACCTGGTGCGATGCGTAAACATTGCCACTGGGGAGGCAAAGGCAGCCGGGCGTCGTGCTGGTCACCCGCCCCCTCGTGTGCCGTGCCGGCCTTCATAGGTGCTCGCTAACAGCACTTGCCCCTACAGTCTGTTAAGGCTATATGGGGGATCTTTATCTTTGTGTGTGTGTAAGCGAGGCCGTGTGTGTAAGCGAGGAAGTATGTGCGTGTGATCAAGGCTGTGTGTGTCTAAGCGAAGCTGTGTGTGTGTGTGATCGAGGCTGTGTTTGTGTAAGCGAGGCTGTGTGTGTGTGTGAGCGAGGCTGTGTGTGTGTGAGCGAGGGAGTCTGTGTGTGTGATCGAGGCTGTGTGTGTGTGTGAGCGAGGCTGTGTGTGTGTGATCGAGGCTGTGTGTGTGATCGAGGCTGTGTGTGTGTAAGCACAGCTGTTTGTGTATGTGTGAGCGAGGGAGGCTGTGTGTGTGTGTGTGAGCGAGGGAGTCTGTGTGTGTGTAAGCGAGGCTGTGTGTGTGAGCGAGTCTGTGTGTGTGTGAGCGAGGCTGTGTGTGTGTGTAAGCGAGGGAGTCTGTGTATGTGTGTAAGTGAGGGAGTCTGTGTGTGTGTGTAAGCGAGGCTGTGTGTGTGTGTGGGAGTCTGTGTGTGTGTGAGCGAGGGAGTCTGTGCGTGTGTAAGCGAGGGAGTATGTGCGTGTGTGTGTAAGCTAGGGAGTCTGTGTCTGTGTGTAAGCGAGGCTGTGTGTGTGTGTAAACGAGGCTGTGTGTGTGTGCGAGCGAGGGAGTCTGTGTCTGTGTGTGTGTGAGCGAGGGAGTCTGTGTGTGTGTAAGCGAGGCTGTGTGTGTGTAAGCGAGGGAGTCTGTGTGTGTGTGATCGAGGGAGTCTGTGTGTGTGTAAGCGAGGGAGTATGTGCGTGTGTGTGTAAGCTAGGGAGTCTGTGTCTGTGTGTAAGCGAGGCTGTGTGTGTGTGTAAACGAGGCTGTGTGTGTGTGTGAGCGAGGGAGTCTGTGTGTGTGTGTGTGAGCGAGGGAGTCTGTGTGTGTAAGCGAGGCTGTGTGTGTGTGTAAGCGAGGGAGTCTGTGTGTGTGTGTGTGAGCGAGGGAGTCTGTGTGTGTGTGAGCGAGGCTGTGTGTGTGTGTGGTGCGGTGCTGGCCTTGAGCATCACGAGCGAGAGAAGGAGAGAGACAGAGCGTCTTCTCCACCGGCTGAGCTCTGAAAGCTGTGCAGAATACTCAAGTTCCATCTACAAACAGCAAACCAAACTTCAGAAATAAAAGAGGCAATGTATATTCCGTCCACAAGCTTTGTTCACGATGGAATTTGACTCTGGATAGTCCAAAGTTACGTTCCCGGTTAAAGGGAGAAATTAAACCCATCAGCTTCTGTTTCAGAAGCGACCTGGCAGCGTACGAAAGCTCAACAAAGTGCGCAACATTCATCGCAGGAGAACGCGGAGAAATGTCCAAGCGACAACGGGGACAAACATAGGGAAGGCGTGGACTCCAAATATACAGCAGGCGTCAGGGTCGGGGATCGAACCCACGACCTCCTGCATACCAGGCGAGGTAGCTAACATCTCACCACGGCGAGAGAGAGAGACACGCAAAATCCAACTATACAGCAGGCGTCAGGGTCGGGGATCGAACCCACGAACCTCGTGGGTACCAGGCGAGGTAGTTAACATCTCCTAGCCACCGCGGCGCCCACGCTAACGGGCACTGTGTATGCACCCACCGCTTGGACACGTATTGATCATCCGATAGCGCCTTAATATTCAGAGAACAGCAGAGCTTGGAGGGGCTGGGCGGTGTAAGGGAGGTCGGATTTTTGGCAGACGGCATGGCTGCAGATAAAACGCACAGATGGCCGGCCTTGCCCCGTATCGACTGAATTCAAGAATGAACTTGGTGCATGTCTACCGGCAGGGTGTAATGGATGAAAAGAGCATGTGAACCCTTTCGAGAGAGATATACATATATATATACATATTTATGCGTATAAATATATTTACGCGTAACTTTGATAAAAGGATGCGATCTTGATCTTGGGGATCGAGGCATAGCAGTCGTTGCATACGTATGCAGCGAGCGTGAGGGGTTATACAATATTTATTCATACACATGGCCAGCACCTTGCATATGTATATACACACACGCGCGTTGTACGAACATGGGATGATACAGAGAAGGATGCTTTGGATGCCGTGCTACGCCAGAAAGCGTGTTGACAGCTTGCACGGCGAACGCTTGTGAAGGCATTGGGGAACCCGGTAGAATTTCGTGGTCTTTTTGTTGTTGTTGTTGTTGCTCTCTCCGTATTTTATGTTATTCATAAGCCAGCCACAGCTGTCCGATTCTCGCGCGAGGTTTTCCACCTTTTGCCCACGCGTCTAAGAGTGCCACGGTGGCTATGAGATGTTGACTACATCGCCTGGTATGCGGGAGGTCGTGGGTTCGATCCCGACCCTGTCGCCCGCTGTATATTTGGAGTTTGCGTGTCTCTCTCGCTCTCTGTGTGGTTTGACCGCGGGTTCGATCCCGACCCTGTCGCCCGCTGTATATTTGGAGTTTGCGTGTCTCTCTCTCTCTCTCTCCCTGTGGTTTGACCGCGGCAGAGTTTTTTTGATTGCGTGCACCGAAAACTGATGTGGATTACGATTAATTTAACGGGAATGCCAACTCGCCTTCTGTGCCTGTCACGTGATCTAGATGCCAACGGGGGTGGGAATAAAAAAAAATCATCGCTTAGAACGGAGTCATCGGCAGACTCAAGAATCTGACATTGAGGGGGGGAGGGGGGAAGGGGAAGGAGTTAGAGAGGGCTGCATACTGACCCCCTTACCTATGCAACGTGTACAATGAGCGTATTGTGCAAGAGGCGGGCCTGGATTCCGTCGAATCAGGCGGGGAAGATTGTAGACGGAAGAATACAGAACGTACGATATTCTGATGATACCACCCTACCAGCAAAATCGCAAAGACCTAAACGATCGCCCTGTTGGTAAATGTTAAACAAGCCAGTGAGAAGGCTGGATTCTGGCCTCGATCTCCACACGGACGGAGGTGATGGCGACTGAACAACTGAACTCATCGAGTGGGCAAAATGAACCGATCGAAGTTGTGAATCATTTTGCTTTCCTGGGTTCCTTGCTTGTTGAAGGCGGGGAGTTGTAGCCAGGAGAAGTGCGGCTAGTTGTCGGTGGAGCCGCCGTCTAACAGCTCAATAAGGCACTGAGACACCAACGGGCATTGCAGTCTTATCTTGGTATGCGACCGCTTTGGAATACGTCGAATTTGGCACGCGTCGTGTTTTGGCGAGAATAAAAAAAAAAGTGTGTTGGGACACGACGTCTTGCTTTAGGATACGACACGCTTGCAAGAACTTGTACGGGTCGGGATGAGTCACCGCATACGCAGCACTACCGTTTCACGGCTCTAACAACCCGTAACAGTATTGTGTGGAATGACCAGGCAATGTCACACTTGAGGAACATTCTTAGAGGAAGGCAAAAAACAGACTTCAACGGAGAGGTTTTTAGTAAAACTCAAACCCGGTGAGCCTAAACCAGGTCCAAGTCAAGAAAAAAGATACGAAAGAGAAAAACACCCCAGAATTTCAGTTTCCTGAAGTTTTATTGGAAAGGGAACTCTCCTTAAAATAATAACATCTCCTCCGCCTCCTCCTCATCCCCTTCCTCACCACCATCCACGTAGGGCTATCAACTCCTCTCAGCAAGCTAAAGCGACGTTCAATTTTATTTTTATTTCAATTTATGTTAATTTATTTACGCATTTATTTTAATTTACGTGTACATTTTAGTAATAAGTAGTGTCTAAATTATTTAATACGACCCCATTAATATTCATATTCTTAGCTCTTTCGGTAAAGTCACGTTGAAGGGAAACAATAAAATAATAAAATATATAAAACAATAAAAAAATTCTCACGACGTTTCGACCATAACACAAACGGTAGAAACGTCGTGAGAATTTTTATTGTTTTATATATATTTTATTATTTTATTGTTTCCCTTCAACGTGACTTTACCGAAAGAGCTAAGAATATGAATTACTGCAGTCACGAAAGCTTTAAATCAAAAGACCCCATTAGTGTATAATATGCCATAAAAATAGCATTTCTCATACACTGGAACGGATTATTTCCTTCCCCTTAATTTTCTTATGGGAAAAATTCGTTTGGTATTCACGTAATTTTCGGTATAAGTCCTAGACCTTCTGGAACGAATTAACGACATATACCGAGGTGCCACTGTACCATTGTCTTGATTCGAAGCTTTCGTGACTGCAGGAATCCATGCTCGTTTGGTTACTTCGGTAAAAATCACGTGGGTCAGAAAATATAAAACGAAATAAAATACGTATTCTTAGCTCTTTCGGTAAAGTCACGTTGAAGGGAAACAATACAATAATAATAATATATATATAAAACAATAAAAATTCTCACGACGTTTCGACCATTAACACAAACGGTCGTCATCAGGTGTGTCGGTTTGATAACGACCGTTTGTGTTATGATCGAAACGTCGTGAGAATTTTTATTGTTTTATATATATACTTTATTGTTTTATTGTCTCCCTTCAACGTGACTTTACCGAAAGAGCTAAGAATATGAATTACTGCAGTCACGAAAGCTTCAAATCAGAAATAAAATACGTCACGACGTTTCGACCACCACAAAAAAAACACGGGGCGGTCGTCCTCGGGGCGAGAAAAACAAAAACAATAATCCAGCAATAATCAATTGATTATTTTATTCTCATTCTACGTGACTTTACCGAAAGAACCAAAGAAGATATTAATATTATTATGATGTTTTTATTTTTATTTTTCATCGCCCAAACTGGCGCTCGAGGCCTTATTCGTCGAGTCGAAATTGACGGACTTTGGGGCCGTCCATAAATGACGTCACGTACCTGTGGGGGGGGGGGGTGGGGTGTGGGGGTGGGTCAGACATTTGTGACGATGTGTGACGAGGTGCGGCGGGGGGGGGGGGGGGGGGTGGTGGTTGAGAAATATGACGTCACGTCAAAATGCGTAACTTTAAATAAATAGAGAATTGATATAACGACACGAATTGTTATAACACTCCTACAGCATCAGAGTGCAGCGCCACATTGAATACGCGCTGCGATGACAATAGTTTAAAGCGATTTGAAGCGTGTTTTACTTTTTTCAAAATGTAAATATGGTTTTGGGTGGATTGGAGGGGCAGAGCTTTATGACGTCATATTTGACTGCTTGTGTTGCAGTCGAAACGTCGTGAGAATTTTTATTGTTATATATATTTTATTATTTTATTGTTTCCCTTCAACGTGACTTTACCGAAAGAACCAACAATATGATTTGAAGCATGTTTAATTTTTTTTTTGGGGGGGGGGGGTGGGGGGGGGCAGAGCTTTGTGACGTCATATAATAGGGGGGTCTGACTTTTTGTGACGCCATGTGACGAGGTGTGTGGGGGGGGGGGGAGGAGGAGGGTGGGGGGGGTCAAAAATCGTATTAAATCGCGTGACGTCATTTATGACCGCCCCCTTTGGACACGTTGCGAGCACCTGTGGACCTAGACGAATCGGTCTTCGATTGGCAAATGGAGGAGTGGGCGGGGTCCAGAGGTGGACATCGGACGAGGTGGACGTCGGACGACATCGGCAAGTGCCTCTGGCCTCACGCTAAAACCCAAATTTACTGAAGAGGCAGCGAGAGCCAAAAGCGGCGGGGCCCTCGCCGAGGATGTCACCCGAAGTCTCGCTCGACCTGAAGGCGCAAGGTGACTCGGCGTGCATTGGGTAGCCGGTGCGACTCTCTCTGTGCGCGCGTGTGTCTCTCTCTCTCTCTGTCTCTCTGTCTGTCTCTCCAACGCTGTCGCCAAGATTTTTCCCCTCCGGGTCCTCCCCGTTTAATTACCCTCCACATGGATGACCGCCGACGTCACTCATTCAGTGCAATTTGGCCACTGATTTCGATTCAAAGCTTCCGTGACTGCAAGGATTCGTCTTCTTTGGTTCTTTCGATAAAGTCACCACCACCACCACCACCACGTAGAATGAGAATGAAATAATAAATTGATAAAATAAAATAGCGCGATAAAATTCCCACGACGTTTCGGCCGCAACACAAGCGGCCTTCATCGGGTGAAGGGACGAGACTGTCTAGAGGACGCTCCAGCGCTGTCCTCACGACGTTTCGGCCGCAACACAAGCGGCCTTCATCAGGTGAAGGGACGAGACTGTCTAGAGGACGCTCCAGCGCTGTCCTCCAAGACAGTCTCGTCCCTTCACCTGATGAAGGCCGCTTGTGTTGCGGCCGAAACGTCGTGAGAAATTTTTATTGCGCTATTTTATTTTATCAATTTATTATTTTATTCTCATTCTACGTGGTGACGACTTGGCCACTGATATGAAATGTCCACGCGATGACCGTAGGTCGCTTCGTTGAGCAGTCACCAGCGGATGCCACGTCGCGTCTGCAAAGGAGCTACAGACCTCAAGCGGTAAAATGACACGAAAAAAAGGTTAAGATCGTTCTCGAACAGATGATAACGTCGACCGGCAAACGCGGTGTGGAAAGTTAAGTCCTCGCTTAGAGCATTTTCGCTATAGCGCGGTTCTTCCATTCGGGGATACTTTTCACGCACCGTTACAACGCTGAACGTGTACCGTTGTGAAGCAGTTTCTGAGTGCTGAGGGGTGGGTGGCGGGGGGGGGACGGGGGTGAATGTGAGGCTGTGCTAATTAATCGCAGATGCTGAGGACGTGGCACCTGCAAGCGCTGTTACATTTGATGTTGTGTTACTTTCTTAATTGGTGTTTCTCACGTAAAACTAAAAAAAAAAGGTTATTCAAGGCTGGAACGCATTTTCCTTTGCCGAGCAATTTTCGGGGAACGTATCTCGCTCGTTAAGCGAGACACGCCTGTGTTGCAGAACGGGGGCGGGGGGGGGGGGGGGTGGGTGGGCTGGTGGACAAAAACAAAGATCCCCCGTATAGCCTTACCAGACTGTTGGGGCAAGTGCTGTTAGCGAGTAGCACCCTATGAAGGCCAGAACGATACACGAGGGGATTGGGGGGTGAGTGGCCCAGCACCACGCCCGGCCGCCTTTGTCTCCCTCGTGGCAGTGTTTGCACGCTGCACCAAGTACTCAATTGAAGCTGAGTCGACCTTGGCGAGGCTCATGACCGGCTTCAGATAATCGTCGCCGGTGTTGCTGGCCGTGAGCGGGATTCGAACTCGGGTCGCCGTGCCCGTAGCAGCAGCGCGCTGACCGCTGCACCACCGCTCCCCCTACAAAGACACAACAAACAAAGATCCCCCTTATAGCCTTAACAGCGGTGTTGAGGCAAGTGCTGTTGGCGAGTAGCGCCTATGAAGATCGGCACGACACACAACGGGGGGTTGGATGACCAGCGCCGCTCCCGGCAGCCTTTGTCTCCCCGGTGACGATGTTCTAACACACACCTGACCAGGTACACATCTGAGGCCCAGTCGACCCGAGGGAGGCTCATGACCGGCTTCAGATAATCGCCGCCGGTTGTTGCTGGCCTCGGACGGGAATCGAACTCGGGTGGCCGTGCTCGTAGAAGCAGTGCGCTCACCGCTGCACCACCGCTCCCCCCCCCCCTCCCTCCCCCCCCCCCCAAAAAAAAATCTCAACTCTACTCCGCACGCAAAAGGCTCTCGAGTCGTCAATGGAAACCTGGGGGCAACTTTCCTGCCCTTAGGCGCCTTGCCACTGCTCCACCGTTGGCAGCCTCGAGGGGGCTCAGATTTGGTTATCGGGCGAGCGCTGCTGTACAGTGTTTGTCTGCTGCTGCTGCTGCTGCTGGGGCATATCTGACATGGTGTTATCTTGTTGGTTAGGCTGGGAGGGGGCCCAATGCTACCCAGCCCCAGTGGGATGCTGATTGCCAATTACCACTCACGGCCAATTGGGGGTAAGGTGGGGCGGAGGGGGGAGTTTAGCGCACTTTCATTTGTCTATTCGAGGGTTTGCGGAGGGGGAATTCGCGTCGAGGCGATAGCGCCAGGGACATTGGTAGCACGCGAAATGATAATCGTTGGATCGATTATACATATTTAATGCGGCCCGTTGCGCTCAGAGCGATATCTTGACAAATATCTGTTGTCACGAACGACGCCGTAAGCTGTTTCAAGCAAGACGCGGATCAAAGCGCTTACAAGTTGCCCTTGAAAATCCGACGCGAAATCTTCCACTCAGCTGCATTTGCGCGCGCGTGTATGTTGGGGGCTTTGTTTCGCGACCATACGCTAATCAAGGGGGGGGGGGGGGTGGGGTGGGGAGGGATAAATAACAACAAACTAAACAGGCAAAGCGGTTCTGAAGAAATGAATTAATGTAGATGACGATTTGAAGGTGCGCACAGCTCCCGGAGGCTTCCAAATATCGGGAAGGAAGAGAGCGTTCCAGACGGCACGCGGAAGCGAGTCGGGATATTCATTCTACAGCAGTCAATGCCCTCATCAAAACGACACACTCAGCCGTGAGAAAAGCGGACAGCTTTCGCCCCGAAACGTCGGATCCTTGAATCGGAGTTGCGAACCGACAACGCCTAACCCAAGGCCAATGAATGACGTGAAATGAAAACTAAACCAAACTCTGATGTTTATTCTTGGTTCTTTCTGTAAAGTCACGTAGAAGGGAAGTAATTAAATAATTAAATTGAACAATAACATTCTCACGACGTTTCGATCGCAACACAAGCAAGCCATCTGGCTACCATTAGAGATTCGTTCATGAGGCTATCCACATATACAAACACAGAGACAATTTCAACCGAGGAGGTGGATTCTGGCTTAGCAATCATTGGAAGGATTTGATAAACCATTTCTGGTCTTAATTGATTGATCACGCTTAAGGTGGCTTTCAGATCGCATCCATTATTTTTCGTCTCCCCCCTCCTCTTTTCCGAACATAGATGGACTCGTCCATCTGAATAACTGTCAAATCGCTCTCCGTGGTGCTAACGTTAAAAAAACGCCACTTTTTTCATATTATCTTGTTGTGGTTTTCACACCTGATCATCATTGCTGTGGTGAAAACCACAGCAATGATGATGATTGCTCGTGTTGCAGTCGAAACGTCGTGAGAATTTTATTGTTTTATATTTTTATTATTTTATTGTTTCCCTTCTACGTGACTTTACCGAAAGAACCAAGAATATGAATCCCTGCAGTCACGAAAGATTTAAATCAAAATTTGAGGTGTTCATTAGACCTCCTTTGCCAGTACCAAAATCTAATAATAGGGTTTTTCCCCTTTTTTCTGGCAACAAAACTGAAACCTTTTTACAAGGATTCATGTTACTGCATTAACCACAATACCTGCAGTCAAAATGCAAACAAAAAACATACTATGATAATATTTGCATTGTCCTTGAAACTGATTGGTCCACACCAAGGGACGGCTTTCTTTTGAGCCTCGACCCAATTGGTGCTCGACCAGATGACGCCAAAAGGCGTACAGCTCAAAGACAATGCACTATCAAAGTAATGAGGTCTAATGATGATGATCCTCACCCCGAGCCCTCATTACTTTGATAGTGCATTGTCTTTGAGCTGTGTGACGCCTTTTGGCGTCATCTGGTCGAGCACCAATCGGGTTGAGGCTCAAAAGAAAGCCGTCCCTTGGTGTGGACCAATCAGTTTCAAGGACAATGCATCATATATTATCACAGTATGTTTTTTGTTTGCATTTTGACTGCAGGTATTGTGGTTAATGCAGCAACATGAATCCTCGTAAAAAAAGGTTTCGGTTTTGTTGCCGGAAAAAAGGGAAAAACCCCCCCTATTATTATGGTAAACAAGGTGTTTACGTTTTGATTTAAAGCTTTCGTGACTGCAGTAATTCATATTCTTAGTTTTTTCGGTAAAGTCACGTTGAAGAGAAACAACAAAATAATAAAATTTCGATTTAAAGCTTTCGTGACTGCAATGATTCATCTTCTTTGGTTCTTTCGGTAAAGTCACGTAGAATGAGAATAAAATAATAAATTGATAAAATAAAATAACACAATAATATTCTCACGACGTCTCGGCCACAACACAAGCGGCCTTCATCAGGTGAAGGGACGAGACTGTCTGGTAGGACAGCGCTGTCCTACCAGACAGAATATTATTGTGTTATTTTATTTTATCAATTTATTATTTTATTCTCATTCTACGTGACTTTACCGAAAGAACCAAAGAAGAAAAATAATGAAATATATATAAAACAATAAAAACAAAACAATATTGTTTTATATATATTTTATTATTTTGTTGTTTCTCTTCAACGTGACTTTACCGAAAAAAAACTAAGAATAAGGTGTTTACGGTAAACAAGGCGTTTAAAGGGTAATAATTCACGCTACCTTTACCCTAACGGGCAACTCTTCCGCCCTCCTTTTACACAACCCTTTACCGTATGGTGGACACCTTTAGCTTGACCCTTTTACCCGGTTAAAAAAAACCAAAAAGGGTCAATTGCTTTACCTTGCCAAGGCCTGTCGTCAAGTGGGCCACCTCCAGACCACCCCACCGCCCCCCCCCCCCCCCACACACACAGCCCCCCCCCCCCAAATTCGCGTGCGTTGGCGAGCGCTTCTCACCCTCCGTCAGAGTGGAGCGGCGTCGTTAGCGGAGTTAGCGGCGGCAGTGGTGCGTTGGGAGCTATCGCGGTGTCGCTGTTTTCAGATTTATTTTCTTGCTGTGGCCCACGGCTCTCCTTTGACGCAACATGCGGGAAGGGGGGGGGGGCGTGGGGGGGGGGCGGAGTGGGGGGGGGGGCGTGGGGGGGGGGCTTGTCGGAGAGCGAGCGCGCAACGCCTTCAATCGCCGTGCGTGGCCAAAAACAACATATTTCACGGGCGCACGCTTTCACGTGTTCTTTTTTTGGTTTGTTATTATTTTGCTTAAATGTTTTTTCCAATTTTTTCTCTTCTCTTCTCTCCCAAATCCTACCACCCCCCCCCCCCCCGCCACCACCACCCTCCTCCTTCTTCTTCACCCACCACCAACCCACCCACCCACCCACCCTCCACTACTATATTCTTCGTCGAATGACCACGCTGCACACACACAAAAAAAAAACATCTCGCTGAAATATGAAGACATAAAGCACGGGAGGTGCGCACAAAAAACGAGTCTGGGACACGGACGAAAGGTCACGGTGAGCGAGAGAGAGAGAACATATTATATTTATTAGCTGTGTGCGACGATTAGAATGAAGGTGCATATGTCTCTCTCTCTCTCTCTGGGAAAACGCTGAATGTCCCTTGCTTGGCATTACGTTTAGTGGCGATGTGAGGATGGTGGTGTGGGCCGGTGCCTGGTTTGGGGATTCGTGGGGTGGGGGAGTTTGTCGCAGCGGTCAGCTCGCTGCGACACGAACTCGGCGTCGAGTCCTGGGGGATTCCGCTTCGTCGACCCAGCCTCGGAGAGAGTGCCCTGCGTGAACATCGCCGCGAGAGAGACAAAGGCGGCCGTGCCGGCCTCCGTATGCGCTGCTGCTCGCTAGCAGCAACTTGCCCATGATAGTCTGTCACGGGCTATGCCGTGGGTGGTGCTGCTGCTGCTGCTGGTGGTGGTGGGATGTTTGTCTTTGTGTTCGGGGTGTGTGATGCTATGCTGCTGTGGGGGGTCACGCTCCAGTGCCGCTCACTGCGTTTAAGTCCACGGAACTATCGGACCACCACACACACACCACACACACACACCACACACACCACACACACCACACACACCACACACCACACACACCACACCACACACACCACACACACACACCACACACACACACCACATACACACCACACACACCACACACACACACACACACACCACACACACACCACACACCACACACACACACCACACACACCACACACCACACACCACACACACCACACACCACACACCACACACCACACACACCACATACACACACACACCACACACCACACACCACACACCACACACCACACACCACACACCACACACACCACACACCACACACACCACACACACACACACCACACACACCACACACCACACACACCACACACACACACCACACACACACCACACACCACACACACCACACACCACACACCACACACACACACACCACACACCACACACCACACACACACACCACACACCACACAACACACACAACACACACCACACACACACCACACACACACACCACCCACACACCACACACACACATACACACCACACACACCAACACACACACAGACCACACACCACACACACACACCACACACACACACACACACACACACACCACACACCACACACCACACCCACACACACCACACACCACACACCACACACACCACACACACCACACACCACACACCACACACCACACACACCACATACACACACACACACCACACACACACACCACACACCACACACCACACACACCACACACACCACACACCACACACACACCACACACACACACCACACACACCACACACACCACACACACCACACACACCACACACACACACCACACACCACACACACCACACACCACACACCACACACACACACACCACACACCACACACCACACACAACACACACCACACACACACACCACACACACACCACACACACCACACACACACCACACACACACATACACACCACACACACCACACACACACACCACACACACACACCACACACACACACCACACACACACACACCACACACACCACACACACACACCACACACACACACCACACACACCACACACAACACACCCCACACACACCACACACACCCCACACACACCACACACACACCACACACACACACACACTACACACACCACACACACCACACCACACACACACCACACACACACACCACACACACACCACACACCACACACACACACACACCACACACACATCACACACACCACACACACACACCACACACACACCACACACCACACACTACACACACCACACACACCACACCACACACACACCACACACACACACCACACACACACCACACACACACCACACACACACACACCACACACACATCACACACACCACACACACACCACACACACACCTCACACACACCACACACCACACACACACACACACCACACACACACACCACACACCACACACACACACCACACACACCACACACACACCACACACACACCACACACACCACACACACACCACACACCACACACACACACCACACACACCACACACACACACACCACACACACCACACACACACACACACACCACACACACCACACACACCACACACACCACACACACACCACACACCACACACCACACACACCACACACACACACCACACACACCTCACACACCACACACAGAGAGAGGGAGCGGGGGGGGGAGGGCGATGTGCCGGAAAAAAAAACTTGCCACGCGAGTGATGGACGGGGGAGGAGGGGAGAGGAGAGGTGTGAGGGATGAAGGGGGAGGGGGTAGAGGGGGGAGTGGAGAGGAGGAGAGGCGAGAGGGGGAGAGGGGAGAGGGGGAGAGGCGAGAGGGATGGGGGATGAAGGGGAGAGGGAGAGAAGGGGGGAGAGGGGAGAGGGGGGGGCGGGTGAGGGGAGATGGGGGGAGAGGGGGGAGGGAGAGGGGGGAGAGAGGTGGGGGAAGGGTGGAGGGGACGTGAGTGCGGAATTCCGAAGGAGCGAGCGAGATGGGGGAGGGAGAGATGAGAAGATGATGGAGAGAGACAGAGAGAGATGGGGGGTGGGGGGGGGGGGGGTTAAGACGTCGTCGTGGCTTTGAAGGGAGGCGCGAGCCGATGAACGTTGGGCCGACGTCAGCCCAACGGTTCCGACCGACGTTGGGCCGACGTTGGCTCAACGTTGGCGATTGTGAGACAGAGCTACGGAGGGTCACAGCAAGGACGCGCGTGTGTGTGTGTGTGAGTGAGTGAGAGAGACGGGGGGAGAGCCCGAGAGAGGAATCGTCTGGGGTTTGGGGGAGGTTGCAGGGAGCCACAGCTGATGGAGTCAAGAAAGAGGCAACGCTTGAAGCGAGACAAATATTTAGAGGAATTCTTGTAAAAGAGAGGACGTGAGATCAAAGGGGTTTGGATGGATGGAGGGAGGGATGGGTGGGGTGTGGATGGGGATGGGGAGATGGTGGGGGATTTGAGATGGATGCATAAATAGGTGGAGGGAGGAGTGAAGAGGTGAGTTGTAGATGTGGAGGATGGATGTGGGAGCATCGTTGGATGCATGGATTGGGGGGAATCGATCGGCTGGGGGGATAGATGTTAGCAGAGGATGGATGTAGACGGATGGGGAGATCGATGGTTGAGGGATGGGAAGGTGTGGAATTAGGGGGCCCCGGTGGCTAGGAGATGTTAAGTACCTCGCCTGGTGTGCAGGAGGTCGTGGGTTCAATCCCGACCCTGACGCCTGATGTTTATTCGGAGTTTGCGTGTCTCTCTCTCTCCGTGGTGAGATGTTAACTACCTCGCCTGGTGTGCAGGAGGTTGTGGGTTCAATCCCGACCCTGACGCCTACTGCTGTATATTTGGAGTTTGCGGGTCTCTCTCTCTCTCTCCCCTTGGTCTCGTGGAATTGTCCTCGGTTTTTCCCTCCGCACTTAGACACACGCGTTCGGAGTATTTGGCTCCTGCTATAAAATGTCCACGCGACGACGACGATGATGATGATGATGGCGATATCAGCCACCTCGTTGAGCTATCGTTTGCGGCCAGGTCGCGTCTGAAAAAAGCGCGACGCAACTGGGTGATTAAAATTCAAATCGCTTCGTTTCATCTTTGTTTGATGGGCTGCAACCCCTGCGTACACAGAGGCATCTGCTACGCTTACTCGAAGCCTCATTGAGCATCGACGCTGCCATTCCTTGTAAATGTCACTGGACTTTTGCGAGAGAGATAGAAAAAAAAGAGCTTCATAGCTCATCGGATTCCTTTCGGGTCTAAACCAATATTCCAATTGCGATTGTTAGGACTTTTACCGCCACGGTTAGGCGCTCAAATCGGAATTGCATTGTGCCGGAGAAGCGATTTTTAGAGCCATCGGCAGCGGCAGAAGTAGCAACAGGAGCAGTTGCAGGAGCAGCAAACAGCTACAGAAGCAGCAGTTACAGCAGCAGCAGCAGCTACAGAAGCAGCAGTGACAGCAGCAGCAGCAGCTACAGAAGCAGCAGTGACAGCAGCAGCAGCAGCTACAGAAACAGCAGTGACAGCAGCAGCAGCAGCTACAGAAACAGCAGTGACAGCAGCAGCAGCAGCAGAAGCAGCAGTGACAGCAGCAGCAGCAGCAGCAGCTACAGAAACAGCAGTGACAGCAGCAGCAGCAGCTACAGAAGCAGTGGCAGCAGCAGCAGTAGCAGCAGCAGCAGCTACAGAAGCAGCAGTGACAGCAGCAGCAGCAGCAGCTACAGAAGCAGCAGTGACAGCAGCAGCAGCAGCTACAGAAGCAGCAGTGACAGCAGCAGCAGCAGCTACAGAAGCAGCAGTGACAGCAGCAGCAGCAGCTACAGAAGCAGCAGTGACAGCAGCAGCAGCAGCTACAGAAACAGCAGTGACAGCAGCAGCAGCAGCTACAGAAACAGCAGTGACAGCAGCAGCAGCAGCAGAAGCAGCAGTGACAGCAGCAGCAGCAGCAGCAGCTACAGAAACAGCAGTGACAGCAGCAGCAGCAGCTACAGAAGCAGTGGCAGCAGCAGCAGTAGCAGCAGCAGCAGCTACAGAAGCAGCAGTGACAGCAGCAGCAGCAGCAGCTACAGAAGCAGCAGTGACAGCAGCAGCAGCAGCTACAGAAGCAGCAGTGACAGCAGCAGCAGCAGCTACAGAAGCAGCAGTGACAGCAGCAGCAGCAGCTACAGAAGCAGCAGTGACAGCAGCAGCAACAGTGGCAGTAGCAGCAGTATCAGCAGCAGTAGTAGCAGCAGCATTAGTAGCAGCAGCAGTAGCAGCAATAGTAGCAGCAGGAGCAGCATTTGCAGCAGCAGTTGCAGCAGCAGTGACAGCAGCAGCAGTTGCAGCAGCAGTTGCAGCTGCAGCAGCAGCAGCAGCA
This sequence comes from Petromyzon marinus, assembly GCF_048934315.1. Classification (NCBI taxonomy): domain Eukaryota; kingdom Metazoa; phylum Chordata; class Hyperoartia; order Petromyzontiformes; family Petromyzontidae; genus Petromyzon; species Petromyzon marinus. The sequence goes on along the minus strand of NC_133727.1, from coordinate 4,853,065 downwards.
GTGACAGCAGCAGCAGCAGTGACAGCATTTGCATTAGCAGTTGCAGCAGCAGTGACAGCAGCAGTGACAGCAGCAGTGGCAGCAGCAGCAGCAGTGACAGCAGTTGCAGCAGCAGCAGTGACAGCAGTTACAGAAGCAGCAGTTGCAGCAGCAGTAGCAGCAGTAGCAGCAGCAGTGCCACCAAACATTAGCGAGTGACATTTTCAGAGAGTGCGTTCACGTGCGCGTGCCTTGCGTTTTTTATATATTCTCTATTTTTAAAATATTCTATTCTTTATATATTCTCTATTTTTTATATATTCTCTATTTTTTATATATTCTCTCTTTTTTAAATATATATTATCTTTTTCATGTATTCTCTCTTTTTTAATACATTCTATTTTTTTCAGAAATTCTCTCTCTCTCTCTCTCTGTTTTTTTCTTGCTATCCTTGTAAATTACGTTCCGCAGCGCCGTCTCTTCCAGCACAGCGCGGCAAGATTCAACGTTCGAGGCATTTCAATCCCAGAAGAGATTTTGGAGGGTGGGGGAAAAAAATAAAGGCGGACAGTGAAACGCGATTTCTCCGTCAAATTCGACGTTGTGCAAACCGCGTTTGGGAACATTCACCCAGAACGCGCCAGCGATCGTTCATTACTTTCGCGCCCGCGGTTTCTCGTTTTCCCACAACCCCCAGCCCCCCACACCCAAATTTTGACTTAAAACTTTCGTGACCGCAGGAAGTCATATTCTTGGTTCTTTTGGCAAAAGTCACGTAAATAGAAAAAATAGAAAGAAAAAAATCTAAAAAATAAAATAAAAATAATTAAGTTTTATTTAAGTAATAATTTAAAAAAAATAACAAAAAAAACACAATTTTTTTTTAAAAATAGTAAAATAAGTAAAATTTCAATAAAATTAAATGTATGCATTTGCATGTTCCCTCTGCCACTACAGTAACCGTGATACACCTTTGACATCGAGCGAACCTCGGCGAGCTGATTTCGATTGCCGCTGGCGTGCAGTTGTGTGATGGACTGAACCCCTGCGGGACCTGCGGCATCGCCTAGGTCGACTCAGCCTCAAATGAGAACCCCAGTAGCGGTGTTTAAACATCGACAACTCGGGAAAGTTGGCAAAAATTAACCCACCACACCGCTCTCGTGCGCCGTGTCCGGCTTCATAGCTGCTACTCGCCAACAGCACTTGCCCCTGTAGTCTGTTGCGCGATTTTGGACGATTTTTTTAACCCCCTCTCCCACCCCCATCTTCGTCACACGGCGTCACAAAAAGTCAGACCCCCCTCAAATATGACGTCACAAAGCTCTGCCCTCCCACCCCCCCAAAAAAAAAACATGCTTCAAATCATATTGTTGGTTCTTTCGGTAAAGTCACGTTGAAGGGAAACAATAAAATAATACTATAATATATATATAAAACAATAAAATTCTCACGACGTTTCGACTGCAACAAAAGCAGTCATCATCAGGTGTGAAAACCATTCATCATCAGGTGTTGGTTTTCACACCTGATGATGACTGCTTGTGTTGCAGTCGAAACGTCGTGAGAATTTTATTGTTCTATATATATTATTATTTTATTGTTTCCCTTCTACGTGGTGACTTTACCGAAAGAACCAAGAATATGAGTCACTGCAGTCACGAAAGCTTTAAATCAAAATTTTATGCTTCAAATCGCTTGAAACTATTGTCATTGTAGTAGCGCGTATTTTATGTGGTGCTGCACTCTGATGTTGTAGGAGAAAACATTTATTATAAAGTCTATTTAATTAAGTGGAACGTGTTGTGACTATATTTGTTTAAAGTTGAGCATGTTGATGTGACGTCACATTTCTCAAACCCCTCCCCCCCCCCTCCCTCGTCACACATCGTCACAAATGTCTGACCGCCCCCCCGCCCCCCGCCCCCTAGGTGCGTGACGTCATTTATGGACGGCACGAAGACTATAGCGGGGGTCTCTGTCTCATTGTAGGGGGAGCGGTGGTGCAGCGGTTAGCGCGCAAGCGACCCGGGTTCGATTCCCGCTCACGGCCAACACCGGTGATTACACTATGTAACACAATTTCTGTTCCTGGGTAGTAAGTGTTATTTCCTAATTGTTTGTGCCTAAAAAGTACAAAAAGCGGCAATTATTCCCCACAAACTTTGTTTTTGAGACCAGGACGATGATATTTTGAAATTTACCTATTTTCAATGAAAAAAAAGGGCGAATTTTTGACTTTTCGGTCACATAAAGTCGGAAAAAACAACATATGAATCAAAATTAACATGTATTTATACGAAAGTAATAGAAAATGTACTACGAAAGATTTAGACACCGAGGCGCACTACCACAGGCGGGATTGGCCAAAGCGGACCGAGTTCACTGTGGGGAAGAACAACGTCAAGTGGGAGCCACTCCCTGGGTGTGTGGGTGTCTGTGGGTCTGTATGGGTGTGTGGGTGTCTGTGGGTCTATATGGGTGTGTGGGTGTCTGTGGGTCTGTATGGGTGTGTGGGTGTCTGTGGGTCTATATGGGTCTGTGTGGGTGTCAATGGGTCTATATGGGTGTGTGGGTGTCTGTGGGTCTGTATGGGTGTGTGGGTGTCTGTGGGTCTGTGTGGGTGTGTGGGTGTCTGTGGGTCTGTGTGGGTGTGTGGGTGTCTGTGGGTCTGTATGGGTGTGTGGGTGTCTGTGGGTCTATATGGGTGTGTGGGTGTCTGTGGGTCTGTATGGGTGTGTGGGTGTCTGTGGGTCTATATGGGTCTGTGTGGGTGTCAATGGGTCTATATGGGTGTGTGGGTGTCTGTGGGTCTGTATGGGTGTGTGGGTGTCTGTGGGTCTGTGTGGGTGTGTGGGTGTTTGTGGGTCTGTGTGGGTGTGTGGGTGTCTGTGGGTCTATATGGGTGTGTGGGTGTCTATGGGTCTGTATGAGTGTGTGGGTGTCTATGGGTTTGTATGGGTGTGTGGGTGTCTGTGGGTCTATATGGGTGTATGGGTGTCTATGGGTCTGTGTGGGTGTGTGGGTGTCTATGGGTCTGTATGGGTGTGTGGGTGTCTGTGGGTCTGTATGGGTGTGTGGGTGTCTATGGGTCTGTGTGGGTGTGTGGGTGTCTATGGGTCTGTATGGGTGTGTGGGTGTCTGTGGGTCTGTATGGGTGTGTAGGTGTCTATGGGTCTGTATGGGTGTATGGGTGTCTATGGGTCTGTGTGGGTGTGTGGGTGTCTATGGGTCTATATAGGTGTGTGGATGTCTGTGGGTCTGTGTGGGTGTGTGGGTGTCTATGGGTCTGTGTGGGTGTGTGGGTGTCTATGGGTCTGTGTGTGTGGGTGTCTATGGGTCTGTATGTGTGTGTGGGTGTCTATGGGTCTGTATGGGTGTGTGGATGTCTGTGGGTCTGTGTGGGTGTCTATGGGTCTGTGTGTGTGTGGGTGTCTATGGGTCTGTATGTGTGTGTGGGTGTCTATGGGTCTGTATGGGTGTGTGGGTGTCTATGGGTCTGTATGTGTGTGTGGGTGTCTATGGGTCTGTATGGGTGTGTGGGTGTCTGTGGGTCTGTATGGGTGTGTGGGTGTCTGTGGGTCTGTATGGGTGTGTGGGTGTCTGTGGGTCTATATGGGTGTGTGGGTGTCTATGGGTCTGTATGGGTGTGTGGGTGTCTATGGGTCTGTATGGGTGTGTGGGTGTCTGTGGGTCTGTATGGGTGTGTGGGTGTCTATGGGTCTATATGGGTGTGTGGGTGTCTATGGGTCTGTATGGGTGTGTGGGTGTCTGTGGGTCTGTATGGGTGTGTGGGTGTCTGTGGGTCTGTATGGGTGTGTGGGTGTCTGTGGGTTTGTATGGGTGTGTGGGTGTCTGTGGGTCTGTATGGGTGTGTGGGTGTCTGTGGTTCTATATGGGTGTGTGGGTGTCTGTGGGTCTGTATGGGTGTGTGGTTGTCTGTGGGTCTGTATGGGTGTGTAGGTGTCTGTGGGTCTGTGTGGGTGTGTGGGTGTCTATGGGTCTGTGTGGGTGTGTGGGTGTCTGTGGTCTATATGGGTGTGTGGGTGTCTGTGGTCTATATGGGTGTGTGGGTGTCTGTGGGTCTATATGGGTGTGTGGGTGTCTGTGGGTCTATATGGGTGTGTGGGTGTCTGTGGGTCTATATGGGTGTGTGGGTGTCTGTGGGTCTGTATGGGTGTGTGGGTGTCTGTGGGTCTGTATGGGTGTGTGGGTGTCTGTGGGTCTGTATGGGTGTGTGGGTGTCTGTGGGTCTGTATAAGTGTGTGGGTGTCTGTGGGTCTGTATTGGTGTGTGGGTGTCTGTGGGTCTGTATAAGTGTGTGGGTGTCTGTGGGTCTGTATAAGTGTGTGGGTGTCTGTGGGTCTGTATGGGTGTGTGGGTGTCTGTGGGTCTGTATAAGTGTGTGGGTGTCTGTGGGTCTGTATAAGTGTGTGGGTGTCTGTGGGTCTGTATAAGTGTGTGGGTGTCTGTGGGTCTGTATGGGTGTGTGGGTGTCTGTGGGTCTGTATGGGTGTGTGGGTGTCTATGGGTCTGTATGGGTGTGTGGGTGTCTATGGGTTTGTATAGGTGTGTGGGTGTCTGTGGGTCTGTATGGGTGTGTGGGTGTCTGTGGGTCTGTATGGGTGTGTGGGTGTCTATGGGTCTATATGAGTATGTGGATGTCTATGGGTTTGTATGGGTGTGTGGGTGTCTGTGGGTCTGTATGGGTGTGTGGGTGTCTGTGGGTCTGTGTGGGTGTGTGGGTGTCTATGGGTCTGTATGGGTGTGTGGGTGTCTATGGGTCTGTGTGGGTGTCTATGGGTCTGTATGGGTGTGTTGGTGTCTATGGGTCTGTGTGGGTGTGTGGGTGTCTATGGGTCTGTATGGGTGTGTGGGTGTCTATGGGTCTGTATGGGCGTGTGGGTGTCTATGGGTTTGTATGGGTGTGTGGATGTCTATGGGTCTGTGTGGGTGTGTGGGTGTCTATGGGTCTATATGAGTATGTGGATGTCTATGGGTTTGTATGGGTGTGTGGGCGTTTATGGGTTTGTATGGGTGTGTGGGTGTCTATGAGTCTGTATGAGTGTGTGGGTGTCTATGGGTTTGTATAGGTGTGTGGGTGTCTATGGGTCTGTATGGGCGTGTGGGTGTCTATGGGTCTGTATGGGTGTGTGGGTGTCTATGGGTTTGTATGTGTGCGTGGGTGTCTATGGGTCTGTATGAGTGTGTGGGTGTCTATGGGTCTGTATGGGTGTGTGGGTGTCTATGGGTCTGTATGGGTGTGTGGGTGTCTATGGGTCTGTATGGGTGTCTATGGGTCTGTATGGGTGTGTTGGTGTCTATGGGTCTGTGTGGGTGTCTATGGGTCTGTATGGGTGTGTGGGTGTCTATGGGTCTGTATGGGTGTGTGGGTGTCTATGGGTCTGTATGGGTGTGTGGGTGTCTATGGGTCTGTGTGGGTGTCTATGGGTCTGTATGGGTGTCTATGGGTCTGTATGGGTGTGTGGGTGTCTATGGGTCTGTGTGGGTGTCTATGGGTCTGTATGGGTGTGTTGGTGTCTATGGGTCTGTGTGGGTGTCTATGGGTCTGTATGGGTGTCTATGGGTCTGTATGGGTGTGTGGGTGTCTATGGGTCTGTGTGGGTGTCTATGGGTCTGTATGGGTGTGTTGGTGTCTATGGGTCTGTGTGGGTGTGTGGGTGTCTATGGGTCTGTATGGGTGTGTGGGTGTCTATGGGTCTGTATGGGCGTGTGGGTGTCTATGGGTTTGTATGGGTGTGTGGATGTCTATGGGTCTGTGTGGGTGTGTGGGTGTCTATGGGTCTATATGAGTATGTGGATGTCTATGGGTTTGTATGGGTGTGTGGGCGTTTATGGGTTTGTATGGGTGTGTGGGTGTCTATGAGTCTGTATGAGTGTGTGGGTGTCTATGGGTTTGTATAGGTGTGTGGGTGTCTGTGGGTCTATATGGGTGTGTGGGTGTCTGTGGGTCTGTATGGGTGTGTGGGTGTCTATGGGTCTATATGAGTATGTGGATGTCTATGGGTTTGTATGGGTGTGTGGGTGTCTGTGGGTCTGTATGGGTGTGTGGGTGTCTGTGGGTCTGTGTGGGTGTGTGGGTGTCTACGGGTCTGTATGGGTGTGTGGGTGTCTATGGGTCTGTGTGGGTGTCTATGGGTCTGTATGGGTGTGTTGGTGTCTATGGGTCTGTGTGGGTGTGTGGGTGTCTATGGGTCTGTATGGGTGTGTGGGTGTCTATGGGTCTGTATGGGCGTGTGGGTGTCTATGGGTTTGTATGGGTGTGTGGATGTCTATGGGTCTGTGTGGGTGTGTGGGTGTCTATGGGTGTATATATGAGTATGTGGATGTCTATGGGTTTGTATGGGTGTGTGGGCGTTTATGGGTTTGTATGGGTGTGTGGGTGTCTATGAGTCTGTATGAGTGTGTGGGTGTCTATGGGTTTGTATAGGTGTGTGGGTGTCTATGGGTCTGTATGGGCGTGTGGGTGTCTATGGGTCTGTATGGGTGTGTGGGTGTCTATGGGTCTGTATGTGTGTGTGGGTGTCTATGGGTCTGTATGAGTGTGTGGGTGTCTATGGGTCTGTATGGGTGTGTGGGTGTCTATGGGTCTGTATGGGTGTGTGGGTGTCTATGGGTCTGTATGGGTGTCTATGGGTCTGTATGGGTGTGTTGGTGTCTATGGGTCTGTGTGGGTGTCTATGGGTCTGTATGGGTGTCTATGGGTCTGTATGGGTGTGTGGGTGTCTATGGGTCTGTGTGGGTGTGTATGGGTCTGTATGGGTGTGTTGGTGTCTATGGGTCTGTGTGGGTGTGTGGGTGTCTATGGGTCTGTATGGGTGTGTGGGTGTCTATGGGTCTGTATGGGCGTGTGGGTGTCTATGGGTTTGTATGGGTGTGTGGATGTCTATGGGTCTGTGTGGGTGTGTGGGTGTCTATGGGTCTATATGAGTATGTGGATGTCTATGGGTTTGTATGGGTGTGTGGGCGTTTATGGGTTTGTATGGGTGTGTGGGTGTCTATGAGTCTGTATGAGGGTGTGGGTGTCTTTGGGTTTGTATAGGTGTGTGGGTGTCTATGGGTCTGTATGGGCGTGTGGGTGTCTATGGGTCTGTATGGGTGTGTGGGTGTCTATGGGTCTGTATGTGTGTGTGGGTGTCTATGGGTCTGTATGAGTGTGTGGGTGTCTATGGGTCTGTATGGGTGTGTGGGTGTCTATGGGTCTGTATGGGTGTGTGGGTGTCTATGGGTCTGTATGGGTGTGTGGGTGTCTATGGGTCTGTATGGGTGTGCGTGTCTATGGGTCTGTATGGGTGTGTGGGTGTCTATTGGTCTGTATGGGTGTGTGGGTATCTATGCGTCTATATGAGTGTGTGGGTGTCTATGGGTGTCTATGGGTTTGTATGGGTGTATATTGGTCTGTATGAGTGTGTGGGTGTATATGGGTCTGTATGGGTGTGTGGGTGTCTATGGGTCTGTATGGGTGTGTGGGTGTCTATGGGTCTGTATGGGCGTGTGGGTGTCTATGGGTCTGTATGGGTGTGTGGGTGTTTATGGGTCTGTATGTGTGTGTGGGTGTCTATGGGTCTGTATGAGTGTGTGGGTGTCTATGGGTCTGTATGGGTGTGTGGGTGTCTATGGGTCTGTATGGGTGTGTGGGTGTCTATGGGTCTGTATGGGTGTCTATGGGTCTGTATGGGTGTGTGGGCGTTTATGGGTTTGTATGGGTGTGTGGGTGTCTATGAGTCTGTATGAGTGTGTGGGTGTCTATGGGTTTGTATAGGTGTGTGGGTGTCTATGGGTCTGTATGGGCGTGTGGGTGTCTATGGGTCTGTATGGGTGTGTGGGTGTCTATGGGTCTGTATGTGTGTGTGGGTGTCTATGGGTCTGTATGAGTGTGTGGATGTCTATGGGTCTGTATGGGTGTGTGGGTGTCTATGGGTCTGTATGGGTGTGTGGGGGTCTATGGGTCTGTGTGGGTGTCTATTGGTCTGTATGAGTGTGTGGGTGTCTATGGGTCTGTATGGGTGTGTGGGTGTCTATGGGTCTGTATGGGTGTGTGGGTGTCTATGGGTCTGTATGGGCGTGTGGGTGTCTATGGGTCTGTATGGGTGTGTGGGTGTCTATGGGTCTGTATGTGTGTGTGGGTGTCTATGGGTCTGTATGAGTGTGTGGGTGTCTATGGGTCTGTATGGGTGTGTGGGTGTCTATGGGTCTGTATGGGTGTGTGGGTGTCTATGGGTCTGTATGGGTGTCTATGGGTCTGTATGGGTGTGTGGGCGTTAATGGGTTTGTATGGGTGTGTGGGTGTCTATGAGTCTGTATGAGTGTGTGGGTGTCTATGGGTTTGTATAGGTGTGTGGGTGTCAATGGGTCTGTATGGGCGTGTGGGTGTCTATGGGTCTGTATGGGTGTGTGGGTGTCTATGGGTCTGTATGTGTGTGTGGGTGTCTATGGGTCTGTATGAGTGTGTGGGTGTCTATGGGTCTGTATGGGTGTGTGGGTGTCTATGGGTCTGTATGGGTGTTTGGGGGTCTATGGGTCTGTGTGGGTGTCTATGGGTCTGTATGGGTGTGTTGGTGTCTATGGGTCTGTGTGGGTGTGTGGGTGTCTATGGGTCTGTATGGGTGTGTGGGTGTCTATGGGTCTGTATGGGCGTGTGGGTGTCTATGGGTTTGTATGGGTGTGTGGATGTCTATGGGTCTGTGTGGGTGTGTGGGTGTCTATGGGTCTATATGAGTATGTGGATGTCTATGGGTTTGTATGGGTGTGTGGGCGTTTATGGGTTTGTATGGGTGTGTGGGTGTCTAGGAGTCTGTATGAGTGTGTGGGTGTCTATGGGTTTGTATAGGTGTGTGGGTGTCTATGGGTCTGTATGGGCGTGTGGGTGTCTATGGGTCTGTATGGGTGTGTGGGTGTCTATGGGTCTGTATGTGTGTGTGGGTGTCTATGGGTCTGTATGAGTGTGTGGGTGTCTATGGGTCTGTATGGGTGTGTGGGTGTCTATGGGTCTGTATGGGTGTGTGGGGGTCTATGGGTCTGTGTGGGTGTCTATGGGTCTGTATGGGCGTGTGGGTGTCTATGGGTCTGTATGGGTGTGTGGGTGTCTATGGGTCTGTATGTGTGTGTGGGTGTCTATGGGTCTGTATGAGTGTGTGGGTGTCTATGGGTCTGTATGGGTGTCTGGGTGTCTATGGGTCTGTATGGGTGTGTGGGTGTCTATGGGTCTGTATGGGTGTGTGGGTGTCTATGGGTCTGTATGGGTGTGTGGGTGTCTATGGGTCTGTATGGGTGTGTGGGTGTCTATTGGTTTGAATGGGTGTGTGGGTATCTATGCGTCTATATGAGTGTGTGGGTGTCTATTGGTGTCTATGGGTTTGTATGGGTGTCTATTGGTCTGTATGAGTGTGTGGGTGTCTATGGATCTGTATGGGTGTGTGGGTGTCTATGGGTCTGTATGGGTGTGTGGGTGTCTTTGGGTCTATATGAGTGTGTGGGTGTCAATGGGTCTGTATGGGTGTGTGGGTGTCTATGGGTCTGTATGGGTGTGTGGGTGTCTATGGGTCTGTATGGGTGTGTGGGTGTCTGTTGGTCTGTATGGGTGTGTGGGTATCTATGCGTCTATATGAGTGTGTGGGTGTCTATGGGTGTCTATGGGTTTGTATGGGTGTCTATTGGTCTGTATGAGTGTGTGGGTGTCTATGGGTCTGTATGGGTGTGTGGGTGTCTATGGGTCTGTATGGGCGTGTGGGTGTCTATGGGTTTGTATGGGTGTGTGGATGTCTATGGGTCTGTGTGGGTGTGTGGGTGTCTATGGGTCTATATGAGTATGTGGATGTCTATGGGTTTGTATGGGTGTGTGGGCGTTTATGGGTTTGTATGGGTGTGTGGGTGTCTATGAGTCTGTATGAGTGTGTGGGTGTCTATGGGTTTGTATAGGTGTGTGGGTGTCTATGGGTCTGTATGGGCGTGTGGGTGTCTATGGGTCTGTATGGGTGTGTGGGTGTCTATGGGTCTGTATGTGTGTGTGGGTGTCTATGGGTCTGTATGAGTGTGTGGGTGTCTATGGGTTTGTATAGGTGTGTGGGTGTCTATGGGTCTGTATGGGCGTGTGGGTGTCTATGGGTCTGTATGGGTGTGTGGGTGTCTATGGGTCTGTATGTGTGTGTGGGTGTCTATGGGTCTGTATGAGTGTGTGGGTGTCTATGGGTCTGTATGGGTGTGTGGGTGTCTATGGGTCTGTATGGGTGTGTGGGGGTCTATGGGTCTGTGTGGGTGTCTATGGGTCTGTATGGGTGTGTTGGTGTCTATGAGTCTGTGTGGGTGTGTGGGTGTCTATGGGTCTGTATGGGTGTGTGGGTGTCTATGGGTCTGTATGGGTGTGTGGGTGTCTATGGGTCTGTATGGGTGTGTGGGTGTCTATGGGTCTGTATGGGTGTGTGGGTGTCTATTGGTTTGTATGGGTGTGTGGGTATCTATGCGTCTATTTGAGTGTGTGGGTGTCTATGGGTGTCTATGGGTTTGTATGGGTGTCCATTGGTCTGTATGAGTGTGTGGGTGTCTATGGGTCTGTATGGGTGTGTGGGTGTCTATGGGTCTGTATGGGTGTGTGGGTGTCTATGGGTCTATATGAGTGTGTGGGTGTCAATGGGTCTGTATGGGTGTGTGGGTGTCTATGGGTCTGTATGGGTGTGTGGGTGTCTATGGGTCTGTATGGGTGTGTGGGTGTCTATGGGTCTGTATGGGTGTGTGGGTGTCTATGGGTCTGTATGGGTGTGTGGGTGTCTATGGGTCTGTATGGGTGTGTGGGTGTCTATTGGTCTGTATGGGTGTGTGGGTATCTATGCGTCTATATGAGTGTGTGGGTGTCTATGGGTGTATATGGGTCTGTATGGGTGTGTGGGTGTCTATGGGTCTATATGAGTGTGTGGGTGTCAATGGGTCTGTATGGGTGTGTGGGTGTCTATGGGTCTGTATGGGTGTGTGGGTGTCTATGGGTCTATATGAGTGTGTGGGTGTCAATGGGTCTGTATGGGTGTGTGGGTTTCTATGGGTCTGTATGGGTGTGTGGGTGTCTATGGGTCTGTATGGGTGTGTGGGTGTCTATGGGTCTATATGAGTGTGTGGGTGTCAATGGGTCTGTATGGGTGTGTGGGTGTCTATGGGTTTGTATGGGTGTGTGGGCGTTTATGGGTTTGTATGGGTGTGTGGGTGTCTATGAGTCTGTATGAGTGTGTGGGTGTCTATGGGTTTGTATAGGTGTGTGGGTGTCTATGGGTCTGTATGGGCGTGTGGGTGTCTATGGGTCTGTATGGGTGTGTGGGTGTCTATGGGTCTGTATGGGTGTGTGGGTATCTATGCGTCTATATGAGTGTGTGGGTGTCTATGGGTGTATATGGGTCTGTATGGGTGTGTTGGTGTCTATGGGTCTGTATGGGTGTGTGGGTGTCTATGGGTCTGTATGGGTGTGTGGGTGTCTATGGGTCTGTATGGGCGTGTGGGTGTCTATGGGTTTGTATGGGTGTGTGGATGTCTATGGGTCTGTGTGGGTGTGTGGGTGTCTATGGGTCTATATGAGTATGTGGATGTCTATGGGTTTGTATGGGTGTGTGGGCGTTTATGGGTTTGTATGGGTGTGTGGGTGTCTATGAGTCTGTATGAGTGTGTGGGTGTCTATGGGTTTGTATAGGTGTGTGGGTGTCTATGGGTCTGTATGGGCGTGTGGGTGTCTATGGGTCTGTATGGGTGTGTGGGTGTCTATGGGTCTGTATGTGTGTGTGGGTGTCTATGGGTCTGTATGAGTGTGTGGGTGTCTATGGGTCTGTATGGTGTGTGGGTGTCTATGGGTCTGTATGGGTGTTGGGTGTCTATGGGTCTGTATGGGTGTGTGGGTGTCTATGGGTCTGTATGGGTGTGTGGGTGTCTATGGGGTCTGTATGGTGTGTGGGTGTGCTATTGGTCTGTATGGGTGTGTGGGTATATATTCGTCTATATGAGTGTGTGGGTGTCTATGGGTGTCTATGGATTTGTATGGGTGTCTATTGGTCTGTATGAGTGTGTGGGTGTCTATGGGTCTGTATGGGTGTTGTGGGTGTCTATGGGTCTGTATGGGTGTGTGGGTGTCTATGGGTCTATATGAGTGTGTGGGTGTCAATGGGTCTGTATGGGTGTGTGGGTGTCTATGGGTCTGTATGGGTGTGTGGGTGTCTATGGTTCTGTATGGGTGTGTGGGTGTCTATTGGTCTGTATGGGTGTGTGGGTATCTATGCGTCTATATGAGTGTGTGGGTGTCTATGGGTGTCTATGGGTTTGTATGGGTGTCTATTGGTCTGTATGAGTGTGTGGGTGTCTATGGGTCTGTATGGGTGTGTGGGTGTCTATGGTCTGTATGGGTGTGTGGGTGTCTATGGGTCTATATGAGTGTGTGGGTGTCAATGGGTCTGTATGGGTGTGTGGGTGTCTATGGGTCTGTATGTGTGTGTGGGTGTCTATGGGTCTGTATGTGTGTGTGGGTGTCTATGTGTCTGTATGGGTGTCTATTGGGTCTGTATGGGTGTGTGGGTGTCTATGGGTCTATATGAGTGTGTGTGTGTCTATGGGTCCTTTATGGTTGTGTGGGTGTCTATGGGTTTGTATGGGTGTCTATGGGTCTGTGTATTTGTCCGTGTTCTTCATTGCTCGTCGTGATGAGCGTCGCTCCTCTGCCCCTCCGCTCTTGCTGGAGAGCGACTGCCTCCCACTTAGCAGCAGCATCCTTCACGAACCTCCTCCATCACACCACCACCCCCAACTCCACCACCACCACTCCTCTCCCCCCACGATGCCCCCCCCCCCCACCCCCCTTTCAATATCGATCGGCATCGCATTGTATCGGTGGCCTCGCGTTTCGGCAATGAATTTTTTTTTTTTTAAACATTGTAAAGATTTAAAGAAAGTTCGCGTTGCCAGATTCGCTTTCTTGATTGTGCGCTGTGACGTCATACGGGGGGAGGTGGGGATGTTTGGGGGGATAGGGGGGTAAGGGGTAGGGGGGGTAAGGGGTAGGGGGCGGGGTAGGGGTTTAAGGGGGCGGGGTAGGGGGGTGTGGTGGGGGGAGGGCGTGGGACGCTACACACGTGCGCCGATTTTAAAGGGCACCCGGCCTCCTCCTCCCCCTTCTCCTCCCCCTCCTCCTCCTCCCCTCCTCCCGCCCTCTCCCTCTTCTCTCCTCCTCCCCCTCCTCCTCCTCCCCCCCCCTCCTCCTCCCTCCTCCCCTCCCCCCCCCTCCTCCTCCCCCCCTCCTCCTCCCTCCCCTCTCCTCCTCTTCCCCTCCTCTTCTCTCCTCCTCCCTCTCCTCCTCCCCCCTCCTCCTCCTCCTCCCCCTCTCTCCCTCCTCCTCCTCCCCCCTCCCTCCTCCTCCTCCCCCCCTCCTCCTCCTCCCCCTCCTCCTCCTCCTCCCCTCCCTCCCCCCCTCCTCCCCCCCCCCCCTCCTCCTCCCCCTCCTCCCCTCCTCCCCCTCCTCCTCTCCCCCCCTCCTCTTCTCCCCCCCTCCGCCCTCCCCCTCCTCTCTCCCCTTCCTCCCGCCGCCGTCAGTGAGAACGCGCGGGGCGAGTCCCGGCCACTTGACCTGACCCGGCGTGGAGGAGCAGACAGTGGTGGTGCAGGGCGGGGGCGGGGCGCGGGGGGTCTGACTGTTGATTGTTTGTTGTACACCCGCCCCCCCACACCCCCCGCCCCCACCACAACTCCCCCCCCCCTCCCCCCCCCACTCTCTCTCCGTGGCCTGCACCGTGGCAGTGGAGAAAGCGCGCGCCAGACTCCCCAAGCGCTGTGGTTGTTGATGCCCCAGGGGGTTGTGGGTCAAGAGCTGTGGGGTGGGTGGGGTGGGTGGGGGTGGGTGGGGTGAGTGGGTGGGGTGGGTGGGGTGGGTGGTGTGGTGAGATGGGTGGGGTGGGGTGGGTGGGTGTGTAGGGTGGGGTGGGTGGGTGGGGTGGGTGTGTAGGGTGGGGTGGGTGGTGTGAGTGGGTGGGGTGGGGTGGGTGGGTGGAGTGAGTGGGTGGGGTGGGTGGGGTGTGTAGGGTGGGGTGGGTGGGGTGGGTGGGGTGGGTGGGGTGGGGTGGGTGGGGTGAGTGGGGTGGGGTGGGTGGGTGGGGTGGGGTGGCTGGGGTGAGTGGGGTGGGGTGGGTGGGGTGGGTGGGGTGGGGTGGGTGGATTGGTGGGTGGGGTGAGTTGGTGGGGTGGGTGGATTGGTGGGGTGGGTGGATTGGTGGGTGGGGGTGGAGTGGGTGGGGTGGGTGAGATGGGTGGGTGGGTGGATGGTGGGTGGGGTGAGTTGGTGGGGTGGGTGGGTGGGTGGGGTGGGTGGATTGGTGGGTGGGGTGTCGCATGGTGCGAAGTGACTGGACGTTGATTTTGGGAGGGGGAGAATTGGCCGCCGGTCTTCCACTTCACGCGCGAAGTGAGTGTGTGTGCGTGTGTGTGCGTGTGTGTGAATGTGTGAGTGAGTGTGAGTGCGTTATGTGAGTCCGTGTGCGAGTGCGTGTGAGTGTGTGTGCGTGTGTGTGTGTGGTGTGAGTGTGTGAGTGCGTGTGTGAGTGCGTGTGTAAGTGCGTGTGTGAGTGTGTGTGTGCGTGTGTGTGTGGTGTGTGTGTGTGTGCGTATGTGTGCGTGCGTGCGTGTGTGTGAGTGCTTGCCTGCGTGTGTGTGTGTGTTTTGACTAAACCCTACGGGGGCAAGCATCTCCGCTGTTTTGGCAATGTGGTTGATTGCTTTTCGGAGAAATGAGCGAAACTGTTTTTATACCGAACTATTCTTTGTTTGCATAGTTTTGTGACCTGGTAAGGCTCTGCTGAGATCCTACGTAGCTCTTTTTCAGAAGCGACCTGGCCATCACAAATGATTGCTCAACGAAGTGGACTTCATCATCATCATCACCATCATCGCCACCACGTTGAAATATATCGCAGTCAAACACTGTCAAGGCCGTGACGTTGATTCTCAATGTTGAGGGACAAAACCGGGATGACCTGGATAAAAATCCACGCCACCACGGGAAGAGAGAGAGAGAGAGACACGCAAACTCCAAATATACAGCAGCAGGCATCGTCAGGGTCGGGATCGAACCCACGACCTCCTGTGTACCAGGCGAGGTAGTTAACATATCATAGCCAACGTTATGATGATGAGAGAGAGAGAGAGACGCAAACTCCAAATATACAGCAGGCGTCAAGGTCGGGATCGAACCCACGACCTCCTGCATACCAGGCGAGGTAGTGAACATCTCCTAGCCACCGTGATGATGATGATGAGAGAGGACACGCAAACTCCAAATATACAGCAGGCGTTAAGGTCGGGATCGAACCCACGACCTCCTGCATACCAGGCGAGGGTAGTTAACATCTCCTAGACACTGTGATTATGATGATGATGAGAGAGACACGCAAAACTTCAAATATACAGCAGCAGGCGTCGTCAGGGACTGGATCGAACCCACGACCTCTTGTATACCAGGTGAGGTAGTTAACATCTCCTAACCACCGTGATGATGATGATGAGGGAGAGACACACAAACTCCAAATATACAGCAGCAGCCATCGTCAGGGATTGGATCGAACCCACGACCTCTTGTATACCAGACGAGGTAGTTAACATCTCCTAGCCACCGTGATGATAAGAGAAAGAGACACGCAAACTCCAAATATACAGCAGCAGGCATCGTCAGGGACTGGATCGAACCCACGACCTCTTGTACACCAGGCGAGGGAGTTAACATCTCCTAGCCACCGTGATGATGAGAGAAAGAGACACGCAAACTCCAAATATGCAGCAGGCATCGTCAAGGTCGGGATCGAACCCACGACCTCCTGTATACCAGGCGAAGTAGTTAACATCTCCTAGCCACCGTGATGATGATGATGATGAGAGAGAGACACGCAGACTCCAAATATACAGCAGGTATCGTCAGGGTCGGGATCGAACTCACGACCTCCTGCATACCAGGCGAGGTAGTTAACATCTCCTAGCCACCGTGATGATGATGATGAGAGAGACACGCGAACTCCAAATGTACAGCAGGTATCGTCAGGGTCGGGATCGAACTCACGACCTCCTGCATACCAGGCGAGGTAGTTAACATCTCCTAGCCACCGTGATGATGATGATGATGAGAGAGACACGCGAACTCCAAATGTACAGCAGGTATCGTCAGGGTCGGGATCGAACTCACGACCTTCTGCATACTAGGCGAGGTAGTTAACATCTCCTAGCCACACGTGGCGTCCTCTCTGAGCCATAACTCCAAGAGTGTGTGTGTGAGGAGGTGGGGTGTCAATGTTGGTTGGTAGGGGAAACGTCCCTGCTGCCAGTCAGAGAACACATTAACGTCAAAATGTTGATAACATTTAAGAGAGGCGCGCCTTTAGAGCCTGCTAACTTTGTCAGTCGTGCGAAAGTCTTCCGCCGATCGGAGGGAGGGTGGTGCACATGCTCCACAAGACAAAGGCCGCCCGGATAACCTTCACGGACTATTGGGACAAGCGCTGTTAGCGAGTAGCACCTGTGAAGGCCGAAAGGCGTGCACTAGTGGGTGGGTCGCCAACACCACGCCCGGCCGCCTTTGTCTCCCTCATGGCGATGTTTACACGCCGTACCGGGTACTCATTTGAGGCTGAGTCGACCCAGGAGAGGCCAAGGACAGCCTCAGGTAATCGTCAACTGGGTGTTGACCGTGAGCGGGAATCGAACTCGGGTCGCCGGGTTCGTAGCGCAGCGTAGCGCTAACCACTGCACCACCGCTCCCACAGACACACACGCACACACACACTCTCTCACACACTCTCCAGAAGACGCAAACTCGAAATATGCAACGGGCAACGTCAGGGTTCAGGATCGAACCCATGACCTCCTGTATACCGGGCAAGGGAGATAACATTTAATCACCGTGTAACCCATTCATGGAGTTCGAAACACATCCTAAAGCAGGGCCGCAGAGCTTGGGCAATGTTTGGCACGGGAATCTGTCCTTCCCCGCGTGTCCCATGCTTTCCATCACGCCCCTGAATCCAAGAGAAACCGTACACCACGTTATACATTTTGCGCACTTTTTGTAAAAAAATATATTATATTAATAATAGGGTTTTCCCCCGTTTTTTCTGGCAACAAAACGGAAACTTTTTTTTTACAAGGATTCATGTTACTGCATTAACCACAATACTTGCAGTCAAAATGCAAACAAAAAAAAACGCACTCGGATAATATTTGTAACATTGTCCTTGAAACTGATTGGTCCACACCAGAGAAGGCTTTCTTTAGATCCTCGACCCAATTGGTGCAGGACCAGATGACGCCAAAAGGCGTTCGGCTCAAAGACAACGCCACTATCAGCCGTCTCTGGTGTGGGCCAATCAGTTTCAAGGACAATGCATCATATTATCAGTGTGTGTTTTTTTTAATAATAGGGTTTTCCCCCTCTTTTTCTGGCGACAAAACTGAAACCTTTTTTACGAGGATTCATGTCTGCATTAACCACAACACCTGCAGTCAAAATGTAAACAAAAAACATACTATGATAATATATGCATTGTCCTTGAAACTGATTGGTACAGGCAAAAGGAGGTCTAATGAAGTGTGTTTTTTGTTTGCATTTTGACTGCAAGTATTGGTGGTTAATGCAGTAACATGAATCCTTGTATAAAAAAAAAAGGTTTCAGTTTTGTTGCCAGAAAAAAAAGGGGAAAATATCTATTATCATATTTTGGTAACAAGCAAAGTTGGTCCAATGATGCAAATAAACATTGTTTCATTTTTCCTTGTCAAGTTCACTCTGAAGCTGCGTCATTGTCTTACAGTCGCAACTTATGTCTTTACACGCCTCTCTCTCTCTCTCTGTTCTTCATGTGTGACCTAAAACCTCATTTTTGATTTGTAACAAAAGACATTGTAAATTGAGCATGGCTCTTGAGAATGTTTTTTTTTTCATGGCAAGTGCCAAGCATTTACCCGCCAGAGTTTATCAAACGTTTGGTAAGATTGACGGCTTAAATGGGGCGTGCGAGACAGGGCACGTGGACGACTCGAGTTCACAGTGGAGTGGCGTGTGGAGGGGAGGCAGAGTGTGCGAATGTCACTCCTCATCCGCATCTCACTCAGGGTCCTCTCTCTCACCTCACTCAGGGCCCTCTGTCACCCCACACCTCACTCAAGGCCCTCTGTCACCCCACACCTCACTCAGGGTCCTGTCTCAACCCACACCTCACTCAGGGTCCTCTGTCACTCCACACCTCACTCAGAGCCCTCTGTCACCCCACACCTCACTCAGGGTCCTGTCTCACTCCACACCTCACTCAGGGTCCTCTCTCTCACCCCACACCTCACTCAGGGTCCTCTCTCACCTCACTCAGGGCCCTCTGTCACCCCACACCTCACTCAGGGCCCTCTGTCACCCCACACCTCACTCAGGGTCCTGTCTCACCCCACACCTCACTCAGGGTCCTCTCTCACCTCACTCAGGGCCCTCTGTCACTCTACACCTCACTCAGGGTCCTGTCTCAACCCACACCTCACTCAGGGTCGTCTCTCTCATCCCTCACCTCACTCAGGGTCCTCTCTCTCACCCCACCTCACTCAGGGTCCTATCTCTCATCCCACACCTCACTCAGGGTCCTGTCTCTCATCCCACACCTCACTCAGGGTCCTCTCTCTCACCCCACACCTCACTCAGGGTTCTCAATCACCCCACACCTCACTCAGGGTCCTCTCCCTCACTCCACACCTCACTCAGGGGCCTCTCTCTCACTCCACACCTCACTCAGGGGCCTCTCTCTCATCCCACACCACACTCAGGGTCCTCTCTCTCACCCCACACCTCACTCAGGGTCCTGTCTCACCCCACACCTCACTCAGGGTCCTCTCTCTCACCCCACACCTCACTCAGGGTCCTCTCTCTCACCCCACACCACACTCAGGGCCCTCTCTCTCACCCCACACCTCATTCAGGGTCCTCTCTCTCATCAAACACCTCACTCAGGGTCCTCTCTCTCACTCCACACCTCACTCAGGGTCCTCTCTCTCATCCCACACCTCACTCAGGGTCCTCTCTCTCATCCCACACCTCACTCAGGGTCCTCTCTCTCACCCCACACCACACTCAGGGTCCTCTCTCTCACCCCACACCACACTCAGGGTCCTCTCTCTCACCCCACGCCTCACTCAGGGTCCTCTCTCATCCCACACCTCACTCAGGGTCCTCTCTCTCACTCCACCTCACTCAGGGTCCTCTCTCTCACCAAACACTACACTCAGGGTCCTCTCTCTCACCCCACACCTCATTCAGGGTTCTCTCTCACCCCACACCTCACTCAGGGTCCTCTCTCATCCCACACCTCACTCAGGGTCCTCTCTCTCACCCCACCTCACTCAGGGTCCTCTCTCTCACCCCACACCTCACTCAGGGTTCTCTCTCTCATCAAACACCTCACTCAGGGCCCTCTCTCTCACCCCACACCTCACTCAGGGTCCTCTCTCTCATCCCACACCTCACTCAGGGTCCTCTCTCTCACCCCACACCTCACTCAGGGTCCTCTCTCTCACCCCACACCTCACTCAGGGTCATCTCTCTCACCCCGCACCTCACTCAGGGTCATCTCTCTCACCCCACACCACACTCAGGGTCCGCTCTCTCACCCCACACCACACTCAGGGCCCTCTCTCTCACCCCACACCACACTCAGGGTCCTCTCTCTCACCCCACACCTCACTCAGGGTCCTCTCTCTCACCCCACACCTCACTCAGGGTTCTCAATCACCCCACACCTCACTCAGGGTCCTGTCTCAACCCACATCTCACTCAGGATCCTCTCTCTCACTCCTCACCTCACTCAGGGTCCTCCCTCTCATCAACACCTCACTCAGGGTCCTCTCTCTCACCCCACACCTCACTCAGGGTCCTCTCTCTCACCCCACACCTCACTCAGGATGCTCTCTCTCACCCACACCTCACTCAGGGTCCTCTCTCTCACTCGACTCCTCACTCAGGGTCCTCTCTCTCAATCCACACCACACTCAGGGTCCTCTCTCTCACCCCACACCTCATTCAGGGTCCTCTCTCTCATCAAACACCTCACTCAGGGTCCTCTCTCTCACTCGACTCCTCACTCAGGGTCCTCTCTCTCACCCCACACCTCACTCAGGGTCCTCTCTCTAAACCCACACCTCACCCAGGGGCCTCTCTCTCATTCCACACCTCACTCAGGGTCCTCTCTCTCACCAAACACCTCACTCAGGGTCCACTCTCTCATCAACACCTCACTCAGGGTTCTCTCTCTCATCAAACACCTCACTCAGGGTCCTCTCTCTCACCCCACACCTCACTCAGGGTTCTCTCTCACCCCTCCCCTCATTCAGGGTCCTCTCTCTCACCCCTCACCTCACTCAGGGCCCTCTCTCTCACCCCACACCTCACTCAGGGTCCTCTCTCTCATCCCACACCTCACTCAGGGTCCTCTCTCTCACCCCACACCTCACTCAGGGTCCTCTCTCTCACCCCACACCTCACTCAGGGTCCTCTCTCTCACCCCACACCTCACTCAGGGTCATCTCTCTCACCCCACACCTCACTCAGGGTCCCCTCTCTCACCCCACACCACACTCAGGGCCCTCTCTCTCACCCCACACCACACTCAGGGTCCTCTCTCTCACCCCACACCTCACTCAGGGTCCTCTCTCTCACCCCACACCTCACTCAGGGTTCTCAATAACCCCACACCTCACTCAGGGTCCTGTCTCAACCCACATCTCACTCAGGATCCTCTCTCTCACTCCTCACCTCACTCAGGGTCCTCCCTCTCATCAACACCTCACTCAGGGTCCTCTCTCTCACCCCACACCTCACTCAGGGTCCTCTCTCTCACCCCACACCTCACTCAGGATGCTCTCTCTCACTCGACTCCTCACTCAGGGTCCTCTCTCTCACTCCACACCACACTCAGGGTCCTCTCTCACCCACACCACACTCAGGGTCCTCTCTCTCACCCCACACCTCATTCAGGGTCCTCTCTCTCATCAAACACCTCACTCAGGGTCCTCTCTCTCACTAGACTCCTCACTCAGGGTCCTCTCTCTCACCCCACACCTCACTCAGGGTCCTCTCTCTAAACCCACACCTCACCCAGGGGCCTCTCTCTCATTCCACACCTCACTCAGGGTCCTCTCTCTCACCAAACACCTCACTCAGGGTCCACTCTCTCATCAACACCTCACTCAGGGTTCTCTCTCTCATCAAACACCTCACTCAGGGTCCTCTCTCTCACCCCACACCTCACTCAGGGTTCTCTCTCACCCCTCACCTCATTCAGGGTCCTCTCTCTCACCCCACACCTCACTCAGGGTTCTCTCTCACCCCACACCTCACTCAGGGTCCTGTCTCGACCCACACCTCACTCAGGATCCTCTCTCTCACCCCACACCTCACTCAGGGCCCTCTCTCTCACCCCACACCACACTCAGGGCCCTCTCTCTCACCCCACACCTCATTCAGGGTCCTCTCTCTCATCAAACACCTCACTCAGGGTCCTCTCTCTCACTCGACTCCTCACTCAGGGTCCTCTCTCACCAAACACCTCACTCAGGGTCCTCTCTCTCACTCGACTCCTCACTCAGGGTCCTCTCTCTCACCCCACACCACACTCAGGGTCCTCTCTCACCAAACACCTCACTCAGGGACCTCTCTCACCCCACACCTCACTCAGGGTCCTCTCTCTCACCCACACCTCACTCAGGGTCCTCTCTCTCACCCCACACCACACTCAGGGTCCTCTCTCTCACCCCACACCTCACTCAGGGTCCTCTCTCTCACTCCACACCACACTCAGGGTCCTCTCGCTCACCCACACCTCACTCAGGGTCCTCTCGCTCACCCACACCTCACTCAGGGTCCTCTCTCTCACCCCACACCTCACTCAGGGTTCTCTCTCTCACCCCACACCTCACTCAGGGTCCTGTCTCAACCCACTCCTCACTCAGGGTCCTCTCTCATCCCACACCTCACTCAGGGTCCTCTCTCTCACCCCACACCTCACTCAGGGTCCTCTCTCTCACCCCACATCTCACTCAGGGTCCTCTCTCTCACGCCGCCTCACTCAGGGTCCTCTCTCTCACTCCACACCTCACCCAGGGGCCTCTCTCTCACCCCACACCTCACTCACGGTCCTCTCTCTCACCCCACACCTCACTCAGGGTCCTGTCTCAACCCACATCTCACTCAGGGTCCTCTCTCTAAACCCACACCTCACTCAGGATCCTCTCTCTCACCCACACCTCACTCAGGGTCCTCTCTCTCACTCGACTCCTCACTCAGGGTCCTCTCTCTCACCCCACACCACACTCAGGGTCCTCCCTCTCACCCCACACCACACTCAGGGCCCTCTCTCTCACCCCACACCTCACTCAGGGTCCTCTCTCTCACTCGACTCCTCACTCAGGGTCCTCTCTCTCACCCCACACCACACTCAGGGTCCTCTCTCACCAAACACCTCACTCAGGGACCTCTCTCACCCCACACCTCACTCAGGGTCCTCTCTCTCACCCACACCTCACTCAGGGTCCTCTCTCTCACCCCTCACCTCACTTAGAGTCCTCTCGCTCACCCACACCTCACTCAGGATCCTCTCTCTCACCCCACACCTCACTCAGGGTCCTCTCTCATCCCACACCTCACTCAGGGTCCTCTCTCTCACCCCACACCTCACTCAGGGTCCTCTCTCTCACCCCACCTCACTCAGGGTCCTCTCTCTCACTCGACTCCTCACTCAGGGTCCTCTCTCTCACCCCACACCTCACTCAGGATCCTCTCTCTCACCCCACACCTCACTCAGGATCCTCTCTCTCACACCTCACTCAGGGTCCTCTCTCTCACTCCACACATCACTCAGGGTCCTGTCTCAAACCACACCTCACTGAGGATCCTCTCTCTCATCAAACACCTCACTCAGGGTCCTCTCTCTCATCCCACACCTCACTCAGGGTCCTCTCTCTCACCGCTCACCTCACTCAGGGTCCTCTCTCTCATCAAACACCTCACTCAGGGTCCTCTCCCTCATCAAACACCTCACTCAGGGTCCTCTCTCTCATCAAACACCTCACTCAGGGTCCTCTCTCTCATCAACACCTCACTCAGGGTCCTCTCTCTCACCAAACACCTCACTCAGGGTCCTCTCTCTCATCAAACACCTCACTCAGGGTCCTCTCTCTCACCAAACACCTCACTCAGGGTCCTCTCTCTCACCCCTCACATCACTCAGGGTCCTGTCTCAAACCACACCTCACTGAGGATCCTCTCTCTCATCAAACACCTCACTGAGGGTCCTCTCTCTCATCAAACACCTCACTCATGGTCCTCTCTCTCACCAAACACCTCACTCAGGGTCCTCTCCCTCATCAAACACCTCACTCAGGGTCCTCTCTCTCATCAAACACCACACTCTTTCATCGAACAACTCGACATTAGATGCTTCCAGTGGCATCCAACTGTTAAAATTGATTACGTTGCTGTAACACAATTCGCCATCTACCACGTGCTTCGTGCGGTATCTCTAAGGTTTCCACTCAAAATCACATTTCATTCAAACGCTCCAGCTTTCTCATTACGCATCCAATGCATCTATGCCTGCCGTTCTCTAATTATTTTCAAATTTGTTTTGTTCTTTCATCGTTGTTCTCGTTGTCTGCCCCGCCGCTGCTGCTGAAGGGAACACATTGACGTTCCTCATTGTGTTTCTCCCCGTGAAATGTTGCACGTCATTATTCGTTTTGTGCCATGGTGGTGAGATGTTAACTACCTCGCCTGGTATGCAGGAGGTTCATGGGTTCAATCCCGACCCCGACGCCTGCTGTATATTTGGAGTCTGCGTGTCTCTCTCTCTCACCATGGTGAGATGTTAACTACCTCGCCTTGTATGCAGGAGGTTTATGGGTTCAATCCCGACCCCGACGCCTGCTGTATATTGGGAGTCTGCGTGTCTCTCTCTCTCTCTTACCATGGTGAGATGTTAACTACCTCGCCTGGTATACAAGAGGTCGTGGGTTCAATCCCGACCCCGACGCCTGCTGTATATTTGGAGTTTGCGTGTCTCTCTCTCCCTCTCACCATTGTGAGATGTTAACTACCTCGCCTGATATACAGGAGGTTTATGGCTTCAATCCCGACCCCGCAGCCTGCTGTATATTTGGAGTCTGCGTGTCTCTCTCTCTCTCTCTCTCACCATGGTGAGATGTTAACTACCTCGCCTGGTATACAAGAGGTTGTGGGTTCAATCCCGACCCCGAGGCCTGCTGTATATTTGGAATCTGCGTGTCTCTCTCTCTCTCTCTCTCACCATGGTGAGATGTTAACTACCTCGCGTGATACACAGGAGGTTCATGGGTTCAATCCCGACCCCGACGCCTGCTGTATATTTGGAGTTTGCGTGTCTCTCTCTCTCTTACCATGGTGAGATGTTAACTACCTCGCCTGGTATACAAGAGGTCGTGGGTTCAATCCCGACCCCGACGCCTGCTGTATATTTGGAGTTTGCGTTTCTCTCTCGCTCTTTCTCTCTTACCATGGTGAGATGTTAACGACCTCGCCTGGTATACAGGAGGTCGTGGGTTCAATCCCGACCCTAACGCCTGCTGCTGTATATTTGGAGTTTTCATCTCTCTCTCTCTCTCTCCCCGTGGTCGCGTGGATTTTTCTCCGCATCCTTCCGGTTTTTCACCTCCGCATTTAGAAACACGCGTTCAGAGTATTTGGCGACTGCTGTAAATGTCCACGTGATGATGATGATGATAACCCACCTCGTTGAGTTACCGTTTGTGGCCACCTCGTTTCTGACAACGGAGCTATACAGCTCAGGGGTGCCTTACCTGGTGGATTAAATATAGTTAGAAATCTATAGCTTAACAACAAAAACGCCCATGTATCCACGGTGGTTAAACGCCAATAGTACAGTTCCGCTCGGCTTAGTGTCTGTCTATCGTATTACAGAGAACCACTGTGAGAGTCAAACTCACATAGTCACTTTAAGATGTTTTTTCTTGTTCGTCTTTTTGTTTGTTTGTTGTGGTTGCACGCGATTCTATAGCCGAATGGCTCACAGGGCTATACCAAACTAAACTGAACTGAAACTGAACTAAACTGAACTCCCCCAATTCCTGATAGGCAGCAAAATGGCCAGACGATGGCGGTACGGCAACTAAGTTCATTGATAGTCTGCTAAGGGGGGGGGAGGGGTGGGGGGTGGGGGATTTTCTCTGAACGTTCTGATTGATTTCATATCTGATTTATTTCACTTCTGATTTTTTTGGCGTCAAAATTTGTGTTGTCCTTGCCCCGCACCTCCGATTAACACGCTTGGCAACGAACGTACAAAGACAAAGATCCCCCGTAGAGCCTTAGCAGACTATATCCTTAGTTCTTTCGGTAAAGTCACGTTGAAGGGAAACAATAAAATAATAAAATATATATAAAACAATAAAAATTCTCGCGACGTTTCGACCATAACACAAACGGTCGTCATCAGGTGTTATGGTCGAAACGTCGTGATAATTTTTATTGTTTTATATATATTTTATTATTTTATTGTTTCCCTTCAACGTGACTTTACCGAAAGAGCTAAGAATATGAATTACTGCAGTCACGAAAGCTTTAAATCAAAATTCCTTAGCAGACTGTTAAGGAAAGTGCTGTTAGCGAGCACCTATGAAGGTCGGAACGGCACACGACGGGGTGGGTGGCCAGCACCAGTGGCGATGTTTACTACACACCGCAACAGCGACTCATTTAAGGCTGAGTCGGCCTAGGGGAGGCCCAGGACCGGGTCGGATAATCGTCACCGGTGTTGCGCTGTGAGAGCGGCAATCGAACTCGGGTGGCCGGGTTTGCAGCGCGGCGCGCTAACCGCTGCACCACCGCTCCCCCCCTCGGCACGCAGCGACATACATACGTGTACCTCTGCATAAAACGAAAATATAAAATGTTAATACCCACTCGACGAGGAGACCCTTGGGGTTCATCAGCGCTCTCGCGGGTAACCGAACGTCATTGCGGCTTTGTCAGTGCACCTTTTAGCGTTTGTTTTACACACGGTCAGTCGCCGTACAACGTGGCGGCGGTAGTGGCTGCTGTCCCGAAGAAAGAGCGGCTCTGAGCGAAGATCGAGGCGCGTGGGTGTAGCGTCTAGAGGCATCCAGCGGCATCACAGCGCCTCCGGCGAGGACGACGCCAAGGCAGCCGCTACGTGACGCTTATTCAAGGACGGCCCGAATGTCGCTGTCCTTGGTGCTGGTTGTTGAGGAGATGGGGAAAACGGCCATTTTTTTTCATCTCCTTGGTGGGTCTTCTCTCCCTCACACCAACGCTGATCCCCCAGTCACATGCTAATTTATATGTAAACTCCTCTACCCCCGTCCCCCGGTCCGAGCTCGTCGCTCGCCGTGGTGCTAATCCCTCACACCAACATCATGCTGATCCCCCAGTTACATGCTAATTTATATGTAAACTCCCCCACTCCCCTCCTCCAGTCGCCAGCTCGTTCGCTCTCCGTAATGCTAATCTCCCAGTTTAATGCTGCTTTGTCAAGGCTCTCTGTTTCTCCCACACAGCTTAAAAGACGCTGTCAAGCTTGACAGGGTTCACTCAGGCGCTGTCTTCTGGGACAGTCCTGTTGCTTCACCTGAGGACGGCTACTTGTGTTGTGGCCGAAACGTCGTGAGAATTTTATTGTTTTATTTTATTATTTCATTCTCATTCTACGTGGTGACTTTACCGAAAGAACCAAAGAAGATATTCCTACTCCGTTCGCTCGATCGCCTTACATAGCCAATTCGCTTAAGAAAAGGAAAAACAAAAACGTGTTCCCTACGATACATCCATCGACTTCGTATGCATCGCCGATGGGATCCCACCCTTTGTTTCTGTTAACGAGACGATTTTCGATTAGCGATGCGTTTCTGACATCACGCGGCCGCCGCCAATTTTGGCCAATCGGAACGCTCCTTAAGCGGGCTCGGCGGCAGGCATCAGCGAATCAGCGACGCAACCTTCGATGCGCGTTTTCAGAGCAACCGGCTGCTCGCTTTTCGATGTTTGACCTGCGTTGCTTATGGCAACAGCTGTCTTGAATAATAAGCGTATTTTGTTTACTTAAAAGTCGAATAGAAGGAGACTCTCCTTCCAAATAGTTTTTTTTTTAATCCCACCACAACTTCTACATCAACCCCATAAGCCCCATCTCAGCCGAAGGTAAGAATGTTTATTTTATGCTCTATGCGCGGTTTTTTTTTACGCTCTATTCATTATTTATCCATGTTTCAATTACTATTAACGCTGCAATATGTTCTTACAACGTTTATGTATTAAAATCGCGTGTTTAAACATTAGGCTGAAAAAAGGTCAACTTACGACTGTCGTGGATAAAAATTACGCCCTTTGCCGTGTTTTTTTTTAAACCTATGCGCGATTGACGGCAGTTTCAATTTACGATGGCTTTCGAGGAACCAATTAATATCGCTCACCGTGGGACCGCCGAATAGGCTTGCCGCATAACCGCAGGCGTGCACGTGGCATACGCTCCCCTTGAAGAGACTCCCAACCCGAGGGATATCACGCACGCACGCACGCGCACACTCAAATCAGGAATGTTGACACTTCATCCACCCCCCCCCCACGCCCCCCCCCACACCCCACACACACACACACACCCTTTACGGGAAGGAATCCGAGTGGAATTGGTTAAGAATGTACGAACAGAATCACTGCGTTTGCTGTGAAGTCCAATGCTTCGAATCGGTAGGTGACTTGTTAACGCTGTGGGATGCTGCTGAGAGGCTAATCGGGCGAAGAGGCAATAGTTCGCTGCTAAAGTTGGACCGGAGTTGGTGCAACAACGGTTCCAACCACATACCAACGTCAGCGTGTTGTTTTTTTATCATCGTAAAAGCTTGCTTTTTCTTTAATTTATTTCACCGGGTAAGGCCCCCCCCCCCCCCCACTGAGGTACGTAAATATTTTTTTTCGGAAGCGACCTGGCGATGACAGGTGATTGCTCGACGAACTGGCTTAACATCATCATCATCGTGCGTAAATGTACAGCAGCCCAAATACTATACTCTTTGGTTCTATTCGGTAAAGTCACGTAGGTAAAAAATAAAATAACAGCTCTTTTCTAAAATCGGCCAATCAAATGCTAATTTTTATGCTAATTTTGCTACCTACGTGATGACTTTACCGAAATAAACAAAGAGTAGGGATTCTAGATTTGAAGCTTTCGTGACTGCAAGGATCCATACTCTTTGGTTCTATTCGGTAAAGTCACGTAGGTAAAAAAATAAAACAACAAAAATCACGACGTTTCGGCCACAACACAAGCGGCCTTTTTTTGTTGTTGTTTTATTTTTTTACCTACTACGTGACTTTACCGAATAGAATCAAAGCGTATGGATCCTTGCAGTCACGAAAGCTTTAAATCTAGGACATCCCAAATACTTTAAAGCAGGGGTCCCCAACCCCCGGGCCGTGGACCGGTACCGGTCCTGGGTTAACCTGTTAGGAACCGGGCCGCACGGCAGGAGGAGGTGAGAACGGTGAGTCCGCGCGTGGCCAGCCCCCATTGTTTTATTATTTACCACCTCCGCCCGTGCCTCTTTCCCGCACTGCGCACCTTGTCTCAGTCACGTGGTGCTGGTAAGCCCATAAGCTCTAACCCCCTAGTAAACACAATGAGTTTAACAAAAAAAACGTTGATGGAGAGCTTCTTTGAAAAGGGGGAAAGACCCAATGATGAACCTCCAGCCCCCGCCCCGGTCCGTGAAAAAAAAATTGCCTTCCACGAAACCGGTCACCTGGTGCCCAAAATGTTTGGGGACCGCTGCTCTCAATGCGTCACGTTGATTCCAATTGCGGAGGGAAAGACCGGAGGACCCTGAAACAAATCCACGCAGTGACCACGGGGAGAGAGAGAGAGAGAGACACGCACACTCCAATTATACAGGCAGGCGTCGTCAGGGTCAGGATCGAACTCACGATTTCCTGTAAACCAGGCGAGGTAGTTAACATCTCACCAAGGAGAGAGATACGCAAACTCTAAATGAACAGCAGGCGTTGTCAGGGTCCAGATTCAACCCAGGAACCTCCTGCACGCGAGGCCCTTAAAGGACTGCTTCGTGACTTTACTAACCATGGACCACCGCCTCGTATTCACGTGGACACACAGACACCCAGATACCCATACAGACCCATAGACACACAGACACCCAGATACCCATACAGACCCATAGACACACAGACACCCAGACACCCATACAGACCCATAGACACACATACACCCAGATACCCATACAGACCCATAGACACACAGCCACCCACACACCCATACAGACCCATAGACACACAGACACCCAGATACCCATACAGACACATAGACATACAGACACCCACACACCCATACAGGCCCATAGACACACAGACACCCAGATATCCATACGGACCGATAGACACACAGACACACAGACACCCATACAGACCCATAGACACACAGCCACCCACGTACCCATACAGACCCCATAGACACACAGACACCCACCCACCCATACAGACCCATAACACACAGACACCCAGATACCCATACAGACCCATAGACACACAGACACCCAGATATCCATACAGACCCATAGACACACAGACACCCAGATACCCATACAGACCCATAGACACACAAACACCCAGACACCCATACAGACCCGTAGACACACAGATAGCCAGATACCCATACAGACCCATAGACACACAGACACCCACCCACCCATACAGACCCATAGGCACACAGACACCCAGATACCCATACAGACCCATAGACTCACAGACACCCAGATACCCATACAGACCCATAGACACACAACTACCCACACACCCATACAGACCCATAGACACACAGACACCCAGATACCCATACAGACCCATAGACACACAAACACCCAGATACCCATACAGACCCATAGACACACAAACACCCAGATACCCATACAGACCCCATAGACACACAGACACCCAGATACCCATACAGACCCATAGACACATAGACACCCAGATACCCATACAGACCCATAGACACACAGACACCCAGATACCCATACAGACCCATAGACACACAGACACCCACACACCCATACAGACCCATAGACACACAGACACCCAAACACCCATACAGACCCCATAGACACACAGCCACCCACACATCCATACAGACCCATAGACACACAAACACCCAGATACCCATACAGACCCATGGACACACAAACACCCAGATACCCATACAGACCCATAGACACACAGCCACCCACACACCCATACAGACCCATAGACACACAGCCACCCACACACCCATACAGACCCATAGACACACAGACACCCAGATACCCATACAGACACATAGACATACAGACACCCACACACCCATACAGACCCATAGACACACAGACACCCAGATATCCATACGGACCCATAGACACACAGACACACAGATACCCATACAGACCCATAGACACACAGCCACCCACGTACCCATACAGACCCCATAGACACACAGACACCCACCCACCCATACAGACCCATAACACACAGACACCCAGATACCCATACAGACCCATAGACACACAGACACCCAGATATCCATACAGACCCATAGACACACAGACACCCAGATACCCATACAGACCCATAGACACACAGACACCCAGACACCCATACAGACCCGTAGACACACAGACACCCACCCACCCATACAGATCCATAGGCACACAGACACCCAGATACCCATACAGACCCATAGACTCACAGACACCCAGATACCCATACAGACCCATAGACACACAGCTACCCGCACACCCATACAGACCCATAGACACACAGACACCCAGATACCCATACAGCCCCAAATACACACAGCCACCCACACACCCATACAGACCCATAGACACACAGACACCCAGATACCCATACAGACCCATAGACACACAAACACCCAGATACCCATACAGACCCCATAGACACACAGACACCCAGATACCCATACAGACCCATAGACACACAGACACCCAGATACCCATACACACCCATAGACACACAGACACCCAGACACCCATACAGACCCCATGGACACAGCCACCCACACACCCATACAGACCCATAGACACACAGACACCCACACACCCATACAGACCCATAGACCCACAGACACCCACACACCCATACAGACCCCATAGACCCATGTGGACCCACAGACACCCACAAACCCACACAGACTAAGAGACACCAGGGTCCGGGGACACAAGTGCCCTCGCTCGGCTCCCCGAGCGAGAGAGACAGAGAGAGAGAGAGAGACAGAGAGAGACAGAGAGACACAGAGAGACAGAGAGAGAGACAGAGAGAGACAGAAAGACAGAGAGACAGAGAGAGACAAAGAGACAGAGAGAGAGACAGAGAGAGACAGAGAGAGAGACAGAGAGACAGAGAGACAGAGAGAGAGACAGAGAGAGACAGAGAGAGAGACAGAGAGAGAGAGACAGAGAGAGAGACAGAGAGAGAGACAGAGAGAGACAGAGAGACAGAGAGAGAGAGACAGAGAGACATAGAGACATAGAGACAGAGAGACAGAGAGACAGAGAGACAGAGAGACAGAGACACAGATAGACAGAGACACAGATAGACAGAGAGACAGAGAGACAGAGAGAGAGACATACAGAGAGACAGAGAGAGTGATAGAGACACAGAGACAGACAGAGAGACAGAGACAGACAGAGAGACAGAGAGACAGACAGAGAAACAGACAGAGAGACAGAGAGACACAGAGACAGACAGAGACACACAGACAGACACAGACAGAGACAGAGAGACAGAGACACAGACAGTGAGACAGACAGAGAGAGACACAGACAGAGACACAGACAGAGAGACAGTGAGACAGACACAGACAGAGAGACAGAGACAGAGACACAGAGACAGACAGAGAGACACAGACAGAGACACAGACAGAGACACAGACAGAGAGACAGAGACACAGTGAGACAGAGAGACAGGAGCCCCCAGTGTGTCCTGTCGCGAGGCGCCCTTGCTACCACCACGGCTTGCGCTGTTGAACACGTCAGAGGATGTTGATGTTGATGTTGTTGTTGTTATTCCCCTGCGGTTTTACCCCTTCTCACCCAACCCCTCCCCTCCCTCCCATCCCCCCTCCCATCCCCCCCTCCCTCCCCCTCCCATCCCCCCTCCCTCCCCCTCCCATCCCCCCTCCCTCCCCCTCCCATCCCCCCTCCCTCCCTCCCATCCCCCCTCCCTCCCCCTCCCATCCCCCCTCCCATCCCCCCTCCCATCCCCCCTCCCTCCCCCCCTCCCATCCCCCCTCCCTCCCCCCCTCCCATCCCCCCTCCCTCCCCCCCTCCCATCCCCCCTCCCCCCTCCCATTCCCCCTCCTCCCTCCCTCCCCCCTCTCTCCCTCCCATCCCCCCTCTCTCCCTCCCTCCCCCCTCTCTCCCTCCCCCCCCCTCTCTCCCTCCCCCCCCTCTCTCCCTCCCCCCCCTCTCTCCCTCCCCCCTCTCTCCCTCCCATCCCCCCTCTCTCCCTCCCCCCCCCCTCTCTCCCTCCCCCCCCCTCTCTCCCTCCCCCCCCTCTCTCCCTCCCCCCTCTCTCCCTCCCCCCTCTCTCCCTCCCCCCTCTCTCCCTCCCCCATCCACCTCCCCCATCCACCTCCCCCATCCACCTCCCCGCCTCCCCCATCCACCTCCCCCCCTCCCCCATCCACCTCCCCCCCTCCCCCATCCACCTCCCCCATCCACCTCCCCCATCCACCTCCCCCATCCACCTCCCCCATCCACCTCCCCCGAGCGACGCTGCTGCTGTTGCTGCTGCCGCCGCTCACGCGAGACATTCGATGCACCCACGTGGCCCCAGCGGGGAGATTGTCACCGCGCGTGTGGCTTCATTGTGACTCTCGCTCGCTCCCTCTCTCTCTCTCTCTCTCGTTTCACCAGCATTGAATAAACTTGCAGAGCGCGTGTGCGGACGCTTTAATCGAGGAGTCTTAATGGAAAGTTACCACCCACCACCACCACCACCACCAACCCCCCCCCTACCTCTCCCGCCCCATCTCATCTCGTCTCCCAATCATCAGCCCGTAAGGAATGCAATTGACCGTATTACCAGCGCGGTGGTTTGATTCTTGAAAGATATCTCAGCCGATTGATTTATTTTTTAATTAAAAATAATAATAGATGTATTCGCGGCGGTGTGATCGCCCACCCGTGGCTGCTGTCCGCTGTGAAATGTACTCGAAACATCAATTTTCGTCACGAGGAATAAGCGGAATTCGCGTCGCGGCTGATTCTGTTTTTTTTTATATATATATTCGGCAGATGGTTAGTATCCGAAATTATGAGTAGCCTACATCATTAGACCTCCTTTGCCAGTACTAAAATATAAGAATAGGGTATCTCGCCTTTTGGCGTCCTCTGGCCGAGCACCGATTGAGACGAGCCTCAAAAGAAAGCCGTCCCTTGGTGTGGACCAATCAGTTTCAGGACCAATGCATCATATATTATCATAGTATGGCTTTTGTTTGCATTTTGACCACAAGTATTGCGGTTAACGCAGTGACATAATTCCACGTAAACAGGTTTCAGTTTTGTTGACAGAAAAAAAGGGGGGTGGGAGAAACCCTTATTCATATGATTAGTAGTGCTTGCGATGGCGAGCCGACTATGCCGAGCCGAGATTTATTCGGCTGGACGTCTGTTAAAAAATAAGAGCTTTGCAGCTCATCGGATTCCTCCAGTGTGGAGCAGTCAGTTTCAAAGACAATGCGCGTACTGTCAGAGCAATGGTTTTTCTTCTTTTTGGTATGTTCACCACAAGCATCTGTTGTTAATGCAGAACATCTTAACAACCTTGACTTAAAGTTCTCGCGACGGCAGGAAGTCATACTCTCGGGTCTTTGGGTAAAGTCACGTAGATAGAAAAATAAAAACTAAAAAAAACAATCACCAGGTTTCGAATTTTTACCGAAAGATCCGAAGAGTATCTTAATACATGTTTTATTATTATTATTATTATTAGAAAATAAAAAAATTAAAAAACTACGACGTTTCGATCGCAACACAAGCAATCGTCTACAGGTGAGATGTCAACACTAGCAATCGTCTTCAGGTGAGATGTCAACACTAGCAATCGTCTTCAGGTGAGATGGTAACACAAAGCAATCGTCTTCAGGTGAGATGTCAACACAAAGCAATCGTCTTCAGGTGAGATGTCAACACTAGCAATCGTCTTCAGGTGAGATGGTAAGCACAAAGCAATCGTCTTCAGGTGAGATCTCAACACAAGCAATCGTCTTCAGGTGAGATGGTAAACACAAAGCAATCGTCTTCAGGTGAGATGGTAAGCACAAAGCAATCGTCTTCAGGTGAGATCTCAACACAAGCAATCGTCTTCAGGTGAGATGGTAAACACAAAGCAATCGTCTTCAGGTGAGATGGTAACACAAAGCAATCGTCTGCAGGTGAGATGTCAACACTAGCAATCGTCTTCAGGTGAGATCTCAACACAAGCAATCGTCTTCAGGTGAGATGGTAAACACAAGTAATCGTCTTCAGGTGAGATGGTAACACAAAGCAATCGTCTTCAGGTGAGATGGTAACACAAAGCAATCGTCTTCAGGTGAGATGTCAACACTAGCAATCGTCTTCAGGTGAGATGTCAACACTAGCAATCGTCTTCAGGTGAGATGGTAACACAAAGCAATCGTCTTCAGGTGAGATGGTAACACAAAGCAATCGTCTGCAGGTGAGATGTCAACACTAGCAATCGTCTTCAGGTGAGATGGTAAACACAAAGCAATCGTCTTCAGGTGAGATGTCAACACTAGCAATCGTCTTCAGGTGAGATGGTAAACACTAGAAATCGTCTACAGGTGAGATGGTAACACAAAGCAATCGTCTTCAGGTGAGATGGTAACACAAGCAATCGTCTTCAGGTGAGATGTTTACACAAAGCAATCGTCTTCAGCTGAGATGTCAACACTAGCAATCGTCTTCAGGTGAGATGGTAACACAAGTAATCGTCTTCAGGTGAGATGTCAACACTAGCAATCGTCTTCAGGTGAGATGGTAACACAAAGCAATCGTCTTCAGGTGACATGTCAACACAAAGCAATCGTCTTCAGGTGAGATCTCAACACTAGCAATCGTCTTCAGGTGAGATGTCAACACTAGCAATCGTCTTCAGGTGAGATCTCAACACAAGCAATCGTCTTCAGGTGAGATGGTAACACAAAGCAATCGTCTTCAGGTGAGATGGTAAACATGAGCAATCGTCTTCAGGTGAGATGTCAACACTAGCAATCGTCTTCAGGTGAAATGGTAAACACAAAGCAATCGTCTTCAGGTGAGATGGTAAAACACAAAGCAATCGTCTTCAGGTGAGATGTTAACACAAAGCAATCGTCTTCAGGTGAGATCTCAACACTAGCAATCGTCTTCA
Organism: Petromyzon marinus; assembly: GCF_048934315.1. NCBI lineage: Eukaryota > Metazoa > Chordata > Hyperoartia > Petromyzontiformes > Petromyzontidae > Petromyzon > Petromyzon marinus. Next base: position 4,817,550 of record NC_133727.1, on the reverse strand, counting down.
GGTGACAACGCAACACAAGTAATCGTCTGCAGTTGGCTCTCTCACCTGAAGACGATTTCTCGTGTTGCGACTTCACCGAAAGACCCAAGAGTATTTATTCCTGCGGTCACGAAAGCTTTAAATCAAGATCACGTATCATCCTCTCTCGCACCATCCACTCCTCAATGTCCCCACTCGCACTCACACCGTCTCCCCCTGTCCCCAACTCTCTCCCCCGTGCTCACTCTCATCATCGATCCGCTCTTCTCATTCCATTCTTTGATTATAGCACCACCCGCCGCCACCTCGTTTCCAACGAATCCCATCCACTCGCCTCGTTTCATCTCGCCACAGTTAGTTCACTGCGTTAAGGCGCTTTACATAATGCATAAGATGCGATATGAATGTCTGATTAGATTACAGATGAGTTCCTGAGAGAGAGAGAGACACGGACACACTGAGCCATTATTTTTATATTTAGCATATAATTCAATTAACAGGCTCGCACGCGTGTCACGGGTTGTTATAAGTTGTGTTGAGTTTTTTGTAAGTGTCGATTTGCATAAAGACAAAGACACTGCCATGCATAGGTACACATCACTGAATGATAATGCTGCTGTTGCAGCTGCTGCTTTATTGGCAGCGGTGCACATGCACAATTAAAACAACAACCAGAAAAAAAACCTTAACAAGTTAGTCAATAACAACGCCGCTGTGCATGGCCTTAAAAATAAAATATCACGGACGACGTTTCGGGCAAATAGCGCTTCTTCATTTTCTCCATCTACTACGAAGAAGAGACATTTTTTTCCACAACCGTCGCCTATTGTATATTTCATTTTTTTTATTTTAAGGCCACCGTGTTATTGATGAGTGTGCTGAGATTTCCATATGTGCACGTATATACATATATAGACACGCATAGGTAGCAGCTGAGACAGGTGTGGACACGGGCACGCAGACGCCACGTGGGCCAAGACGCAACGGGGGAGAGGGGGAATGGCAAAACAACACAAATCATCATGAAATACAGCCTTGCAAATTCATACCATTTGTTTTACCCACATTCCGTGACCTGGAATATCCCGGGTCATTTTAAATTATAATGATGCATGCGCAATGTAATTATGTGCCACCCCCGGGGAGGATTCTGGGTTTAAAATAAAAAGCTATGCCTTTTTTATCACTGAAATATAATGTATTTTTTTATATCTGTAAGCAAATGGATTTAAGGGTTAGGCCTGGTGGCTAACCCTATGTCTCTGTGCGGAGTAGTCTGCTGGAAGTCTCAACGACTTTCACAGGCAGGCCAAGTTTTAAAGAAGAGCCACTGACAACCGACTTGGAAGGTGATACCACCACACCAATCTGATTGGAAGGCATCCGAGCATTTAAATCAGATTGCTGCAACGGGAAGAGGAGGGAAGATTAAAATAATGAATTAAGGGACGGTTGATAACCATTGGAAAAGAGACAAGGGGATTGGAGGAAACGAGGAGAACCTGCTAGAAAGGGCGGTACGGGATATATAAGCGGCCCAAGAGAGAGAGAGAGAGCTCATTGCGCATTCTGAAGTGAAGCCTCTATAAGTATGGCCTCTATGTGTTTGCACATTAGCTGCGAATAAACCATGAAGTTGAGCTACACTTACCTCGTTCCGATGTCCTTTTCACATGTAAATGGACCCAACCCCCACCACCCCGCTCTCACAGTGGCCACAGCTATCGAGTGTGCGGGTCGTGAAACTGCACTGGGAACCACAGGCCGGAGAGGCACAGGTGCCAGGCTGTGAAGATGGGCAAGGGGCCCACGGCCCATGCCAACTAGGCAAGGCCCAGGTGCCAGGCTGTGAAGATGGGCAAGGGGCCCAGAGCCTATGCCAACCAGGCAAGGCCCAGGTGCCAAGCTGTGAAGATGGACAAGGGGCCCATGGCTCATGCCAACCAGACAAGGCCCAGGTGCCAGGCTGTGAAGATGGGCAAGGGGACCACGGCCCATGCCAACCAGGCAAGGCCCAGGTGCCAGGCTGTTAAGATGGGCAAGGGACCCAGAGCCCATGCGAACCAGGCAAGGCCCAGGTGCCAGGCTGTGAAGATGGACAAGGGCCCCAGAGCCCATGCCAACCAGGCAAGGCCCAGCTGCCAGACTGTGAAGATGGGCAAGGGGACCAGAGCCCATGCCAACCAGGCAAGGCCCAGGTGCCAGGCTGTGAAGATGGACAAGGGCCCCAGAGCCCATGCCAACCAGGCAAGACCCAGGTGCCACGCTGTGAAGATGGGCAAGGGGCCCAGAGCCCATGCCAACCAGGCAAGGCCCAGGTGCCAGGCTGTGAAGATGGGCAAGGGACCCAGGGCTCATGCCAACCAGGCAAGGCCCAGGTGCCACGCTGTGAAGATGGGCAAGGGGCCCAGAGCCCATGCCAACCAGGCAAGGCCCAGGTGCCAGGCTGTGAAGATGGACAAGGGGCCCACGGCCCATGCCAACCAGGCAAGGCCCAGGTGCCACGCTGTGAAGATGGGCAAGGGTCCCAGAGCCCATGCCAACCAGGCAAGGCCCAGGTGCCAGGCTGTGAAAATGGGCAAGTGGCCCAGAGCCCATGCCAACCAGGCAAGGCCCAGGTGCCAGGCTGTGAAGATGGGCAAGGGCCCAGAGCCCATGCCAACCAGGCAAGGCCCAGGTGCCAGGCTATGAAGATGGACAAGGGGCCCAGAGCTCATGCCAACTGGACAAAGCTACTGTGCACCACAGTGGCAATTACGAAGAACAAGAGAACACCTGAATAAGTTTCGACTTCATCAAGCACGTACACCAAGCTCTCAAGGCTAATGGTTACTCCGACTAAACAATCCGCAAAGCCATCACTCCGACCATGAAGAAGGACCCTTTTGAGGGGCCATTCAAAACCATCACCTTACCCTACATTGCGGTGGTCACAAAAAAGATCTCCAAAATATTGAGTAAACACACAAGATCCAAGTCCGATTCAACACAGTGCATAAAATCCGTGATCTGGTCCCATCTGTAAAAGATATGATTCTAGACATACAGTACCCTGGCGTCTACAAACTAAGTTGCCTCTGTGGTAGCAGTTACATTGGAGAAACCAAACGACATATCTCGGACCGCATCCGTGAACACAAAGCAGACCTAAAACACGGAAGGACCAACACCTCGGCCGTGGCAGATCACTGTTATAATTCAGTAGGCTCACATGACATTGACTTCTCCAAGACAGACGTTATCTGCAAGCCATCTGGCTACCATGAGAGATTCGTTCATGAGGCTATCAACATATACAAACACAGAGACAATTTTAGATTTGAAGCTTTCGTGACTGCAAGGATTCATACTGTTTGGTTTTTCCGGTAAAGTCACGTAGGTAAAATAAAATAAATGAAAACAACTAAATTAAATCACGACGTTTTTCGGAGGCAACACAAGCTTCCGTCTTCAGGTGAAAACCGTCACAGCAAAATTGCTGTATCAAGTGAAGAGAGCTCTAAGACACCCGAGATTATATATATACAGGTTAAGGGGGGGAAGGGGGGGTGAGGGAGGAGCCAGAAAGGGCCGTGGGGGGGGTAAGTTAAGCCGCCTCTTGTTATGCTGCAGGGGGTTAGGGGGACAGAGAGGCGATGTTGAGCGTTTATCGAAAACGTGCCAAACAGCTGAAAGGGATGGAAATGGCTGTACAATTATAAGGCAGCTAAAGTTTGACTTGGTTGATGACATCTTTTTTTGCAACCGAGAAGATGGATTCTGGCTTAGCAATCATTGGAAGGATGTGATAAACCATTTCGGGTCTTAATTGATTGCGTTCACGCTTACGGTGACTTTCCTGACCGCATTGAATTCTTCCTCTCTCTCTTTCTCTCTCCCCTCCTCCGTTCCGAGCATAGATGGACTCGTCCGTCTGAACAACCGCTAGTTGCTGTCCGTGGTGCTACCGTTAGGGAAAAAAAACGCCACTTTTTTTGAAAATTTCTTCATGTGGTTTTCACACCTTGCGATGATTGCTTGTGTTGCAATCTAAACGTCGTGTGAATTTCAACGTTTTATTTTTATTATTTTATTATTTCTCTTCCTACGTGACTTTACCGCAAGAACCAAGAATATTCATCAGAGAAGTGTGTTAAACTGCATTGGGTGCAAGTTTATTCTGGATAACTGGTTAAGAACTTAAGAGAGACCAGGATTGAGTCTCGGTGGCAAGAGTGGCGTGGGTCTCCGAATCATCGTCGAAAGTAAAATAAAATGAAGTCACGGGAATAACGCAAAGAGAAATCGTGAACATGTAAAAACACAAACGTGTTATCAACAGTGAGCTCTCCTCCCCCCACCACCACCGTGTACCCCTTCAGGAACCATCAGCAGCTGCAGCGTTCAGCTGGGTGAAATCTCCTCCGAGGACGGTGCAGCAATCGCTTCCGTGCCAAACAAAAAAAAACAACAAAGGCTCAATCACTTTCTAAAAAGGAGCGGTTGGCTAATGATGCTCCCCATTATAATTTCTGCTTAATTGGCTTAATTAATTGCGATCCGCCGTCTGTACGATCCCACCGTTCCCAAGCGCTGAGCATCCACCCGATGTGACCCCGTTCGATCGAAAGGGGAAGACTCCTTCACGCCTTGGTGTCAGCTTCTGCCGGGTGTTGCCTCGTCTGGGTAGGTCCACGTGGATGGAGGGAATGAGGGCGCGGTGGCTAAGAGACGTTCGCTGCCTCGCCTGGTGTTACAGGAGGTGTCAGGGTCGTGATCGAACCCACGACCTCTCCAGTAGACCAGACGAGGTAGTTAACATTTCACCGCGGAGAGAGAGAGAGAGACACCGCAAACTCCAAATATACAGCAGGCGTCGGGGTCGGGATTGAACCCACGACCTCCTGTGTACCAGACGAGGTAGTTAACATCTCACCACGGAGAGAGAGAGAGAGAGACACGCAAACTCCAAATATACAACAGGCGTCAGGGTTGGAATCGAACCCACGACCTCCTGTATACCAGGCGAGGTAGTTAACATCTCACCACGGAGAGAGAGAGACACGCAAACGCCAAATATACAGCAGCAGGCGTCGGGGTCGGGATCGAACCCACGACCCCCTGCATACCAGGCGAGGTAGTTAACATCTCCTAGCCACCGCGGCGACCCAAGCACAGCCATTTGGGCGACCTCCTTCACAGTGCAACGCACAGGTCACGTCGTAAGCGTGGATTCGCCTTCTGCGGAAGTTGAAAACGATCGGCAATGAACCTCGCGATGGTGATGCTGGCCGCAGCTACCAGCAGAAGCAGCCCGGACCTCAATTGCCCCCAATTGTTCACTGTGCGCGCGTGCGGGTAGAGACAGGAAGACGTTATCACGTCTTCACGATTTTGACAGAATCGCCAGATGATGCTGCTTGTTGTAATCACCAGCGGAAACGCCACAGTAACTCAAAGTGTCAACGTCGTGGCTTTAAATTTCCAACGCACAGCCGATGGTGCTGAAGTAACCGTTCAAATTGGCGCGTTTTTGTTGACGCGAGGAACCCGTACTAATTCTGCTGTGTCGGGTGGTGGCCGGTTTAACGACACACAATTATAATCACGCGATCGAAACCAACAACTTTATGACCTTTATTGGTTAGTATCAAAGTACGAAAGCATAATAATAACAGATTTTAACCTTTCTGGCAATGGAAAAGGAGTTGTGTTAAGATGTTCAAACACCGAATAGACACATTTAGCAAGGAAGCAAGTTTCGATTTAAAGCTTTCGTGACTGCAAGGATTCATCTTCTTTGGTTCTTTCGGTAAAGTCACCACCACGTAGAATGAGAATAAAATAATAAATTGATAAAATAAAATAACACGATAAAATTCTCACGACGTTTCGGCCACAACACAAGCGGCCTTCATCAGGTGAAGGGACGAGACTGTCTCAATTTATTATTTTCTTCTCACTCTACGTGACTTTACCGAAAGAACCAAAGAAGAAGCAAGTTTACTGCATTAACCACACTTACTTGTGGTGAACATGCAAACAAACAAAAAAATGCCCCGATAATAATCTTATTTTCTTTAATTATACTTAAGAATATATATGTCGTGGATTCTGTTATTCTTATTTCCAATTAAAATTATTCTAATTTTGTTTTTTTGTTTTTTAACACTTTATTACGAATTGACGTTGGTTCGCGAAAACCTTCCGCCTCGTTTTAAAGCGACGAAAGCGGTAATAGTTTGGCCCCGCTCAGTTCATCGCGTGCCAACTGCATTATTTCACTTGGCCGGGTGGAGGAGGGCTGTACAACGCGCAGGCGATCTGAATGCGCGGGGAAAAAAAATATAAATATATTTTGCGAGTCGTTATCGCGCTCAAATCGGTTAACAAAAAATTGTACACGGCGTCTCGATGTTTTATACTTTAATTTGTTTTTTTTAATATATATTCATTAATGCATTTTTGATATTAATTTATTCATATTCTTGGTTCTTTCGGTAAAGTCACGTAGAAGGGAAGCAATAAAATAATATTTTTTTTCATTATTTTATTGTTTCCCTACTAATATTGTTTTATTATTTTATTGTTTCCCTTCTACGTGACTTTACCGAAAGAACCAAGAATATGAATTAATGAATATCAAGAATATGAATCCCTGCAGTCACGAAAGCTTTAAATCATTTAGTCATGTTTATATTCATTTATTTTTACATTCATTTATACATTTGTACATGTATTTATTTATTTTTATAGCCAATTCTTTATTTGTATATTCATGGAAACTTTAATATTAATTTATTTAGTTCCATATTCATGTATTGATTTTATAGCCATTTATTTTTAAATCAATTTACATATTCTTGGTTCTTTCGGTAATGTCACGTAGAAGGGAAACAATAAAGTAGTAATTTTTTTTATAAAACAATCAAATTCTCACGACGTTTCGACTGCAACACAAGCAATCATTATCCATTTACATATTTTCCACGTTAATTTATTTATGTTTATATTCACGTATTTATTTTTATACTCATTTATTTATCTTTCCCATGGAACTATTCATGGGATGCAGTGCCAGTGAGATTGCGAGTCCCAGAAAAAAATAAAAATAAGCCACGGCGTCCACTCACAGAAGGGCGTAATCAGATCCCGCACTCGAAATCACGGCGCTAAAATCACAGCGCACGACAACTGGTTATTATGGGGGGTGCCGGGGTTTGCGGGGAGGTGGGAAACGATTCAATGTTTGGAAATTCGATCAGTAACTCATCATTTGCATTTGAATAGGCCCCGTTAAATGCACCGCCCACGTTCAATACGACCCCTTCAGGGTGTTGGTTTGGCCGGGTGGAGGTTCAACAATTTGCGTCACCAGAGCGAGGACACGTTTCCTTTTTGCACGTGGACCGATCTCCAGTTCGTCACGAGAATTGTTGCATCACGGGGTTGGAGAACCTCCGTCCGTGAGTAAATCCCAACGATAGCGGCGGTGGCTAAGCCGCTTCTGCTGCTTCACGTGGTCCGCCCCGGAGTCCAGCGTTGTGGAGGCTGCAGGGAATGGGGGGTGGGGTGGGGTGGGGGGTTGGTGGATCACCACGCGAATGTTCGTGCCAGAGAGATCAATTCCACGTTGAGGAGGCGTCGCTCCTCCATCGCATCACGTGGCCCTCCTGCACCACGGAGTACACCCACTGCAGCTCGCCTTCTGTTTTATCCTGCACGGTGTGGGGGGTGGTGGTGGGATTGAACGTTTGCCAACATCTTACGGTGTTTAAAGTACATGTGGTTTGCTCGCACATGTACAATAAACACATCTCATCATTGCTACAAGTAGTCGGCTTTCTCGCGACCAATATTATCACACGGTAGAGTTTTTTCGTTTTGTCGGGTGGGATCGCGTGAGCGTCAATGCGTGTCGTCAAACCCTCCACCACCCCGACACAGCCAATTGGTAAGGTTTGCCACGTGAACAGAACGTGGCCAATTCGTTACTACTACTGCAACGCCGATGTGTTAGAGGGCACTCAAATTGAAAATGCTGTCGTGGGTTTACTCTCCAACACACCGGGTGGTGCTGAACTGGTCACGAGTTGGCACGTTTTGTTTACATTACAAACCTCTTACTAATTGGCTGTGTCGGGTGGTGGAGGGTGAAACGACGCTTTTATATTTAGGCGATGTAACCCCAATACAGCATCTGTTGTGAACTCATCATGAGAGTAGGACCACTGTTAACGACTAATCGCTTCACGACGGCTCTCCGTATAGCTCAATTTGTAGTGCATAGTGCAGTGTATAGTGTAGTGTATAGTGGTGTAGTGTATAGTAGTGTATAGTAGTGTAGTGTATAGTAGTGTATAGTGTAGTGTATAGTGTAGTGTATAGTAGTGTATAGTGTAGTGTATAGTACTGTAGTGTATAGTGTAGTGTATAGTGTAGTTTATAGTAGTACAGTGTATAGTAGTGTATAGTGTAGTGTATAGTAGTGTAGTGTTCAGTGTAGTGTAAAGTGTAGTGTATACTAGTGTAGTGTATAGTAATATAGTTTATAGTGGTGTAGTGTATAGTGTAGTGTATAGTAGTGTAGTGTATAGTGTAGTGTATAGTGTAGTGTATAGTGTAATGTATAGTAGTGTAGTGTATAATAGTGTAGTGTATAGTGTAGTGCAGGGGTCGGGAACCTTTTTGACTAAGAGAGCCATGAAAGCAAAAAATTTGGAAATTTATTTCAGTGAGAGCCATATAATATATTTTAAAAGTGAATTCAACTAAATGTCAGTATAATAAGCCTCTGAATTTATTCTTTTAAATAATGTTGTTATAACACTCACCATTAATGCGACTTCTGGTGCTGCATGGATTTGCTGATGTCTTTGTAGTCGGGTTGGTACTTGGTGAGGTTAAGCTTCATGCAAGCGTTGAGGCTTTCATCCGTTAAACGTGATCGTAGGTTGGACTTGATGTTTTTAAGATGTGAGAATGACTGCTCACATGCATACGTAGATCCAAACATGGTCAATACAGCAATACTCACACGCTGCAGTGTGTGGTATGTGACAGGAAGCGCGTTCCAAGTTTTGAGAATCAGCTGGTCTTCGGGTTGGAGTTTTTTCATTTCTGTCCACATGTGCTTGCTCGCCAACTCCGCTTTCTGTCGTGTGATTCTTTCCAAATCTTCATTCAGTGACTTGAACTTATTCACCCACATGTCTGAGGCCTTCAGGTCAGCCACTTCTGCTTCAAAATCTCTGACGGAGACACCAGGGATGTAATTCAGGTCGGCTGTGTTCAGTGAACACTCGTTTGGATGGGTGATGAACTTAAAAAGACGAGTGTGCTCACGAAATTCTCCAAAGCGTGCTTTGAAGGACTGTAGGAGACTGGATGTGCAGCCAGCTAGCTGGTGGAGATCAAGGTTTTGAATGGGCTCACTTGCTGTGCATGCATCTTTAAATTGGCTCAGTTTTTCAAAATGTAGTAAACGACCTGTTTCAAGATCCGTGATGAAAAGCTCCAGCTTGTTTTCAAAAGCAAATACAGCTTGTTGAAGGGATAACACTGTATTTCCAATGCCTTGCATTTTCACGTTGAGCTGGTTCAGATGTTCAGTCAGATCTACGAGATAGTAAAACTTGAGGAGCCACTCGGTGTCGGCTAGCTCAGGATGCCCGACGCCTTTCATTTCAAGGAAAGTCCGGATTTCGTTCAGGCAAGCCGCAAAACGGCTAAGCACCTTCCCTCTTGACAACCAACGCACATTGCTGTGCAAAAGCAGACCAGGATAGTTATTTACAACTTCATCCAGCAGTGTTTTAAACTGGCGATCATTTAAGGCTCGGGCAACAATAAAGTTGATCACACGAATGACCTGCGACATCACTTCGCCAAACTGCCTGTCACACATCTGAGCACAAAGTGCCTCCTGGTGTATAATGCAATGGAAACTTAGGATGGGTCTATTTTCATGTTCACGGAGAAGCGCCACAAATCCTTTGTTTTTCCCCACCATACACGGAGCACCATCAGTACACACTGAGAGAAGTTTATCCATAGGTAGACTTTTTTCTTGAGCAAACTCCATGAAAGACTTGAATAAATCCTCACCTCTTGTGGACCCTTTTAATGGCAGAACAGCAAGACTTTCTTCGCGCAGTGTGTCACCAACAGCATATCTTGCAATCACGCTGAACTGCGACAAATGGCTCACGTCTGTTGACTCATCCAAAGCCAGAGAAAAGAACGGCGCTGCATTTATGTCCTTCACTTGCGTTTCCTCCACTTTGTTTGCCATCACGATGGTACGATCATGAACAGTTCTTGCCGACAGAGGCATGTCTTGTATCCGTTTGATTATCTTGTCTTTGTTCGGAAGATCATCAAAAAGTTCATTGGCTACATCCAGCATGAACGTTTTAGCATACTCGCCATCTGTGAATGGTTTTCCGTTCCTCACTATTGCTAAAGAACCAGCAAAGCTAGCCGAATCATAGTCACCTTGCCGGGTCCATACGCGGAGTTGCTGCTGGCTAGCTTGCACCCTGCTCAGAAGCTCTTGGCACGCTTTCTTTCTGCTGTCTCCCGCAGGGTATTTTGATGCAAAGGTAGCGTGGCGCGTGTCGAAGTGCCGCTTTACATTCGACCGTTTCAACGATGTAATTTTGTCATTGCAAATTAGACACACCGCAGAACCCGCTCTCTCCACAAAGGCGAATTCTTCGGTCCATTCGTCCTGAAATGTACGATACTCGTCGTCTTTTTTTCTTTTCGCCATCTTCTTCGTCGAAGGGTTAGCTTTGAGCTAATGACCGAGCAGACGCAGTCTCAGACTGATTCAAAAGGGGGCGTTTACCTGTTTTACCCAGCAACGGCAAACGTAGGCCAATATCATCCAATTAAAATAATGGACAATTGCTCCTGCAGCCCTGAACAGGACATGCGCAGTGAAAAATCGATGGATGGATTAAAACAAGTGAGAATATTTTGTTTTATCTGCGAGCCATATGCAATCATCAAAAGAGCCACATCTGGCTCGCGAGCCATAGGTTCCCGACCCCTGGTGTAGTGTATAGTAGTGTAGTGTATAGTAGTGTATAGTGTAGTGTATAGTAGTGTAGTGTATAGTAGTGTAGTGTATAGTAGTGTATAGTAGTGTAGTGTATAGTAGTGTAGTGTATAGTAGTGTAGTATATAGTAGTGTAGTGTATAGTGGTGTAGTGTATAGTAGTGTAATGTATAGTGGTGTCGTGTATAGTGGTGTAGTGTATAGTAGTGTAGTGTATAAAAGTGTAATGTATAGTAGTGTATAGAAGTGTAGTGTATAGTAGTGTAGTGTATAGTGAAGTATATAGCAGTGTAGTGTATAGTGTAGTGTATAGTGTAGTGTATAGTAGTGTAGTGTATAGTAGTATAGTGTATAGTGTAGTGTATAGTGTAGTATTTAGTAGTGTATAGTGAAGTGTATGGTATAGTAGTGTCGTGTATAGTGCAGTGTGTAGTAGTGTAGTGTATAGTGTAGTGTATAGTAGTGTAGTGTATAGTGTAGTGTATAGTGTAGTGTATAGTAGTGTATAGTGTAGTGTATAGTAGTGTAGTGTGTAGTGTGTAGTGTATTGTATAGTGTAGTGTATAGTGTAGTGTATAGTAGTGAAGTGTATAGTAGTGTATAGTGTAGTGTATAGTAGTGTAGTGTATAGTAATGTAGTGTATAGTAGTGTAGTGTATAGTGCAGTGAATAGTGTAGTGTATACTAGTTTAGTGTATAGTAATGTAGTGCATAGTAGTGTAGTGTATAGTAGTGTAGTGTATAGTGTAGTGTATAGTAGTGTAGTGTTTAGTGCAGTGTGTAGTAGTGTAGTGTATAGTAGTGTAGTGTATAGTAGTGTAGTGTATAGTAGTGTATAGTGTAGTGTATAGTGTAGTGTATAGTAGTGTATAGTGTAGTGTATAGTAGTGAAGTGTATAGTGTAGTGTATAGTAGTGTAGTGTATAGTGTAGTGTATAGTAGTGCAGCTTATAGTAGTGTATAGTGTAGTGTATAGTGAAGTGTATAGTAGTGTATAGTGTAGTGTATAGTAGTGTATAGTGTAGTGTATAGTAGTGTATGGTATAGTGTAGTGTATAGTGTAGTGTATAGTGAAGTGTATAGTAGTGTATAGTGTAGTGTATAGTAGTGTAGTGTATAGTAGTGTATAGTGTAGTGTATAGTAGTGTATGGCAGTGTAGTGTATAGTGTAGTGCATAGTGTAGTATATAGTGTACTGTATAGTAGTGTAGTGTATAGTGTAGTGTATAGTGTAGTGTATAGTGAGTGTATAGTGTAGTGTATAGTAGTTTAGTGTAAAGTGTAGTGTATAGTAGTGTATAGTGTATTATATAGTAGTGTATAGTGTAGTGTATAGTGTAGTGTATAGTGTAGAGTATAGTAGTGTATAGTGTAGTGTATAGTAGTGTAGTGTATAGTGTAGTGTATAGTGTAGTGTATAGCAGTGGAGTGTATAGTATAGTGTAGTGTATAGTAGTGTAGTGTATAGTAGTGTATAGTGTAATGTACAGTATAGTGTATAGTAGTGTAGTGAATAGTAGTGTAGTGATTAGTGTAGTGTATAGTAGTGTATAGTGTAGTGTATAGTAGTGTATGGTATAGTGTAGTGTATAGTGTAGTGTATAGTGTAGTATATAGTGTAGTGTATAGCAGTGTAGTGTATAGTGTAGTGTATAGTAGTGTATAGTGTATTGTATAGCAGTGTATAGTGTAGTGTATACTGTAGTGTATAGTAGTGTATAGTGTAGTGTATAGTAGTGTAGTGTATAGTGCAGTGTATAGTGTAGTGTATAGCAGTTTAGTGTATAGTGTAGTATAAAGTGTAGTGTGTAGTAGTGTAGTGTATATTGCAGTGTATAGTAGTATATAATGTAGTGTATAGTGTAGTGTATAGTAGTGTAGTGTATAGTAGTTTAGTGTATAGTATTGTAGTGTATAATAGTGTATTTTATAGTGTAGTGTATAGTAGTATATAATGTAGTGTATAGTAGTGAAGTGCCTCCATAGAGCTCAATGTGTTCACTTACCGACCATTCTTCTGTTAACGACGGGCTTGGTATAGGTCCATTAAATATTAATTAATGCATCGATTAACCGTGTTTATTTTAATATGAATTCTTTAATATGTTGTTAGTATTTGTACGTATTAATATGCATTGTTTAAACATTAGAAACGACTTCTTTTCGGGTGGAAAGGGTTGTGATTGTCGATAACTATGAGAACGAATGAAGCGTTTAACGTCCACTTTCTATACTCCCTTCACTACCAAATCGCTTAACGATCCGTTTCATGGAACCAATCACCGTCGTGAAGAGGAATAGGTGCGACTGTGATTGGCTGCAAACCATCTTACGCATACAAATTCAAAGCAGACACCCTCGTGAAACATAGTCTAACGACTGAGTGCGGTTTTCCCGGATAAATAAGTGAATTAATATGGCATTGTTGTGTAATATTATTGCTATTGCATTCAATATCGGCTCGACTGGCATGCGATGAAGATGAACTCTCGTACGCGAGAGCGGGTGGGAAACAGCTGCGCTCCGATCTTTGTCGCTGTTTTTTTATTCTTCAGAAGCCACCCTGTCTATCGCAAATGATATCTCAACGAAGTGGCTCATCATCATGATCATCATCGCATGGAAATGTGTAGCGGCAGGCAAATACTCTACTCTAAACGCGTGACGTTGATTCTCAAATGTGGAGGGACAAAAACCGGAGCACCCGGAGAAAAAATCCACGCGACCACGGGGAGAGAGAGAGACACGCAAACTCCAAATATACAGCAGCAGGCATCGTCAGAGTCGGCGTCGAACCCACGACCTCCTGTATACCACGCGAGGTAGTTAACATCTCACCACGGGGAGAGAGACAGACACGCAAACTCCGAATATACCGCAGGCATCGTCAGGGTCGGCGTCGAACCCACGACCTCCTGTATACCAGGCGAGGTAGTTAACATCTCACCACGGGGAGAGAGAGAGACACACAAACTCCGAATATACCGCAGGCATCGTCAGGGTCGGCGTCGAACCCACGACCTCCTGTATACCAGGCGAGGTAGTTAACATCTCACAACGGGGAGAGAGAGAGACACGCAAACTCCGAATATACAGCAGGCGTCAGACACGCACACACCCCTTGCGAAAGCCCGAACGCAGAAGATCCCCGGGGTTTAATCGTCAACGAAGCTGCCCATTGTCTACCCCCTAAACCGCATCACCCACTGCACAAACCACGGCGGTGGATGCGGATACCTGGAACACAAAATTAAAATATTACATTAAAAAAAAACTCCCCCAGTAGCGTACAACTGCCATCATCCAGAACAGACCGTGCAACGTGCGACTGACCAAATGCCACCCGATCCACAAATGCGAACAAGGATGACATCACGGGCGACGATTTTACACTACTCCGCTACTGCTCCTGCTAACGCGGTTGTCTGTGGCTTCTTGACCACCTGAAGGTTGACTGTAGTCGTGTGAGCTTCTGCATCTACACCAGCAGCTGTACGGCAACACGACGAAACATGAGAGGCCGCTTGTGTTGTGGCCGAAAAACGTCGTGAGAATATTATTGCGTTATTTTATTTTATCAATTTATTATTTTATTCTCATCCTACGTGGTGACTTTACCGAAAGAACCAAAGAAGATGAATCCTTGCGGTCACGAAAGCTTTAAATCGAAATTTAAAGGAAAGAGTGGCTCTGAGTTCTGAGCCACAGTGAAACGATGCTTCCGAAATCAAAAGCGGGGAGCGCCAAAGTGGTATGGCTGAAGTCACGAAGGTGAAAATAAAATAACAAAAAATCACGACGTTTCGGCCACAACACAAGCGGCCTTCATCAGGTGAAGGGACGAGACTGTCTGGAGGACAGCGCTGGAGTGACTTCTTGTCCCGTTGTCTGTTAAAAGCTCTAACAGATAGGTGAAAGCCCTCCCCATAGAGGTTATCAATTCTAGATTTAAAGCGTTCGTGACTGCTAGGATCCATACTCTTTGGTTCTATTGGGTAAAGTCACCTACGTGACTTGATTGGGTAAAGTCACCGAAGTGACTTTACCCAATAGAACCAAAGAGTATGGATCCTAGCAGTCACGAAAGCTTTCAATGTAGAAATGGTATGGCCGAGCTTATTTTCGCGCATCTTGAACAACTCTGAATTGGTGCCCAAAGGCGACCAGCAATGAGCGTAGGGCAAGCTCGGAGCGAGGGTCTCGTGGGGGACAGAAACAGCCAGCAGCTGTCCGATGTGCGGTGACATTACAATTCTGAGTAGAGGGCTCTTCGGAAACGCAACGGAGGACTTTTAACCCGTGGGTGTTCAAAGTGGGGCCTTCGCGATCAGAGATGTAAAGAGGGGGGAGGGTGGGACTTTGTTTGGGGAGAAAGTTTTGTGTTTGTTGTTGTTGTTGTTTGCCGCTGTTTGAGTGGCTTTTTGAGTGCTTGTCCGCACATTTGACGCCGCACGCGCGCGAGTTTGGATTTTCCACGCTCGCGGAGAAACCGACTTCCCGGTAAGCGAATGATCCGAGCCGGTCCTGGGCCTCTCCTAGGTCGACTCGGCCTCAAACAAGTGCACAGGTGCGGCGTGTGGGAGACAAAGGCGGCCGGACGTGGCGCTGGGTCAAACTGAACCCCCCTTCGTGTGCCCTGCCGACCTTCATCGGCGCTAGCAGCACTTGCCCCAACAAGTCTGTTAAGGCTACACGGGGGATCTTTGCCTTTATGCGTGCGTGTGTGTGTGTGTCTGGTGATTTAAGCACTCGGCTGCAGTCTGGTCGATCCGCGTTCAATGTCCACACGGGAAAAAGCTCGTCCATTGGCAAATGGCTATTGGAAAGCGACTCTCCCCCTAGGTCAACTTAACCTGGAATAAATACTCGGTGCAGCGATTGTAACAATGAGCTTAAAGTCGGCTGGGGCTTGCATCCCCTTCCCCCCCCACGCCACGTTCAGCCCAACTCCCCACCCCTCTACCGCAGGATTCCGCAGTGCGCTGTAATGCCATAAATAGGCGCTCGCTAACAGCTGTCTACTTACGCCGACGTCTCCGTGGCAAATCAATCTCTAAGGGCGGATTCGTAATCTCCGTGTCAGACTCGACGCCAGTGGAGAAAACCTTCTGAGCAAGCGCCGAGGAGGAGGAGAAGGAGAGGGAAAAAAAACACGTTTTGAGAAGCTAATTAAATTTTGCTTTGCTCGTTAATCTGCAGTCTGTTTTTCACGTGATAAATATTGCATTTTAAAATTTAAAGAGCATTTTTTTTTTATCTCCTCTCTCTATATATATTTTTTTCTCTCTCTCTCTCTCTCTTTCTCCCCGTCGATGCAGAAAGGACAAACAAAAAGTTTTAATGTTGGCAGAGGCTGTCTCTTTTGTCGGACAATGAGCCATCAATAAAACAGCGTGCGATTACTCAAGTGCCGGAGCTTTCACTTATTTCGCTCGATATATTGGCTTTTATTGCAAGCAGCTGTGCGGCATTTTCTGGCGAGCGAGAGAACACACAAAAAAAATATTCAATACTAATAGCTAATTTATTAATTTATCAAACATTGTCTCCGGAGACCATTTACGTGAGAGCGCTGGACGTGTTCAAATCGTCTGCCAGCAGTGTAAGAAATGCAAGCTTCCCGCAAAGCAAAATTGAACGAAACTTTTAATTTTCGCCAGGCAAGGCCCAATTAGCAAAAACAGCTCTTTTTTGGTTTTCAGAAGCGACCCGGCCATCATAAATGATAGCTCAAGGAAGTGGCTTATCATCAACATCATCATCATCGCATGAAAATGTATAGCAGCCAAATGCTCTGAACGCGTGATGTTTATACTGGTAGGAAATGAAGTGGACTGGAAGCCCAACCGGGATTAATTCACAGGAGGCAGGGGATTAATTGTGTATGTCTGTGGATGTCTGTCCACGTGTATCCGGATACCCGGATATAATGGGAGGGGTGGGGTTGGGTGGAGAGGGGAGGGTGTGGAGGGGCTGGGTGGGGAGGGTGGGGCTGGGTGGGGGGTGGGAGGGGTGGGGCTGGGTGGGGAGGGGCTGGTCACCCCGTGGTGCCCTTATAAAACTCAACGTTTAACCTACTCACGCCGGCTTGTGCCCGCCCTCACAGTCGGGCATATTGTGCGGAATACACCACGTGGTGCCGCTGTTGACCCTGGCTATTGACCGAGCAACCCAATGTTCCTTACCAGCTCCCTCCGCAGGAATGTTTCTAAATGTGGAGGGAAAAACTGGAAGACCCGGAGAAAAATCCACACTACCACCGGGAGAGAAAGAGACACGCAAACTCCAAATACACAGTAGGCATCGTCAGGGTCGGGATCGAACCCACGAACTTCCTGTATACCAGGCGAATTAGTTAACGTTTCCGATCCACCGTGATGATGATGATGAGACAGAGACACGCAGACTCCAAATATTAAACAGGCGTTACGGTTGGGATACAACCCACAACCTCCTGTAGACCGGGCGTGGTAGTTAACATCTCACAGACACCGTGATGATGATGATGAGACAGAGACACGCAGACTCCAAATATTAAACAGGCGTCACGGTTGGGATCAAACCCACGACCTCCTGTAGACCGGGCGTGGTAGTTAACATCTCACAGACACCGTGATGATGATGATGAGACAGAGACACGCAGACTCCAAATATTAAACAGGCGTTACGGTTGGGATACAACCCACGACCTCCTGTAGACCAGGCGAGGTAGTTAAAGTCTCGCCATGGCAGCGCCAAAACAAGGTTGAGACTCAGTCTCAAATAAGTGTAGTGACATAGAATTTGTCGCTGCTGGCAGTGAAGGCGATCCACAGAGTGAAGCAGCCCTGATTGACAGCAGGCCACGTGACAGGCCCGAGATATGTTCCTGGGTAAAGTTTAGAAGGGGGGGGGGGGACACGTCGAGAGCCCCCCCCCCACCCCCCCCGCTCGTAGGTTCCAGAAGGAGGGCGTGGCCGAGGCGAAGGGAGGCGTGGCCGAGGCGAAGGGGGGCGTGGCCGAGGCGAAGGGGGATAAAAGGGGACCCCGAGCGGGGGATCGGGGCCGTCGTTGGAGTGGGATCCCCTCCTCGTCCTCCTCCTCCTCCTCGTCGTCGTCCACTTGATAATTTCGCTGGCAGCGGCAGCTGGGCTGTCTGATTTCAGCGCCGTCAGCGTGAGACGGGTTAGCTTTGTCGTTGTTGTTGTTGTTGGCAGGCCAGCAACCGGAGCAGACTCTCCGATTCTTTCGGTAAAAGTCACGTGGGTATGAACAAAAAATAATAATAATAACATGTCACGACGTTTCGAGCGCAGCAACAAGCGGTCGTCCTCAGGTGAGGCTCACAGGTGAGGCTCACCTGAGGACCGTCGCTTGTTACTGCGCTCGAAACGTCGCCAACTTTTATTATTTTACTTCTACCCACGTGACTTTACCGAAAGAACCAAATAGTGTGGGATTCCTGCGGTCGCTAAAAGCCTCGAGTCGAGATCGAACCAGAGCGGAGTCGCGTTTCAGCGAGCGACAGAGCGGCGTTGTGTCACAGCCGAGATCGTGTGCCTTGTGCCCACGGTGTTCAATTTAAAACGAATTTTGCCTCCGAGAAGTTTAGGCCTCCAAGTCAGTCACCGGCTAAAGTGCCCGGTGCGGCGTGCGGTAAACGTCGCCTCTGGAGAGACAAAGGCGGCCGGGCGTGGTGCGGGCCAACCAACTACCCTCGTGTGCCACTTGCTCGCATTCACGGGGTGCTGCTACTCGCTCACAGCACGTGCCCCAAAGGGCTGTTAGAGGCGATTGGGGTTGGGGGGGTGGTGGTGTGTGTGTGTGTAGGGGGAACTTTGTATTTTTCTCTGGCTCGCAAATAGGAAAGTTCCCAATGAATACAGAACGTTTGGGCCAATGCTGCACCAACGTTGGGCGAACGTTGGAGCGATTGTCCCAACGTCACGGCCAACGTTAGTCAAACGGTTCGAGCCACCATGCGACTCTCCGTGGCGAAGCCAACAGCGCCTTTTGCGCTTGCCGCAGCTCCCGTCGCGGGAATGTGGAATTTCCGCCGCTGGCTTTATGTTTTAGTGCTTCGACTCCGATTAGAGCCACGAACCGGACCACCCGAGTTCGAGTCCAGTTCGCGGCCATCAATCGGTGTGCAGGAAAAAAAAAACCCATCGCACACTGGGGGGAGACAAAGGCGGCCGGGCGTGGTGCTGGCCACCTTCCTCCCTCGTGTGTGGTGCCGTGCCAGCAGCCTTCACTATGTTCATACTCGCTAACAGCCCTTGCCCCCCACCACCCAGCGCAGTCCGTTGAAGTAGTGGAGGCTACGTGGGGGATCTTTGCCTTGTGTGTGTGCGCGCGCGTGGATCACAATTTAAATAGCCCGCTCGAGTTAAGGAACCTCACATTTCACTTCCATCTCGTGGCAGCTCGTGGGTTACATTTGCATGATCCACTCCCCCACATCCCCCCCCCCACTTCTCAATCGGCTTGCAGTTTCCTCTCTCAGCATCTCACTGGCTTCGTTTTGGCCCGTGTGTGTGTGTGTGTGTTTTGTAAATTGGGTTTATTCGTGTGCACCTGATGGGCAATTGGAGAACAGCAGCATGCAGAGATGGGTGGTGCTGCTGCTGCTGCAATGCTGCAATGATGCAACCCAGTTCACCGTGACAATTGTGCCGAGAAGCACCGAGAGACACCGCCTCTCATCCCCACAGAGACACGCACAGAGAGAGAGAGGCACACAGAGACACGTGCAGAGAGAGAGAGACACACACAGAGACACGCACAGAGAGACACACACACAGAGAGACACGTGCAGAGAGAAGTATCATCCCACAGAAACACGCACACAGAGAGAGACACACACACAGAGACACGTGCAGAGAGAAATATCATCCCACAGAGACACGCACAGAGAGAGAGACACACACAGAGACACGCACAGAGAGACACACACACAGAGAGACACGTGCAGAGAGAAGTATCATCCCACAGAGACACGCACAGAGAGAGAGACACACACACAGAGACACTTGCAGAGAGAAATATCATCCCACAGAGACACGCACAGAGAGAGAGAGAGACACACACAGAGACACGCACAGAGAGACACACACACACACAGAGACACGTGCAGAGAGAAGTATCATCCCACAGAAACACGCACAGAGAGAGAGACACACACAGAGACACGTGCAGAGAGAAGTATCATCCCACAGAGACAGGCACAGAGAGAGAGACACACACAGAGACACGCACAGAGAGACACACACACACAGAGACACGTGCAGAGAGAAGTATCATCCCACAGAAACACGCACAGAGAGAGAGACACACACACAGAGACACGTGCAGAGAGAAATATCATCCCACAGAGACACCCACAGAGAGAGACACACACACAGAGACACGTGCAGAGAGAGACACACACAGAGACACGTGCAGAGACACCGCATCTCATCCACACAGAGACACGCACAGAGAGACACATACACACAGAGACACGTGCAGAGACATCGCGTCTCATCCACACAGAGACACGCACAGAGAGAGACACACACACACAGACACGTGCAGAGACATCGCGTCTCATCCACACAGAGACACGCACAGAGAGACACATACACACAGACACGTGCAGAGACATCGCGTCTCATCCACACAGAAACACGCACAGAGAGAGACACACACACAGACACGTGCAGAGACACCGCATCTCATCCACACAGAGACACGCACAGAGAGACACATACACACAGAGACACGTGCAGAGACATCGCGTCTCATCCACACAGAGACACGCACAGAGAGAGACACACACACACAGACACGTGCAGAGACATCGCGTCTCATCCACACAGAGACACGCACAGAGAGACACATACACACAGACACGTGCAGAGACATCGCGTCTCATCCACACAGAAACACGCACAGAGAGAGACACACACACAGACACGTGCAGAGACATCGCGTATCATCCACACAGAGACACGCACAGAGAAAGACACACACACAGACACGTGCAGAGACATCGCGTCTCATCCACACAGAGACACGCACAGAGAGATAGACACATACAGACACGTGCAGAGATATCGCGTCTCATCCACACAGAGATACGCGCAGAGAGAGACACACACACAGACACCACGTGCAGTGACATCGCGTCTCATCCACACAGAGACACGCACAGAGAGACACACACACAGAGACACGTGCAGAGACATCGCGTCTCATCTACACAGAGACACGCACAGAGAGACACACACAGAGACACGTGCAGAGACACCGCGTCTCATCTACACAGAGACACGCACAGAGAGACATACACACACAGAGACACATGAAGAGACATCGCGTCTCATCCACACAGAGACACGCACAGAGAGATAGAGAGACACACACAGACACGTGCAGAGACATCGCGTCTCATCCACACAGAGACACGCACAGAGAGAGACACACACACGGTCACGTGCAGAGACACCGCGTCTCATCCACACAGAGACACGCACAGAGAGAGACACACAGACACGTGCAGAGACACCGCGTCTCATCCACACAGAGACACGCACAGAGACAGAGAGACACACACAGACACGTGCAGAGACATCGCGTCTCATCCACGCAGAGACACGCATGCACACACAGACGCATGCAGGCACAGCGTCCGATCCCACAGAGACACAGAAAGAAAGAGACACACACAGGCACACGGATCGAGACGCATCTTCACACAGAGACACTCACACACGCTGAGAGAGGAACACAGACACGTGCAGAGACACCGCGCATCATCCCGCAGAGACACGCAAACAAAGATACAAAGGCAAAGATCCCCCAGATAGCCTTGACGGACTGTTAGGGGCAAGTGCTGTTAGCGAGCAGCTATGAATGCCGGCACGGCACACGAGGTGGTGGGTGGCCAGCACCACGCCCGACCGCCTTTGTCTCCCCAGTGGCGATGTTTACTACACACCGTACCAGGTAACTCATTTGAGGCTGAGTTGACCTAGGGGAGGCCCAGTACCGGAAAGTGGGGAGGGAGACAGTGGGGAGGGAGACAGTGGGGATGGAGAAAGTGGGGGGGGGAGGAGAAAGTGGGGGGGGGGGGGGAGAAAGTGGGGAGGGGAGATGGGGAGAAAGTGGGGAGGGGGGAGAAAGTGGGGAGGGGGGAGAAAGTGGGGAGGGAGAAAGTGGGGAGGGGAGATGGGGAGAAAGTGGGGGGTGGGGAGAAAGTGGGGAGGGGGAGAAAGTGGGGGGTGGGGGGGGGGAGATGGGGAGAAAGTGGGAGGTGGGGAGAAAGGAGGGAGCGGGAGGGGGAGAAAGTGGGGAGGGGAGATGGGGAGAAAGTGGGGGTGGGGAGAGAAAGCGGGGAGGGAGAAAGTGGGGGTGGGGAGAAAGGGGGGGGGGGTAGAAAGTGGGGGGGAGAGTGGGGAGGGGAGGAGGGAGAAAGGGGGGGCGGGAGAGTCGGGAGGGAGAAAGGGAGGGGGGGGTAGAAAGTGGGGGGGGGTGGGGTAGAAAGGGGGGTGGGGAGAAAGTCGGAGTGAGAAAGTGGGGGTGGGGAGAAAGTGGGGGTGGGGAGAAGGTGGGGAGGGAGAAGGTGGCCGTGACAATCATCGCGGACAGACCGAAGCGCCGGCGACTTCGTCGGCACTAAGGCGGCGCGGACGACTCGAGGCACACGGGGCACGTGGTAGGTCCCTGACGTCTTCACCACCACAGTGAGCGGGGGAGGAGGTGGGTGGTGGTGGTGGGTGGGTGGTGGGTGGTGGATGGTGGTGGTGGGTGGTGGTGGGTGGTGGTGGTGGTGGTGGTGGGTGGTTGGTGGTTGGTGGTTGGTGGTGGATGGTGGTGGTGGTTGTTGGTGGGTGGTGGTGGTGGTGGATGGTGGTGGTGGGTGGTTGTTGGTGGGTGGGTGGTGGTGGGTGGGTGGTGGTGGCAGGAGGGAGAAGGAGGTTGCTGTTAATTCCATGGCTTACTGGAGAACATCTTGGCCATATGCTGTCACTTGCTGCTGCTGCTGCTGCGTCTGAAGTGTAATTGCCGTGCCGGAGAAGCCAGGCGGTTAAGTGAGCCCTTCGCTGGGGAACTGACCTCCAAGACGCATTGATCACACGCGCGTTTATGACACCTACCCAACTCACCCAAGCACCCACCCCACTCCACCCACCCCACTCCACCCACCCCACTCACCCACTCATCCACCTCACCCACTCAGCCACCCCACCCCACTCACCCACCCTACCTACTCACCCACCCACCCCACCCCACTCACCCACTCACTCACTCACCCACTCACTCACCCACTCATCCACCTCACCCACCTCACCCACTCACTCACCCACCCCACCCCCACTCACCCACCCTTACCTACTCACCCACCCACCCCACCCCACTCACCCACTCACTCACTCACCCACTCAATCACCCACCCACCCACCCCACTCACCCACTCACTCACTCACCCACTCATCCACCTCACCCACTCACTTACCCACCTCACCCACTCACCCACCCACCCCACTCACCCACTCACTCACTCACCCACCCACCCCACCCCCACTCCACCCACCCTACCTACCCACCCACCCCACCCACTCACCCACCCCACCACCCCACTCACCCATCCACCCACCCACTCCACCTCACCCACCCACCCACCCCACTCACCCACTCACTCACCCCACTCACCCACTCACTCACCCACCCACCCACCCCACTCACCCACTCACTCACCCACTCACTCACCCACTCATCCACCTCACCCACTCACTCACCCACCTCACCCACCTCACCCACCCACCCCACCCACCCCACTCACCCACCACCACTCACCCACCCACCCCACCCCACTCACCCACCCAACCTACCCACCCACCCAACCCACCACCCACCCACCCCACCCCACTCACCCACTCACTCACCCACTCACCCACTCACTCATCCACTCACCCACCCCACTCACCCACCCACCCAACCCCACTACCCACCCACCCACTCACTCACTCCACCCACCCACTCATCCCACCGGCCTGCCACTGGGACGCGCCAAACGCGACGGCTGAAGAATGGTAATTAAAAACAATAATTAATGGCCCCGTTAAAAGTTAACCCGAGCATATTCAACAGCGAAGACAAATGGAAATGTTCACCCTCCCCCAACGTAACGCCCCTCCCACCGCATGTCCTCAAACAGACTTGAGATACTCTCGGATGCATCCGGTCTAAATGAGGAGTCTGATGATTCTGGCTGTTGGTGGCAAGCGCTGTTAGCGAGCACCTCGTGAAAGTCGTCACGTGTGGGGGACGTGTGTGGGGTTGGTCACCAGCTACCACGCCCTGCCGCCTTTGCTAGTCTCTCCCCCCAAACGCCCCCGTGGCTGAAGTTTATTTTAGGGCTGACTACCTAGGGGAGGGCGGGGGCCCGGTTCAAAGATCCGCCCGCTGATATTTGTCGCCAGCGGTGAATCGACCTCGGGGCAGCGCGGTTGCTGTCCACTGCGCCACCACTCCCCGCATATTCAGCCACAGGCCTGTTATAATGTCATCATCTAGGCCAAGTTGTTAAATCGAATCCAGACATATGTCAGCGAAGGTGGTATTGATGATTCTGGTAGTGGTGGTGGTGCTGAGGATGATGATGGCAGTGGTGGTGGTGCTGGTGGGAGTGATGATGATGGATGTGGTGGTAGCGGTGGTGCTGATGATGATAATGGTAGGGTTGGTGGTGCTGGTGGTGGGAGTGATGATCGTGGATGCGGTTATGGTGGTGGTGCTGATGATGGTGGTAAGGTTGGTGGTGCTGCTGGTGGTGGGAGTAATGATGGTGGTGGTGCTGATGATGATGGTAGGGTTGGTGGTGCTCGTGGTGGGAGTGATGATTATGGATGTGGTGGTGGTGCTGACGATGATGATGGTAGGGTTTGTGGTGCTGTTGTTCGTGGGCTTGATGATGGGGGATGTGGTGATAGTGGTGGTGCTGATGATGATGATGATGGTAGAGTTGGTGGTGCTGGTGGTGGCGGGACTGATGACGGTGGTGGTGCTGATGATGATGGTAGGGTTGGTGGTGCTGGTGATGGTGGATGTGATGATGGTGGTGGTGCTGATGCTGATGGTAGGGTTGGTGGTGCTGGTGGGAGTGATGATGGTGGATGTGGTGATGATGGTGGTGGTGCTGATGATGATGGTAGTGTTGGTGGTGCTGGCGGGACTGATGATGGTGGATGTGCTGATGACGGTGGTGGTGCTGATGATGATGATGGTAGGGTTGGTGTTGCTGGTGGTGGTTGGAATGATGATGATGGATGTGGTGGTGGCGGTGGTGCTGATGATGAAGATGGTAAGGTTGGTGGTGCTGGTGATGGTGGATGTGATGAGGTAGTGGTGCTGATGATGAAGATGGTAGGATTGGTGTTGCTGGTGGTGGGAGTGATGATGGTGGATGTGGTGATGGTGGTGGTGCTGCTGATGATGATGATGGTAGGGGTGGTGGTGCTGGTGGTGGCGGGACTGATGATGGTGGTGGTGCTGATGATGATGGTAGGGTTGGTGGTGCTGGTGGGAGTGATGATGGTGGATGTGCTGATGACGGCGGTGCTGATGATGATGGTAGTGTTGGTGGCGCTGGTGGGAGTGATGATGGTGGGATGTGCTGATGACGGCGGTGCTGATGATGATGGTAGTGTTGGTGGCGCTGGTGGGAGTGATGATGGTGGATGTGCTGATGACGGCGGTGCTGATGATGATGGTAGTGTTGGTGGCGCTGGTGGAGTGATGATGGTGGATGTGCTGATGACGGCGGTGCTGATGATGATGGTAGTGTTGGTGGCGCTGGTGGGAGTGATGATGGTGGATGTGCTGATGACGGCGGTGCTGATGATGATGGTAGGGTTGGTGGCGCTGGTGGGAGTGATGATGGTGGATGTGCTGATGACGGCGGTGGTGGTGGTGGTGTCGGACAATCCACGCCCCCAGGGAGGCAGATTAGACACTGAGACGCGCGCAGCCATTAAGAGTCGAATCCGCGTGTCACCATTACAAAAGGGCACCGCCCGTGCGCCTAATTAGGCAGTGGGATGTGCGTACATTTTAATTTGATCCAAAATACATTTATATATCGGTCGCAAGCTCCTGCGAATTAGTTATACACACACACGCGCTAATGAAGGTGTGCGCATACTGCGTTACGCCAATCTGCGCTGAAGCCAGCGGTTAATTGCACGCGCGCGTTTTTGCGTAGTGGAGTCACCTATGCTGCACCACCAAGGGAAAGTGGTGGGGTGGTGGTGGGGGCGCATGGATTTGTCTACGAGCAGAGGAAACGAGAAGATGCTCGGTGTAGTCGGAACTTTGATTCGTTCATCATTTCGGGGTTTTTTTTTTCCTCCAATGCTTTGCTCTATGTGCCCCCCTCCCGCCTTTTAAATGAAAGATTTCACGCTCTGCCCCCCCCCCCACCTCCCCCTCTCTCTCTCTCTACCCCCTCTCTCCCTACTCTATGTTCCCCCCTGTTTTCTATGTAATATTTGTAAACAACAAAAATTTTGACAGCTACTGAACAACCTCCCCCTCCACCCCCGGGTCGATCGCTGTGATGTCTCCCCACCCCATTCGTATTTGTGGATCGGGGGATCATCTCGTCAGTCGCAAAGTTGCGCCGTCTGTTCTCAATGACTGCACTCGCACGCTGTTGGGTGAAGTTTTTAAAAGTTTTTTTCTACCGCCGTGGTTTGTGCTGTGGGTGATGCGGTTTAGGGGTGGACCATGAGCAGCTTTCGTGGAAGATCAAAGCCCAGGGCTCTTCTGCGTTCAGTCTTTAACAATGGGTGTGGGTGTGTCCGTGTGTGTCTGTGTGTGTGCGTGTGTCTGTGTGTGTGTCTCTAGCGGGGAGCGATAGTGTAGGCGGTTAGCGCGCTGCGCTATGAACCCGGCGACCCGGGTTCGATTCCTGCTCACGGCCAACACCAGTGACGATTATCTGAACCGGTCCCGGGCCTCCCCTAGGTCGACTCAGCCTCAAATGAGTACCTGGTGCGGTGTGTAAACATTGCCACTAGGAGACAAGGCGGTCGGGCGTGGTGCTGGCCACCCACCCCCTCGTGTACCGTTCGGGCCTTCATAGGTGCTCGCGAACAGCACTTGCCCCTACAGTCTGTTAAGGGCTATATGGGGGAACTTTGTCTGTGTGTGTGTGGGAGCAGAGGTGTAACGGGCGCGGCACGGGCTAGAGAACAGATGGAGTGATGTGGTACAGGAGAACGTGGAGCTGAGTGGACTTGCCAATGACCGGTACCAGCGGTGTCAAGATCGGCCTCTGTGGAGGAGGCTCGTGAAGGACGCTACTGGGCAGTTGGAGGCAGTCGCCCTCCAACAACGGAGGGCGGAGGAGCGACGCTCACAACAACGAGCGGAGCGCCGGGTGGCTAAAGCACAGCAAGTTGGCACAGTTGGGGGCACAGGTGGTGCATCAGCCAGTTATCTCAGTCATCTCAGTCAGTCGACCCGTGGCACCTGCTGGGTCTGCCCCGTGACCTATTGCCAGCGGGCGTTCGACACTTCACGTGGCCTCAAGGTGCACATGGCCTGGCACAAGCGTCGTGGTGACGTCACCGCCACTTAGTGGCGAATGGCGGTTGTTGTGTTGTAGCGGTTATCGTTACCCTGCGCTACTGAACCCCCGGCAATCCGAGTTCGATTCCCGCTCGCGGCCACCAACACCGGAGGCCCAGGACCGGAACCGGTCCTGGACCTCCGCTCGGAGGTCGACTCAGCCTCCGATGGGTACCTGGTGCGGTGTGTAAACGTCAGACAGAGGCGGCAGGGAGTGAGGCTGTCCACCCACCCTCTCGTGTGACGTGAGAGTGCGGCTGGAGAGAGATGATGAGTTGGAGGGAGGGAAGAGATAGTTGAGTGAGGTGCTCGTTAACGGCACTTGCCCCCAACCGTTCGGGCTACACGGGGGACACTTTTTTTCTCCGTCTTGTGTTTGTGTGCATAGACATTCGCGATGAAGAGGAGGTCACCACCTGTCTGCCACCTGTTGAACTCTACACGAGTCGCGTTGTGTTCTGGGCAGGCGGCAGGCGGCGGCGGGGGGGGGGGGGGACATAAGTCACCAATTGTCTTAATTAATCTTCACGGAGCCAAGCGATGTCTGAGCTACACCCACCCTCCCTCCCCCTGTCCTGTGTCAAGATTTCAGGCCGATGGCCTAGGGTGACTCTCGCGCTGACAGAGGCAAAGCACCCTAAACAAATAGAGAACCCCCGTTTATTAAGCACGTGGATTCCGCTGTGAGCCCACGTGCTCTCTTCTAGAACCGCGTGCCCTCATCGGAGTTGCCACGGAGGTGTTCTTCGTGGATTCGATCCCGATCCATGACGCTTGCTCTCTATTTGGAGTTTGAGTGTCCCTCTCTCTCTCTCTCATCGTGTTCACCTTCTCAAGCGCTCGCTCGTCACTACCACCACCACCGCCACGTGGCTTTTATTTCGTGTTGTGCGCGGTGCATTTAGCGCAACAGCGCGTGGATTTATGGCGTTTGTTTTTATTTGTGTTGCCGGTGACTTTGTGCGTTTCGTATCGGAATCGCCTCCAATGCTTTTGCTGCTGGCGGCAATAAAAGTTGTTTGAAAGTCAAAAAGTGTCTCTCTCTCTCTCTCTCGCCGTGGTCGCGTGGATATATATTTTGTCTCCATGCCCGTCCTGATTGTTCCCTCCACACATTTAGAGGTATGCATTGAGATGATTTCGATTGGTTTCGGGCTGCTCTAAAATGTCCAAAATGTGGGCCGCTGTTTTGAGCTATGATTGGTCGCCAGGACGCTTTGGAAAAAAATAAAATTAATGGCTCAGGATGGGGATGGTTTAGTTGTATATGTACGGGGTGGTTTAGTTGAACTTTGCACTGCTATCATGGTTTTTTTTTATTGTTGCTGTAACGTTCTGACCACATGCCCTTACTGGACATCGGATTGGCCCCTAAGATGAGCACGAGCGGGCGACAAGGAGCCAACGTCACCTGGCGCAAGGCCGTGGAGGAAGACCCGGCGAATGAAACCTGCGATCAAAACCTCCCCTCCCCTGGCATTTGTGGTCGGATTAAGATGATTCGACTCGCTCAGGGAGACTGACGTGCTTGCCGTCTCAGCCCGTCGCGGGGATTGTGAACGCGGCGCGCTAACTGTGCTGCACCACCGCTGCCCGTGTAGCCTGAAACAGGACTCACAATAAAGGTTTTTGGGTTAGATCGCGTTATTTATAAAATGTGTCGTAACCCTCCACCACCCGACACGGCCCAATCAGCGAAATAAAGTGTCACGTTGACAAAAGACAAAATAGTTCACTGCTTTAGCCACCGGTGTGTGTTGAAGAGTGAATCCACAACGTTTACAGTTTGAGTAGAACGACGTTTCGCCGGTAATTAGATCCAGCATCATCGGGCAATTCGCCACTGAAACAGACTGTTGGGGCTAGCGCTGCTAGCTCACACCTCACTCTCTCTCTCTGTCTCTCTCGTTCTACTCCCTCCTGCCCCTCCGTCTGTTCCTCCACATCTCCTCATCGCCCCCCCCCATCTCTCCCTAATCCCCACCTCTCCTCCACCCCCCCCCCCATCTCTCCCCAACTCCCCACCTTTCCCTCACCCCTCACCTCTCCCTCACATCTCCCCCACACCTCTTCTACACCCCCCACCTCTCTCTCATCCACTCACCCCCCCACCTCTCCCCCACCTCTCCCCCACCTCTCCACACGGCACAAATTCCCAAGGCCCCTATCCGCTTTCTCTGTCTCTCTCCGCGACTCGCCCCGCTTCATCCGGGCCCCCCTCGTTGCGCGCGCGGCGCGAGCGAGCGAGCGAGCCCCCCCCCCCCCCCCCCCCACTTGCTAGGATGGCCGGGCCTGATGAAAACCCCTCCACACCTCCGCCGCGATCGTGAGGATGTGGAGATCAGCACCGCCACGGTCCCACGCCGCTCTCCCAAGCGTGCGACCTTGAACGCCTCGCGCGTGCGTTCGACGAGGCGACCCGGATGAAACATGCGAATGAATGAAACATGAGAATGAATGAAACACGCGGATGAGAACTTGCGGATGAATGAAACTTGCGAATGAAAACACGCGGATGAAACTTGCGAATGAAACACGCGGATGAAACTTGCGAATGAAACACGCGGATGAAACTTGCGAATGAAACACGCGGATGAAACTTGCGAATGATGAAACTTGCAATGAAACACGCGGATGAAACTTGCGAATGAAACACGCGATGAAACTTGCGAATGAAACACGCGGATGAAACTTGCGAATGAATGAACTTGCGAATGAAACACGCGGATGAAACTTGCGAATGAAACACGCGGATGAAACTTGCGAGTGAAACACGCGGATGAAACTTGCGAATGAAACACGCGGATGAAACTTGCGAATGAAACACGCGGATGAAACTTGCGAATGAAACACGCGGATGAAACTTGTGAATGAATGAAACTTGCGGATTAAACTTGCGAATGAATGAAACTTGCGAATGAAACTTGCAAATGAATGAAACTTGCGGATGAAACTTGCGAATGAAACACGCGGATGAAACTTGCGAATGAAACTTGCGGATGAAACTTGCGAATGAAACTTGCGGATGAAACTTGCGAATGAAATTTTCGGAATGAAATTTGCAAATGAAACTTGTGGATGAAACTTGCGAATGAAACTTTGCGAATGAAACTTGCGAATGAAACCTGCGAACTGCGGATGAAACCTGCGAATGAAACTTGCGAATGAAACCTGCGGATGAAACCTGCGAATGAAACCTGCGAATGAAACCTGCGGATGAAACCTGCGAATTAAACCTGCGAATGAAACCTGCGGATGAAACCTGCGAATGAAACTTGCGAATGAAACACGCGGATGAAACTTGCGAATGAAACACGCGGATGAAACTTGCGAATGAAACACGCGGATGAATGAAACTTGCGGATGAAACTTGCGAATGAAACACGCGGATGAAACTTGCGAATGAAACACGCGGATGAAACTTGCGAATGAAACACGCGGATGAAACTTGCGAATGAAACTTGCGAATGAAACCTGCGAATGAAACCTGCGGATGAAACCTGCGAATGAAACTTGCGAATGAAACCTGCGGATGAAACCTGCGAATGAAACCTGCGAATGAAACCTGCGGATGAAACCTGCGAATTAAACCTGCGAATGAAACCTGCGGATGAAACCTGCGAATGAAACTTGCGAATGAAACACGCGGATGAAACTTGCGAATGAAACACGCGGATGAAACTTGCGAATGAAACACGCGGATGAAACTTGCGAATGAATGAAACTTGCGGATGAAACTTGCGAATGAAACACGCGGATGAAACTTGCGAATGAAACACGCGGATGAAACTTGCGAATGAAACACGCGGATGAAACTTGCGAATGAAACTTGCGGATGAAACTTGCGAATGAAACTTGCGAATGACGCTTTTGGATGAAACTTGCGAATGAAACCTGCGGATGAAACCTGCGGATGAAGCTTGCGAATGAAGCTTGCGAATGAAACTTGCGAATGAAAACCTGCGAATGAAACCTGCGAATGAAACCCTGCGAATGAAACCTGCGGATGAAACCTGCGAATGAAAGAGAGGAGATGCCCCGGCGTTCTCCATCCTTCCTCTCCAAATGCCTCTGAAACCACCGCCCCCACCGACTCCCCCTCACCCACCCCTCAGCCACACCACAATGCATGTCCTTGGATCCTATCTCCTTGCCTCTTCCCCCCCACCCACCCACATCTCCTCCATCATTGTCATCATCCACCCCTCTCCCACCGTCCCTGCCTTCTGGACTCGTTAATTCTCTCCTTCGTCCACTCACTTCCTCTCCCTGCTCTCTCTCTCTCTCATCCCTTCCTCTGTCGTCCTCCCTCTCTCCCTCTTCCTCCCGCTCCTCCCTTTCCTTTGTTGTTTTTTTAACCATCAGAGGAACCAAGAAAATGCTCGGTGTAGTCGGAACTTTGCTTCGTTCATCATTTCGTTAATTGTTTTCAATGCTTTGCTTCATGTGCCCACCCCCCTTTTTAAATGAAATATTTCACGCTCTCATCTCCTCCTCCTTACCCCTTCCCTCTCTCTCTCTACCCCCTCTCTCTCTACCCCCTCTCTCTCTACCCCCCCTCTCTCTACCCCCTCTCTCTCTACACCCTCTCTACACCCTCTCTACCCCCTCTCTCTCTACCCCCCCTCTACCCCCTCTCTCTCTCTCTACCCTCTCTCTACCCCCTCTCTCTCTCCCTCCCTCTCCTCCCTCACTCTCCGCTTCCCTCACGTCCCCTCTCCACCCTCTCCTCCCTCTCACCCCCCTCTCTCTCGCTCCTCCCTCTTCCTCCCTCTCGACCTCACCTTTCTCTCTCCCTCCCCCCCCCCCACATTGAGAGGAGGCCACTCCGCATCCCCCTGCAGAGGGTTAAGGCCCGGATTTGTGCGAATTAAAAAAAAACACCACCTCTGTGGCACGCAATGTCGTTTCCGACCCGCGACACAATGAAGCCTCGACGCCCCGGCGTTAATGTGGGACGAGGATTGGGGGGGGGGGGGGGTGGAGGCGTCGGGGGGGCGGGGGGGGTGGCACCAGGGTCGAAGATGAAAGAATCCGCTGATAAGGGAGGTTGTCCTTGGATCATCGGAAACGATCTGCGGGGGCCGCGTTATCTGAAACACGGCATCAGACGCCTTCTCAATTCTCTTTATTATCTCCATCCTCTCTCTCCCTTCTCTCTCCCTTCTCTCTCTCCCTTCTCTCTCTCCCTTCTCTCTCTCCTCTCTCTCTCCCCTTCTCTCTCTCCCTTCTCTCTCTCCCTTCTCTCTCTCCCTTCTCTCTCTCCCTTCTCTCTCTCCATTCTCTCTCTCTCCTCTCTCTCTCTCTCCTCTCTCTCCCTTCTCTCTCTCCCTTCTCTCTCTCCCTTCTCTCTCTCCCTTCTCTCTCTTCCTTCTCTCTCTCCCTTCTCTCTCTCCCTTCTCTCTCTCCCTTCTCTCTCCTCTCTCTCTCTCCTCTCTCTCTCCTCTCTCTCTCTCCTCTCTCTCTCCTCTCTCTCCCTTCTCTCTCCCTTCTCTCTCTTCCTTCTCTCTCCCTTCTCTCTCTCTCCCTTCTCTCTCTCCCTTCTCTCTCTCCCTTCTCTCTCTCCCTTCTCTCTCTCCCTTCTCTCTCCACTCTCTCTTCTCTCTCTCTCTATTTTTTTCAAAATAAGTACCACTTTATTGGAAATAAAAGCACTTGTCCGTTTGATAGACTTTTCTCCTGCATGGGAATGATGGAATTTTCAACGCTGCCTTCAGATCACAAAGAGGAGGCAATCGCCATCCAATCGAAATGCAGTGGTGTGTGGATTCGTTGCTCGCGATGCTTACGTTGAAATCCGCAACACTGAATTATTATTTACCATATATGCAGATTTATATTAAAATTTTACTTTTAGGCCAGTAGGTAAGCATGAGATGGAGCAGCGAAAAAGATGGTACTAACGAGACTATGCGAACATTCCCAGCCTACCGTCCGATGCTCGTGACACACGTTAACACAGAATCAGAATGTTCATTTATACTGAAGCGAATCTGGTGAGCTATGAAGCGATTTTTCACCGATTTCCAGTAGGGGTGGGTCAGAACGTTACAACAGCAAACTACAAAAAACACGAAAGGAGTGCAAAGTTTAGGAAAGGTAAACAAATCTCTCCCCTATCTCTCTCTCCATTCTCTCTCTCTCCCTTCTCTCTCTCTCCCCTATCTCTCTCCTTCTCTCTCTCTCTCTCCCTTCTCTCTCACCCTTCTCTCTCTCCCTTCTCTCTCTCTCCCTTCTCTCTCTTCCCCTTCTCTCTCTCCCCCTATCTCTCTCCCTCTCCCTTCTCTCTCTCTCTCTCCCTTCTCTCTCTCTCTTCCCTTCTCTCTCTCTCCCTTCTCTCTCTCCCTTCTCTCTCTCTCTCTCCCTTCTCTCTCTCTCTCCCTTCTCTCTCTCTCTCCCTTCTCTCTCTCTCCCTTCTCTCTCTCTCCCTTCTCTCTCTCTCCCTTCGCTCTCTCTCCCTTCTCTCTCTCCCTTATCTCTCTCCCTTATCTCTCTCCCTTCTCTCTCTCCCTTCTCTCTCTCTCCCTTCTCTCTCTCTCCCTTCTCTCTCTCCCTTCTCTCTCTCCCTTCTCTCTCTCTCCCTTCTCTCTCTCCCCCTTCTCTCTCTCCCTTCTCTCTCTCTCCCTTCTCTCTCTCCCTTCTCTCTCTCCCTTCTCTCTCTCCTTGTCTCTCTCCCTTCTCTCTCTCCCGTCTCTCTCTCCCTTATCTCTCTCCCTTATCTCTCTCCCTTATCTCTCTCCCTTATCTCTCTCCCTTCTCTCTCTCCCTTCTCTCTCTCCCTTCTCTCTCTCTCTCTCTCCCCTATCTCTCTCCCTTCTCTCTCTCCCTTCTCTCTCTCCCTTCTCTCTCTCCCTTCTCTCTCTCCCTTATCTCTCTCCCTTCTCTCTCTCCCTTCTCTCTCTCCCTTCTCTCTCCCCTGTCTCTCTCCCTTCTCTCTCTCCCTTCTCTCTCTCCCTTCTCTCTCTCCCCTTTTTTTTACGATCAGAGGAAACAAGAAGATGCTCGGTGTAGTCGGCACTTTGCTCCGTTCATCATTTCGGTTTTTTTATGCTTTGCTTTATGTAACCCCCCCCCCCCTTTTAAATGAAAGACACAACAAAATATTTTCCCTTTTTTTCTCCTTTCCCCTTCCCTCTCTCTCTACCCCCTCTCCGCCCCCCCTCTCTCTCTGCCCCCTCTCTTCCTACTTTATTTGGCTCTCTCTCGCTCTTTTTTCTTTATAACTACGACAAGTGCTGCATCTGCACGCAGCCCTTCCCACAGTCAAACGGCCTCCGACGGGTAACTCACAATCTGCATGCACAGAGCTCTCTACCGTCATCTGCCACCGAGCACACGGCCTCCTCCAGTGCCTCTTGTCCCTCCTCTCTCTCTCTCTCTTCTCTTGTCTCTCTTCTATCTATTAATTTTCGTGTGTCCATGGGTTTATTGATAAAAACTGCACAAACGCTCCTGCACACACATGGCAGTGTGGGGCTTTACGATCGGGGCCTGCTCCTTCCTCTCCTTGTAGAGGGCAAGCGGCGAAACGTTGGCCACCTTCACCACACCTTGAGGCGAAGGCCGGGGATGTCTCCCAACGGCGTGGCCCTTTCGGCCGAACCTGGCCACCGCGACCTCGTCGTTATCCACAACGAAGTCGAGGCAGCCATCCTTGGGGTACAAAGGCGGTGATCTTTTTTCCCGTTCTTGACGAGCTGTACGCGCACACAACTTGCAGATCTTGTCGAGGACGGATCCCCTTGGCGTGAGAGGCAAAAAGAGGGCGAGCGAGAGAGAGAGAGAATCTTTTGTTAAATCTTTCATTTAAAAGGAAGGAGATCGGGGAATGAAATCGCGGGCGTTTTGTTTGTCTGGAATTGTGGGCCACGAGGAGGAGGGGTTGGAGGTGGAGGCGGTGGGTGGTGGTGGAGGAGGGTGGTGGTGGTGGTGGTGGAGAGTGGTCGTGTCTCATGAAATAATAATCCCAGAACCGTGAAAGCATTTAAACTTTAAAAAAATAAATCAACAATTTTACCGGGTTTTTAAAACAAGTGTCGTGATCTTCTTACGTTGTTCCTAAACAAAATCTCATAGTCGTTGTCAAGAGGGGGGTGGGTGGCTGGCAGGGGTACTCCAACTCGATTCTTTGGCCACAGGGGGGAAAGTTTGGGGGGGGTGGCCGGGCGCGCCGTGACACGCGCACCCCCCCCCCCCATGCTCCTTCGGTACACCCCCCCACCCCCCCCCCCCAAGAAAAAAGTGCTCTCTGATTGCGAATACGCATCGATGAATTGATGATGATGCGATGGTGGTACTGATTTGAAAGGTCGAAAGGTCAAGGACCAGCTGGGAAGGTTACAATCCCTTTGGTGGTGTCTGTGGGCTGCCATGTCTCGTACATCCAACGCGCGCGTGTCCACGTGTCTGTCTGTGTCTGCGTGTCTGACTGTGTGTGTCTGTCTGTGTGTGTCTGTCTGTGTGTGTCTGTGTGTTTGTCTGTGGGTCTGTCTGTGTGTCTGTCTGTGTGTGTCTGTCTGTCTTTGTTTGTCTGTCAGCGTGTCTGTCTGTGTGTCTGTCTATGCGTCTGTCTGTGTGTGTCTGTCAGTGTGTCTGTCTGTGTGTGTCTGTCTGTCTGTGCGTCTGTCTGTGTGTGTCTGTCTGTGTGTCTGTCTGTGTGTGTCTGTCTGTCTTTGTGTGTCTGTCTGTGTGTCTGCCTGTGTGTCTATCTGTCTGTGCGTCTGTCTTTGTGTGTCTGTCTGTGTGTGTCTGTCTGTCTGTCTTTGTGTGTCTGTCTGTGTGTCTGCCTGTGTGTCTATCTGTCTGTGCGTCTGTCTGTGTGTGTCTGTCTGTCTTTGTGTGTCTGTCTGTGTGTGTCTGTCTGTCTTTGTGTGTCTGTCAGTGTGTCTGTCTGTGTGTCTCTCTGTCTGTGCGTTTGTCTGTGCGTGTCTGTCAGTGTGTCTGTCTGTGTGTCTGTCTGTCTGTGTCTGTCTGTGTGTGTCTGTCTGTCTGTATGTGTGTGGGTCTGTGTCTGTGTGTCCCTGTCTGTCCGCGTGTCTCCACGTCTGTCTGTGTCTGCGCGCGTCTGAGTGGCTATGCATCAGCGTGCACAAAAATCTCTCTCGTGACAAGCGTTAAACAGATCGTAGTAAACACATTGTCGCAAACACATCGTAGTAGACACATCGTAGTAGACACATCGTAGTAAACACATCGTAGTAAACACAACGTAGTAGACACAACATAGTAAACACATCGTAGTAAACACAACGTAGTAGACACATCGTAGTAGACACAACGTAGTAGACACATCGTAGTAGACACATCGTAGTAAACACATCGTAGTAGACACATCGTAGTAGACACATCGTAGTAGACACATCGTAGTAAACACATCGTAGTAGACACATCGTAGTAGACACAACGTAGTAGACACATCGTAGTAGACACAACGTAGTAGACACATCGTAGTAGACACATCGTAGTAGACACATCGTAGTAGACACATCGTAGTAAACACATCGTAGTAAACACAACGTAGTAGACACATCGTAGTAGACACATCGTAGTAGACACATCGTAGTAGACACATCGTAGTAAACACATCGTAGTAAACACATCATAGTAGACACAACGTAGTAGACACATCGTAGTAGACACATCGTAGTAAACACATCGTAGTAGACACATCGTAGTAGACATATCGTAGTAGACACATCGTAGTAGACACATCGTAGTAAACACATCGTAGTAGACACATCGTAGTAGACACATCGTAGTAGACACATCGTAGTAAACACAACGTAGTAGACACATCGTAGTAGACACATCGTAGTAGACACATCGTAGTAGACACATCGTAGTAGACACATCGTAGTAAACACATTGTAGTAGACACATCGTTGTAGACACATCGTAGTGAACACATCGTAGTAGACACATCGTAGTAAACACATCGTAGTAGACACATCGTAGTAGACACATCGTAGTAGACACATCGTAGTAGACACATCGTAGCAGACACATCGTAGTAGACACATCGTAGTAGACACATCGTAGTGAACACATCGTAGTAAACACATCGTAGTAGACACATCGTAGTAAACACATCGTAGTAGACACATCGTAGTAGACACATCGTAGTAGACACATCGTAGTAGACACAACGTAGTAAACACATCGTAGTAGACACATCGTAGTAGACACATCGTAGTAGACACATCGTAGTAAACACATCGTAGTAGACACATCGTAGTAGACACATCGTAGTAGACACATCGTAGTAGACACATCGTAGTAAACACAACGTAGTAGACACATCGTAGTAAACACATCGTAGTAAACACATCGTAGTATACACATTGTAGTAGACACATCGTAGTAGACACATCGTAGTAGACACATCGTAGTAAACACAACGTAGTAGACACATCGTAGTAAACACATCGTAGTAGACATCGTAGTAGACACATCGTAGTAGACACATCGTAGTAGACACATCGTAGTAGACACATCGTAGTAGACACATCGTAGTAAACACATCGTAGTAGACACATCGTAGTAGACACATCGTAGTAAACACATCGTAGTAGACACATTGTAGTAGACACATCGTAGTAGACACATCGTAGTAAACACATCGTAGTAGACACATCGTAGTAGACACATCGTAGTAGACACATCGTAGTAAACACATCGTAGTAGACACATTGTAGTAAACACATCGTAGTAGACACATCGTAGTAAACACATCGTAGTAGACACATCGTAGTAGACACATCGTAGTAGACACATCGTAGTAAACACATCGTAGTAGACACATTGTAGTAAACACATCGTAGTAAACACAACGTAGTAAACACAACGTAGTAGACATCGTAGTAAACACATCGTAGTAAACACAACGTAGTAGACACATCGTAGTAGACACATCGTAGTAGACACATCGTAGTAAACACATCGTAGTAGACACATCGTAGTAAACACATCGTAGTAGACACATTGTAGTAGACACATCGTAGTAGACACATCGTAGTAAACACAACGTAGTAAACACATCGTAGTAGACACATCGTAGTAGACACATCGTAGTAGACACATCGTAGTAAACACATCGTAGTAGACACATTGTAGTAAACACATCGTAGTAGACACATCGTAGTAAACACATCGTAGTAGACACATCGTAGTAGACACATCGTAGTAGACACATCGTAGTAAACACATCGTAGTAAACACATCGTAGTAGACACATCGTAGTAAACACAACGTAGTAGACACATCGTAGTAAACACATCGTAGTAGACACATCGTAGTAGACACATCGTAGTAAACACATCGTAGTAAACACATCGTAGTAGACACATCGTAGTAAACACATCGTAGTAGACACATCGTAGTAAACACATCGTAGTAAACACATCGTAGTAGACACATCGTAGTAGACACATCGTAGTAAACACATCGTAGTAGACACATTGTAGTAAACACATCGTAGTAGACACATCGTAGTAGACACATCGTAGTAGACACGTAGTAAACACATCGTAGCAGACACATCGTAGTAGACACATCGTAGTAAACACATCGTAGTAAACACATCGTAGCAGACACATCGTAGTAAACACATCGTAGTAGACACATCGTAGTAGACACATTGTAGTAGACACATCGTAGTAAACACATCGTAGTAAACACATCGTAGTAAACACATCGTAGTAAACACATCGTAGTAAACACATCATAGTAGACACATCGTAGTAGACACATCGTAGTAGACACATCGTAGTAAACACATCGTAGTAAACACAACGTAGTAGACACATCGTAGTAGACACATCGTAGTAGACACATCGTAGTAAACATCGTAGTAGACACATCGTAGTAAATACATCGTAGTAAATACATCGTAGTAAACACATCGTAGTAAACACAACGTAGTAGACACATCGTAGTAAACACATCGTAGTAGACACATCGTAGTAGACACATCGTAGTAGACACATCGTAGTAAACATCGTAGTAGACACATCGTAGTAAATACATCGTAGTAAATACATCGTAGTAAACACAACGTAGTAAACACATCGTAGAAGACACATCGTAGTAGACACATCGTAGTAAACACATCGTAGTGAACACATCGTAGTAAACACATCGTAGTAAACACATCGTAGTAAACACATCGTAGTAGACACATCGTAGTAGACACATCGTAGTAGACACATCGTAGTAGACACATCGTAGTAGACACATCGTAGTAGACACATCGTAGTAGACACATCGTAGTAAACACATCGTAGTAGACACATTGTAGTAGACACATCGTAGTAGACACATCGTAGTAAACACAACGTAGTAGACACATCGTAGTAGACACATCGTAGTAGACACATCGTAGTAAACACATCGTAGTAGACACATTGTAGTAAACACATCGTAGTAGACACATCGTAGTAAACACATCGTAGTAGACACATCGTAGTAGACACATCGTAGTAGACACATCGTAGTAAACACATCGTAGTAAACACATCGTAGTAGACACATCGTAGTAAACACAACGTAGTAGACACATCGTAGTAGACACATCGTAGTAGACACATCGTAGTAGACACATCGTAGTAAACACATCGTAGTAGACACATCGTAGTAGACACATCGTAGTAAACACATCGTAGTAAACACATCGTAGTAAACACATCGTAGTAGACACATCGTAGTAAACACATCGTAGTAAACACATTGTAGTACACACATCGTAGTAAACACATCGTAGTATACACATCGTAGTAAACACATCGTAGTAAACACATCGTAGTAAACACATCGTAGTAAACACATCGTAGTAAACACATCGTAGTAGACACATTGTAGTAAACACATTGTAGTAGACACATTGTAGTAAACACATCGTAGTAGACACATCGTAGTAGACACATCGTAGTAGACACATTGTAGTAAACACATCGTAGTAAACACATCGTAGTACACACATCGTAGTAAACACATCGTAGTAAACACATCGTAGTAGACACATTGTAGTAAACACATCGTAGTAAACACATCGTAGTAAACACATCGTAGTAAACACATCGTAGTAGACACATCGTAGTAAACACATCGTAGTAAACACATTGTAGTAGACACATCGTAGTAGACACATCGTAGTAAACACATCGTAGTAAACACATCGTAGTAAACACATCGTAGTAAACACATTATAGTAAACACATCGTAGTAAACACATCGTAGTAAACACATCGTAGTAAACACATCATAGTAAACACATCGTAGTAAACACATCGTAGTAGACACATCGTAGTAAACACATTGTAGTAAACACATCGTAGTAAACACAACGTAGTAAACACAACGTAGTAAACACATTGTAGTAAACACATCGTAGTAAACACAACGTAGTAAACACAACGTAGTAAACACAACGTAGTAGACACATCGTAGTAAACACATTGTAGTAGACACATCGTAGTAAACACAACGTAGTAAACACATCGTAGTAGACACATCGTAGTAGACACATCGTAGTAAACACATTGTAGTAGACACATCGTAGTAAACACATCGTAGTAAACACAACGTAGTAAACACAACGTAGTAGACACATCGTAGTAGACACATCGTAGTAAACACATCGTAGTAGACACATTGTAGTAAACACATCGTAGTAGACACATCGTAGTAAACACATCGTAGTAGACACATCGTAGTAGACACATCGTAGTAGACACATCGTAGTAAACACATCGTAGTAAACACATCGTAGTAGACACATCGTAGTAAACACAACGTAGTAGACACATCGTAGTAGACACATCGTAGTAGACACATCGTAGTAGACACATCGTAGTAAACACATCGTAGTAGACACATCGTAGTAGACACATCGTAGTAAACACATCGTAGTAAACACATCGTAGTAAACACATCGTAGTAGACACATCGTAGTAAACACATCGTAGTAAACACATTGTAGTACACACATCGTAGTAAACACATCGTAGTATACACATCGTAGTAAACACATCGTAGTAAACACATCGTAGTAAACACATCGTAGTAAACACATCGTAGTAAACACATCGTAGTAAACACATCGTAGTAGACACATTGTAGTAAACACATTGTAGTAGACACATTGTAGTAAACACATCGTAGTAGACACATCGTAGTAGACACATCGTAGTAGACACATTGTAGTAAACACATCGTAGTAAACACATCGTAGTACACACATCGTAGTAAACACATCGTAGTAAACACATCGTAGTAGACACATTGTAGTAAACACATCGTAGTAAACACATCGTAGTAAACACATCGTAGTAAACACATCGTAGTAGACACATCGTAGTAAACACATCGTAGTAAACACATTGTAGTAGACACATCGTAGTAGACACATCGTAGTAGACACATCGTAGTAAACACATCGTAGTAAACACATCGTAGTAAACACATCGTAGTAAACACATTATAGTAAACACATCGTAGTAAACACATCGTAGTAAACACATCGTAGTAAACACATCATAGTAAACACATCGTAGTAAACACATCGTAGTAGACACATCGTAGTAAACACATTGTAGTAAACACATCGTAGTAAACACAACGTAGTAAACACAACGTAGTAAACACATTGTAGTAAACACATCGTAGTAAACACATCGTAGTAAACACATCGTAGTAAACACATTATAGTAAACACATCGTAGTAAACACATCGTAGTAAACACATCGTAGTAAACACATCATAGTAAACACATCGTAGTAAACACATCGTAGTAGACACATCGTAGTAAACACATTGTAGTAAACACATCGTAGTAAACACATCGTAGTAAACACATCATAGTAAACACATCGTAGTAAACACATCGTAGTAGACACATCGTAGTAAACACATCGTAGTAAACACAACGTAGTAAACACAACGTAGTAAACACATTGTAGTAGACACATCGTAGTAAACACATCGTAGTAAACACATCGTAGTAAACACATTATAGTAAACACATCGTAGTAAACACATCGTAGTAAACACATCGTAGTAAACACATCATAGTAAACACATCGTAGTAAACACATCGTAGTAGACACATCGTAGTAAACACATTGTAGTAAACACATCGTAGTAAACACATCGTAGTAAACACATCATAGTAAACACATCGTAGTAAACACATCGTAGTAGACACATCGTAGTAAACACATTGTAGTAAACACATCGTAGTAAACACAACGTAGTAAACACATCGTAGTAGACACATCGTAGTAAACACAACGTAGTAGACACATCGTAGTAGACACATCGTAGTAGACACATCGTAGTAGACACATCATAGTAAACACATCGTAGTAAACACATCGTAGTAGACACATCGTAGTAAACACATCGTAGTAAACACATCGTAGTAAACACATCGTAGTAGACACATCGTAGTAAATTGTAATAAAATGCGCCAGCAATCGTGGGGTGGGGGTAGTGGAGCGGTGAGGGGAGGGGAGGGAGGAGTGGAGGGGTGTTTAACGAAACGTCGTACTACTCAAAAACTGTAAATGTTGTGGGCTAAAGCAGTGAACTAATTTGGCGTTTGTCAACGTGACACTTTTTTTTTGCTGATTGGGCCGTGTCGGGTGGTGGAGGGTTACGACACATTTATAAATAACGCGATCTTACCCTAAAACCTTTATTAATGAGGGGAGCGGTGGGTGGAGGGGTATAGGGGAAATAAGTTCAACATGCGCGCATACAAACGATGCTCACAACGCGTGCGTTGAACATTGATGCCTCCCTCCCCTGCCTCGCTCCCCTCTCCTCCTTCTGGCGAAATGAACCAATAATAATAATAATAACTCCCATCGGTGACTCTCAATACGTCCCTGTCTGCACAGATCACGCCTCGGTTGACCTCGGCTCTTGCATGTGCAACGTAAACATCGTCTCGCTCTCTCGCTCCCTCGTTCTCTCTCTCTCTCTCCACATCTCTCGCAGCTCGTTACAAGAAGTCAATTAATGGAGTCGGGCAGTGTGTGTTACTTTGTGCTGCCTTGGCGTTTTAGTTGTTTATGTGCACCACGTTCTCTCCTCTTCTTCCTCCCCCTCCTCTTCCCTCCTCCTCCTCCTCTCTCCTCCTCCCCCTTCCCCCCCTCCCTCTGCCTTCCTCCCC
Source organism: Petromyzon marinus (assembly GCF_048934315.1). NCBI lineage: Eukaryota > Metazoa > Chordata > Hyperoartia > Petromyzontiformes > Petromyzontidae > Petromyzon > Petromyzon marinus. The sequence goes on along the minus strand of NC_133727.1, from coordinate 4,773,759 downwards.
CCTCTCTCCTCATTATCTCGTACGTAAGCACGTTGAACTTCTTCAGCACCGTACGAATCTTACCGGACGTGCCGGGGAATGGGCAACATGCAGTTCTAGGTCAATGAGTTTTCCCATCTAGACGATGTCAAAGTTCACAGCTCCACTGGCTTCCTAATTATTGGGAGGCAGAGCGTTCCAGACGGTCCTCGCCATCAACATCAACGCCATCTAACCCAAAAACCTTGATTATAATGAATAACATTGGTCGCGAAAGCCCTAAGCGTTAAACACACAAAAAAGGGCAGCTCTAAAGCAATGCGTCTATCAATCTATGCGACGATTTCAAACGTGTCACAGCTGCCCCCCTCCACCCACCCCCCCCCCCCCCCAAGCCGCTTCCAAATGTCGGGGAGGACGAGCGCGTTCCAGACGGCCGGCAGAAGCAGCGCGCAGCTCAGGTAACCACCGCGAGACGTTTTGCCGGTAAGCGCCGCTCTTTGTTCGAATGCCGCGGTCTTCATCCGCTGCTGCCGCCGCTGCTGCTACTACTGCTGCTGCTGCTACTGCTGCTGCTACTGCTGCTACTACTGCTGCTGCTGCTGCTGCTACTACTGCTGCTACTGCTGCTATTGCTGCTGCTGCTACTACTGCTGCTACTACTGCTACTACTGCTGCTGCTGCTGCTGCTGCTACTACTGCTGCTACTACTGCTACTACTACTGCTGCTGCTACTACTGCTGCTGCTGCTACTACTGCTGCTACTACTGCTGCTGCTACTGCTGCTACTTCTGCTGCTACTACTGCTGCCGCTGCTGCTACTGCTGCTGCTACTGCCGCTGCCGCTGCTGCTGCTGCTACCGCTGCTGCTGCTCCTGCTGCTGCTGCTGCTGCTGCGTGGATGATGACTCCCGAGGCTCGTGGCGATCACGACGAGGAGGACGACGACGACGACGACGATTTGACGTTCCGCGCTCAGCACCCGCGACGGTGAACAGCGCCGCGTCTCCCGTGCGCAGCTTTGGGGCTCTTAATGATCAATGATGACCACGTCCCCCGCGTGCGCTGGGCAGATTCCCTCGCCCGCACCCCCCTCCCACCCCCCCCCCACCCCCCCCCCCCCCCAATTGCTAGGGGTGGGTTCACGTTCCAGCAGATCACGTCCGTAACCGACAAGGCTCCGCGCTCGCCGTGGGCGACGATGATTTTCGTTCAGCGGCCGTGGCCGCGGCGACAGGTGAGGCACGCGGTGGCTTCGTGCGACCTGCAGCCCCACGACCTCGGCTTCGTAAAGGGGGGGTAGCTTCGTGTCGCCGGGCATCAAGCGAACCAACGTGGGTGCTTGGTTAACCCAAGGTGATGTCAGCGGCGTCGCCCCGGATTTTCGTAACGCTCACGTGGACAAGCGCGGAGTCTGCCGTGGGGTGGTTTTTATATATATATAAAAAAAAGAAATAGCAGAATAACTGGAAACTGATGAGTCGGGGGAGGTGTTGTGAGAACTGGCGGGTGGATTAAGTTGGTGGGACAGGTGGGACAGGTGGGTGGATGAGGGAGCGTGTGGAGAAAGTTGTAGCGTGAAATTTAATAATGCGTTATTGCCTGTATTCTTGACTTAAAGCTTTCGTGCCTGCCGGAATTCACATCATTGGTTCTTTCGGTAAAGTCACGTAGATGTCATCATGGGACTTGCTTTGCCAGTACCAAAATATGGTAATAGGGTTTTCTCCCCTTTATTTCTGTCGAACAAAACAGCCGTGTTAAGATGTCAAAACACAAAACTGAAAGAATGTTTACGAGGAATCATATCACTGCATTAACCACAATGCTTGCGGTCAGAATGCAAACAACACACTCTGATAGTATATAAGTGGCATTGTCCTTGAAACGGATTGGTCCACACCAGAGACGGCTTTCTTTTGAGCCTCGTGTCAAACGGTGTTAGAGCCGAGAGAGACTCCAAAAGGCGTACAACGAAAATTTAAAATTAAAAAAACACAGAGACCCATAGACTCACACGAAGACCCAATACAAGCGACCGTCCTCCTAACGACGTCCTCCTGATGACGATCGCTTGTGTTGTGATCGAAACGTCGGAGTTTGTTTTTTTTGTGTTACTTTCTTTTGAACCATCTTGCGTGACTTTAGCGAAAGACCCAAGAATATGTTCCTTATTCTGGTTCTGAAATTTGCGCAGAAATGCCAGTCAAGTTTTTTTTTTCCCCCCTGTAACGTGAATATTGGGCATCGTCGATTGTCCCCCGTGGCGAGACGTTATCTCCCTCGCCTGCAGGGGCGGAGCCAGGAGTTTGACCTTGGGGAGGGGGGCTGACTTCAATATTGTGAGATATCTCAGTGTTTATGTTTTCCAATGGGCGTCACAAATGGTATAAAACAAATTTTATATTGGATTTGAACGCGGAGTTTATTAATAGGTCGGAGCCGCTGATGCGGCTGATTAGTTCGATAAGTTCTAAAGGCTGCCGCTCAAGCAGCCTGCAGGGCAGCACACGAGGTGACAGCCTGCAGGGCAGCACACAAGGTGGCAGCCTGCAGGGCAGCACACAAGGTGACAGCCTGCAGGGCAGCACACAAGGTGGCAGCCTGCAGGGCAGCACACAAGGTAGCAGCCTGCAGGGCAGCACACAAGGTGGCAGCCTGCAGGGCAGCACACAAGGTGACAGCCTGCAGGGCAGCACACAAGGTGGCAGCCTGCAGGGCAGCACACAAGGTAGCAGCCTGCAGGGCAGCACACAAGGTGACAGCCTGCAGGGCAGCACAAGGTAGCAGCCTGCAGGGCAGCACACGAGGTGACAGCCTGCAGGGCAGCACACAAGGTGATAGCCTGCAGGGCATCATCACGTGGTGGCAGCCTGCAGGGCATCAGCACGAGGTGACAGCCTGCAGGGCAGCACACAAGGTGGCAGCCTGCAGGGCAGCACACAAGGTGACAGCCTGCAGGGCAGCACACAAGGTGGCAGCCTGCAGGGCAGCACACAAGGTAGCAGCCTGCAGGGCAGCACACAAGGTGGCAGCCTGCAGGGCAGCACACAAGGTGACAGCCTGCAGGGCAGCACACAAGGTGGCAGCCTGCAGGGCAGCACACAAGGTAGCAGCCTGCAGGGCAGCACACAAGGTGGCAGCCTGCAGGGCAGCACAAGGTAGCAGCCTGCAGGGCAGCACACAAGGTAGCAGCCTGCAGGGCAGCACACAAGGTGACAGCCTGCAGGGCAGCACAAGGTAGCAGCCTGCAGGGCAGCACACAAGGTGACAGCCTGCAGGGCAGCACACAAGGTGGCAGCCTGCAGGGCAGCACACAAGGTGGCAGCCTGCAGGGCAGCACACAAGGTGGCAGCCTGCAGGGCAGCACACAAGGTAGCAGCCTGCAGGGCAGCACACAAGGTGGCAGCCTGCAGGGCAGCACACAAGGTGACAGCCTGCAGGGCAGCACACAAGGTGGCAGCCTGCAGGGCAGCACACAAGGTAGCAGCCTGCAGGGCAGCACACAAGGTGGCAGCCTGCAGGGCAGCACAAGGTAGCAGCCTGCAGGGCAGCACACAAGGTAGCAGCCTGCAGGGCAGCACACAAGGTGACAGCCTGCAGGGCAGCACAAGGTAGCAGCCTGCAGGGCAGCACACAAGGTGACAGCCTGCAGGGCAGCACACAAGGTGGCAGCCTGCAGGGCAGCACACAAGGTGGCAGCCTGCAGGGCAGCACACAAGGTGGCAGCCTGCAGGGCAGCACACAAGGTAGCAGCCTGCAGGGCAGCACACAAGGTAGCAGCCTGCAGGGCAGCACACAAGGTGACAGCCTGCAGGGCAGCACAAGGTAGCAGCCTGCAGGGCAGCACACAAGGTGACAGCCTGCAGGGCAGCACGAGGTGGCAGCCTGCAGGGCAGCACACAAGGTGGCAGCCTGCAGGGCAGCACACAAGGTGGCAGCCTGCAGGGCAGCGCACGAGGTGACAGCCTGCAGGGCAGCACACAAGGTGACAGCCTGCAGGGCAGCACACAAGGTGGCAGCCTGCAGGGCAGCACACAAGGTGGCAGCCTGCAGGGCAGCACGAGGTGGCAGCCTGCAGGGCAGCACACAAGGTGACAGCCTGCAGGGCAGCACACAAGGTGGCAGCCTGCAGCATTTTGCAGCAGCCGGATATCCGGTTATCGCCGATTACCGACTTTCACAAAATTTCAGGGGGGGCTAAGCCCCCCCAGCTCCCCCAGCCCCCCCTGTAAATCTGCCCCTGCTCGCCTGGTATACAGCAGGTCGTGAGTTTGATCCCGACGCTGACGATGCCTGCTGTATATTTACAATTTGCGTGTCTCCCCGTGGTCGCGTGGATTTTTTAATCCGGATCCTCCGGGTTTTCCCTCCAGATAATTTGGCTGCTATACACGTCCACAGGATAAGCCACTTCGTTGAGCTGTCATTTGTGACCAGGTCACCTCTACTCTGGTTGTGTCGATAGAACGTAAAATAGTTACGTATTGAGAAAAGACGTACGGCGACCTTGAATTGTTGTATGGGTGCCACAATGGTGAGATGTTAACTACCTCGCCTGGTACACAGGAGGTCATTGAATCGATCCTGACCCTAACTACTGCTGTGTATTTAGAGTTTGCGTGTTTTCTCTCTCCGTGGTGAGATGTTAACTACCTCGCCTGGTACACAGGAGGTCATTGAATCGATCCTGACCCTAATTACTGCTGTGTATTTAGAGTTTGCGTGTTTTCTCTCTCCATGGTGAGATGTTAACTACCTCGCCTGGTACACAGAAAGTCATTGAATTGATGCTGACCCTAACTCCTGCTGTGTATTTATAGTTTGCGTGTTTTCTCTCTCCGTGGTGAGATGTTAACTACCTCGCCTGGTACACAGGAGGTCATTGATTCGATCCTGACCCTAACTACTGCTGTGTATTTAGAGTTTGCGTGTTTTCTCTCTCCGTGGTGAGATGTTAACTACCTCGCCTGGTACACAGGAGGTCATTGATTCGATCCTGACCCTAACTACTGCTGTGTATTTAGAGTTTGCGTGTTTTCTCTCTCTCTCTCCCTCTCCTCATGGTCGCATGAATTTTTCTTATGATCTTACGATTTTCCTCTCCACATTTAGAACGGACATCACGCGTTTAGAGCATTTGGCTGCTAGACATTTCCACGTGATGATAAGCCACTTTGTAGGGCTATCATTTGTGAAATCCAGGTCGCTTCTGAAAAACAGCTAAACAAAACTCAGTAGGGCTTTACTTGGTAAAAATATAAAAAATATATATTTATCGTTTTCTTTCGTATGAACAGACGCTCCAAAATTCTGGGAATGTTGCTTACGCAGCAAAAATCCTTGGAACGTCCATTTATTAAGCGGCCAACTTCCAGAGTTATCAGAATCTTCATTTATACCGGAGGGGAGTGAATTTGATCAGCTATGGGGTCTTTATTTTTCTCATCTCACAGATGTCCACTACCGTGCACTGGGTCAGAAAGTTACAGTAACAGAAACAAGAGGCAATGGAAAAAAAATGATAGGAGTGTAAATTATAGTAAAGGTAAAATAATCACTAAAATATAAATATTTTTTTTAGTTTACCCAGGTTTAGCCCACTAAGCCATTAGCTTCTTCTTTATTTCGTCAGAACTGACATGACCATCGCAAATGACAGCTCAACGAAGTGGCTCATCGTCATCATCATCATCATCATGTGGACGTTTAAAGCACCAGCCAAATGCTCTAAACGCCGTGATGCTGTTTATAAATATGGAGGGGGAAAACCGTCGGACCCGAAGAAAAATCCACGCGATCACAGAGAGAGAGAGAGAGAGACAGTGACAGACACCGCAAACTCCAAATATACAACAGGCGTCAATATCATCGTAATAATCGTTGTCCTGTGGAAATTCATAGCAGCGAAATTATCTAAATAATATCGAGGAGAATTTGATTTAAAGCTTTCGTGACTGCAGGGATTCACATTCTTGGTTCTTTCGGTAAAGTCACCACGTAGAAGGGAAACAATAAAATAATAAAAAAACAATAAAATTCTCACGACGTTTCGACTGCAACACAAGCAATCATCATCAGGTGTGAAAACCACGTAAATAAATTTATTTTTTCTAATTTTCTTGCTGTGGTTTTCACACCTGATGATGATTGCTTGTGTTGCAGTCGAAACGTCGTGAGCACTGTATTGTTTTATATTTTTATTATTTTATTGTTTCCCTTCTACGTGGTGACTTTACCGAAAGAACCAAGAATATTATATCGAGGAGCGTTCCTTTCAAATGTTGAGGTTTGGAGGGGGGGGAGAACGGGAGGGTCCTCTACACCAGTGGCTCTTGACTGCATCCGTGTACCCCTTTGGTTGTCAATCGTAAACAAAAACAAACTGCACAATGTTCATACATACTGTGCAGCGGCTTTGATTCTGGAGAGTCAATTGTAACGTACGCGCCCCGTGCTCAATTTGCATTGCCGATGATTTACCTTCTAAAAATAAATCTGGCCGTGTCTCGCTCCCCCGAGAGAGGGCATCTCTCATCCAAAAAGGGGGTACGTGCACCCCAGGCTTTGAAGAAGAGTTACTGCTCTAAACAGCGGTGGGGGGGGGGGCGGGCAGTAGTTTTTCGGGGGGGGGGGGCAGAGGGATAGAGGTAAGGGAGCGACTGTCGCGGAGAAAGTCCATTGACAAGTCTTCAGTTAAACGAATTCGCCACTGTGCGAGGCGCAGATAAATTCTCATCCGAAATACGAGCACGGTGAAAGTGGATCGTGGGGGGGGGATGGGGGTGGGTACGGGTTTGTGCGCACTGAGCTCACTGCATTGTTAACGAGATATACTTTGCTCCAGATGCGATATTTTTTTCTCCCCCATCCCCGCCATCCTCCCCCGCCTATCATCCCCACCTCTCCCAATCGACCATTATTCATCCTTTTTCCCGTGACTATACCGAGTGTCGGTGTTTATTCACTCATTTTCAGAGGGAATGGTGGGGCGGGGGGGGGGACACTGTCGCCGATAAGACATCAGTCAGCGAGAGTTGTCAGCCACACCATTTAAAAACCATTGGGGTTGATAAAGGTGAAGTGGTGGTGGTGGTGCTAGCGAGTGGTGGTAAGAGGGACATTGATGGGGGGGGGGGGGGGGGCGATCAGCGTGAGCGAGTCATCAGCCGAGGGAAGGCTTAAACGTGCACGGCGCCGGCTGGAGAAGAGGTGGACTTCACGTGGTACAAGGAGATGTGGAGTTGTGTTGTCCTTGCCGAAGAGCGGTACCAGCGGGGTGGTCAAGATCGGCCTCTGTGGAGGAGGAGGAGGCTAGTGAAGGATGCCGCTGGGCATTCGGAGGCAGTCGCCCTCAAACAACAACAACAACAACGGAGGGCAGAGGCGCGATGCTCACAACAACGAGCGGAGCGCCGGGCGGTTAATAAAATTCGCCAAGTTGGCACGGTAGCTGGGCACGGCCGCTGCATCTGTCGGTCGACCCAAGGCGTCGGGGTCTGTGCCGCGACCACCTGCCAGCAGCCAGCCTTCGACATCTCACGTGGCCTCAAGGTGCACCTAGCCTGGCACAGCCGCCGTGTCGATGTTACCGTCAACTTAGTGGTTGAATGTCTGGTATTGCTCCTACGCGTCTGCCTGTAATCCAGGGACGTGAATCGCGGCATCGAGGGGTGGTGTATCACACACAGATGTCGCGTAATCCTGTGCTCGCCAGGAGAAGGCGCTACAGAGAAGTTGACCGACTAAATCGCCCTCCGCTTGTTCCCATCTGTACGGAGTTGGGGTAGGGATAGAGCGTTGTCCCCTCGCTCACACACACACACACAACAAGGCGTGGGGTTGTATCCGGGTGCTCCTGTTTCCTCCTCCCCACGGGAGTAATAAAGCCAACTCATGATCATCAATCGGCTGTAAACATCGTACAACTATTAAGCCGATGTAGTCAGTAGGGTGTGGGATGTGTATCATTGTGCAAGTCAAAGCGATGTTTACCGGTCCAGATGTGGGCCCAATTAGTTTCAAGGACATTGCTTAGAGCATCAAAGCGTGTTTGTTTGTACGTTTAACGCGTAGGCTTTCGCCACCAATGTTATCCATAATAGAGGGGTATTTTTTTGGTTGGGGGGGTTGAATCGCGTAAATGTGTCGTGAAACCCGCCACCACCCGACACAGCCAATTGGTAAGGGGTCTGGTCATGGAAACAATTACGTGCCAATTCGTTACTAGTTCAGCACACGTGGAAAGTAAACCCATAACGACGTTTACAATTCGAGTAATCGTGACGTTTCGCCGATGATTACAACAACAACAATCACCGCCAGCTTCATCAGGTGGAGAAGTCCTCGGTCTTAAATCGAGATGGGGGTGAATGTGATGCCATCACTTTGTGAGCCAATCAGGCGCGACGACCAGAGGATGGATATTTGTTATTGCTTCGGTTATTCACAGTTACTCACCATACATAATGCATGCACATCACGCGTGCATATCGTGCATGTGCATTGTGTATGTGCAGTAAGTAAAAACAACAGAATAACAACCTGCGGTGGTGATAATTCGCTCCCAAGCAGCGCTAAGCCTCTCGCTGTGTGAGCGGTTCAAGTTTGTTTTCACGGTTTACCAACAAGCACGTGGTTTAATGGAGACTTGGTGATGCCACGTGGTTTACAATGGGAGTGTTATTGGGTGGACGAACTTCTTAACAATCTTCCTGTATATATATATTCTCGTTTGGTTCGTTTAATTTTTATTTCATTTTCATTTTTCGTGGTTCTTTCGGTAAAGTCACGTAGAAGGGAAAAAACCAAGAACATGAATCCCTGCAGTCACGAAAGCTTTAAATCGAAATTCATTTCCATTGCTTCATTGTTTCATGAATCTCCTGGAAAGCGTGCATGCACGCGCTCGCAAACGCAACACCCACGTGGTCGCTCGTCACAATAGCGTGGGGGTGTCACGTGCCGAGTCGACAGCTGGAGAGTGGGGGGTGGGGGGTCGCAAACGGAACGCAGAGCCCTGTGCAGGCGGATTGACAACAACCGACTGTGCTTTTATCCGAACAAAGCTAACTAACGACCTTTTACTATTTTTATGTTACCAGGTAAAGGCCCCACTGAGCTCCTATAAAACATTTTATTTTTCAGAAGCGACCTGACCATCGCAAACGATGGCTCTACAAAGTGGCCGATCATCACCACGTGGACATATACTTTCGAAACGCGACCACAGGGATGGAGAGAGAGAGAGAGAGAGACACCGCAAACTTCAATTATACAGCAGGCGCCGTCAGCGTCGGGATCGAACTCCACGACCTCCTGTATACCAGGCGAGGTAGTTAACATCTCACCACGGATAGAGAGAGATACGCAAACTCCAAATATACAGCAGGCAGCGTCAGCGTCGGGATCGAACTCCACAACCTCCTGTATACCAGGCGAGGTAGTTAACATCTCACCACGGATAGAGAGAGATACGCAAACTCCAAATATACAGCAGGCAGCGTCAGCGTCGGGATAGAACTCCACAACCTCCTGTATACCAGGCGAGGTAGTTAACATCTCCTAGCCACCCACCCACCCCCCCAGTGTAAAACAAATGGCTCCCTCACTTAGAGACTAAACCATTTAAAGAATTGGCAGCGATAAAATAAGGCGATTTTAACTCCTCACAAAGTCGCTGCTTAATTATACGTTGAATTACATCGCGCCTTTAGAACGGCAGACTGGCGGTGCCCCTAATAAAATAACTCTTTCCATTAACTCGCTATTTTAATTGACACACACACACACAAAGCAAACGTGACTCGACCGTCGATAACGCTCCCTGTGTGTGTCTGTGGTCTTCTTACGTGCTACGCACTAACGGCACTTACCCCCGACCCCCCACAAGAAAAAAAGAAAATCCCTTCTTTGGCCTTAAAAATAATAACATATATAATAAGCAACGTTCCGTGCACTTGCCCTAATTCATGTCACGTAGATGGCCAAACCCATAAACAACCTTTGGCTATGAACCAATCTCCCGTTTGGCTCTTGGAATGTGTATAAATACTTGCGCGCGTGTGTGTGTATATATATATTGTGGGGAGCGATAGTGTAGCGGTTAGCGTGCTGCGCTATGAACCCGGCGACCCGGGTTCGATTCCCGCTCACGGCCAACACCAGTGACGATTATCTGAACCGGTCCCGGGCCTCCCCTAGGTCGACTCAGCCTCAAATGAGTACCTGGTGCGGTGTGTAAACATCGCCACTAGGGAGACAAAGGCGGTCGGGCGTGGTGCTGGCCACCCAAACCCCTCGTGTACCGTTCCGGCCTTCATAGGTGCTCGCTAACAGCACTTGCCCCTACAGTCTGTCAAGGTTATACGGGGGATCTTTATCTTTATATACAACTAAATGTATGGAGTGTCAGGTACATGAAGGTGGCGAAGAGTGTCTGTTTATTAATCTGGTCACTTACATTCTCTGCGCTTAAGATGCCGTATCATTCCAGTCTTAGGATTGATCTCCCTCCCCAATCCTGCTCTACCTAATCTCCCCATTTAACACAACTGACGTGCCTGCGTCCGGGGATGGGATTTCTTTCCAGCTCAGACCCCGCTTGCTCGCCCATCGCCACGTACATAACCTCCTCGTTGTAACAGCTCTCTCGCATACCAATCCCGAGGTGTGCATGTCCAGCGTGTATGTCGAACTTATTTTGAACTAATTAGCGGAAGGGGGAGGGCCTGCTAAGATGTTCGAACACCCAATAGGCATCGATTCCGCGTGATCTATGAAGTTCAGTGGGGCCTTATGTGGTAAATTTAATAGCTTGACGGTTTAGTTCGGTGCGTAGGCTATCACGACCAATATTTATCGCAATGACGGGATTCAAATTGTAAATGTCGTGGATTTATCCACATTAGAGGGGGTTTTTCTTGGGTTAGATCGCATAAATATATAAATGTGTCGTTAAAACCCGCCACCACCCGACACAGCCAACTAGTAAGGGGTTGTCACGTCAACAGAACGTGGCCAATTCGTCACCAGTACAGCACTAGTGTATAGTGTAGTGTAGAGTGTAGTAGTGTATAGTAGTGTATAGTGTAGTGTAGAGTGTAGTAGTGTATAGTGTAGTGTATAACGTAGTGTATAGTGCAGTGTATAATGAAGTGTATAGTGTAGTGTATAGTAGTGTATAGTGTAGTGTATAGTGTAGTGTATATTAGCTAATAGTGTGGTGTATAATTAAGTGTATAGTGTAGTCTATAGTAGTATATAGTAGTGTATAGTGTAGCGTATAATGAAGTGTATATTGTAGTGTATAGTATTGTATAATAGTGTGTAGTGTAGTGTATAGTGTAGTGTATAGTAGTGTATAGTGTAGTGTATAGTGTAGTGTATAGTGTAGTGTATAGTGTAGTATACTAGTACAGCACCACACCGGTGTATTGGAGAGCCAAGCCACAACATTTACAATCTGATTTATTATTGTATTATTTTATTTTATCAATTTATTATTTTATTCTCATTCTACGTGACTTTACCGAAAGAACCAAAGAAGATTTACAATCTGAGTAACGACGTTTCGACAGTAATTACAACCAGCTTTATCAGGCGACAGCCAGATTTGGCTGTCTCCTGATGAAGCTGGGTAGGTGGGGTGGGGGGTAGGTGGGTTGTGGGGGGGTGGGGGTTGGTGTGGTGGTGGGGGGGTAGGTGCGGAGGGGGGGACAGGTGGGGTGGGGTGGGGTAGGTGGGGTGTGGGTAGGCGGGGTGGAGGGGGTAGGTGGGGTGTGGGTAGGCGGGGTGGAGGGGGTAGGCGGGGTGGAGGTGGTAGGTGGGGTGTGGGTAGGCGGGGTGGAGGGGGTAGGCGGTGTGGAGGGGGTAGGTGGGGTGTGGGTAGGCGGGGTGGAGGTGGTAGGTGGGGTGTGGGTTGGTGGGGTGGAGGGGGTAGGTGGGGTGTGGGTAGGCGGGGTGGAGGTGGTAGGTGGGGTGTGGGTAGGTGGGGTGTGGGTAGGCGGGGTGGAGGGGGTAGGTGGGGTGTGGGTAGGCGGGGTGGAGGGGGTAGGTGGGGTGTGGGTAGGCGGGGTGGAGGGAGTACGTGGGGTGTGGGTAGGCGGGGTGGAGGTGGTAGGTGGGGTGTGGGTAGGCGGGGTGGAGGGGGTAGGTGGGGTGTGGGTAGGCGGGGTGGAGGAGGTAGGTGGGGTGTGGGTAGGCGGGGTGGAGGTGGTAGGTGGGGTGTGGGTAGGCGGGGTGGAGGGGGTAGGTGGGGTGTGGGTAGGCGGGGTGGAGGAGGTAGGTGGGGTGTGGGTAGGCGGGGTGGAGGAGGTAGGTGGGGTGTGGGTAGGCGGGGTGGAGGTGGTTGGTGGGGTGTCGGTAGGCGGGGTGTAGGTGGGGTGTGGGTAGGCGGGGTGGAGGGGGTTGGTGGGGTGTGGGTAGGCGGTGTGGAGGGGGTAGGCGGGGTGGAGGTGGTAGGTGGGGTGTGGGTAGGCGGGGTGGAGGGGGTAGGTGGGGTGTGGGTAGGCGGGGTGGAGGAGGTAGGTGGGGTGTGGGTAGGCGGGGTGGAGGGGGTAGGTGGGGTGTGGGTAGGCGGGGTGGAGGGGGTAGGTGGGGTACGTTATAAATTGGCTTGCGGCAATTTATAACGAAGGGCTTCAAGGCGCTTGAGGCTTCGCAGGAGGCTGTAGACAAGTGAGCATATTCAGTACCCTTCTCCACCACCCCCCCTCCCGTTATTTGATTTATTTCAGGGGTTCATTAGAGGCAGAGGCTTCTTACCACGCACTAACTCACGACTATTTTTATTCCTAATCCAGTGCGGCGTAGTCACCAATTAGTGGAATGGGACGCGGCTCGGGCCAATACGGCTGCTGATGCCTCTGCTTCATCTGCTGTTGCTTCTGCTGCTTCTTCTACTGATTCTGCTGCTGCTGATTCTGCTGCTGATTCTTCTACTTCTTCTGCTGCTGCTTCTGTTGCTCCATTCCAAAGCGGCAAACTTGTATTAGTGTTGAATTTCTTCCGCTGGGAAAATACCAAAAAATCATTTTTATTCGTATTGTTTAAGCGATTTGTTTACCTTTACTATACATTGCATTTATATAGGTTTTTTTTTGTGGTACTGTTTGTTGTTGCCACGTTCCGACCCCGTGCCCCTTACTGGACATCTGTGAAAAAAGAGCTTCATAGCTCATCAGATTCCTCCTCCCGATTCTGAAATGTCGCACATATTCAGAATAAGTTCAGAACCAGAATATGTATTTATACTGTATTGGAGGAATCCGATGAGCTATAAAGCTCTTTTAAACTCACTGTCGTCCAGTCGGAGTGGGCCACAGATGTCCTGCCTGCCCCATACGTGCCCATTTCCTGCAATCTCCCACCCCCGCCCCGCCCTCTCCCCAGTGGCTAGGAGATGTTAACTACCTCGCCTGGACTGCAGGAGGTCGTGGGTTCGATCACGACCCTGACGCCTGCTGTATATTTAGAGTTTGCGTGTCTGTCTCTCAGTGGTGAGATGTTAACTACCTCGCCTGGTATGCAGGAGGTCGTGGATTCGATCACGACCCTGACGCCTGCTGTATATATAGAGTTTGCGTGTCTCTCTCTCAGTGGTGAGATGTTAACAACCTCGCCTGGTATGCAGGAGGTCGTGGGTTCGATCACGACCCTGACACCTGCTGTATATTTGGAGTTTGCGTGTCTCTCTCTCAGTGGTGAGATGTTAACTACGTCGCCTGGTATGCAGGAGGTCGTGGGTTCGATCCCGACCCTGACGCCTGCTGCTGTATATTTGGAGTTTGCGTGTCTCTCTCTCTCCCTGTGGTCAAGTGGATTCTTCTCCGGTTCCATCCGCATGTTCGCTCCACATTTAGAATCAACATCACGCGTTTAGAGTAATTCAGCGACCGCTATACATTTCCACGTGATGATCATGATGATGATAATGATGTAGCCACTTCGTTCAGTTATCGTTAGTGGAAGCCAAGTCGCTTCTGGAAAAGAGCTACGCAGCTCAGCGGGCCTCACCTGGTAACATAAAACAACACGGAGTTCGTAGTTTGTTTTGTTTTTGCTTTGTAGTTTAGTAATGCCCCCGCAACGCCGATTAGCAGAGTGGGGGCTACGATACGGTGCGAAAGAAGTCCAACCGGCATAAGTAGAAAGAAGATCTTGCGTGCCGGCGAGGGCTAGAGCGATTCGGCGAGCGGGCGATCGAGCGGGTGACGTGAAACTTCACGGGGACAGAATTCATGGACGTCGACCAAATCTCATCCCGTCAATCAGAGTTTTTGACCCCTGGAAATCTAGTGTCAGGTCAGAGGTTTCGCCTTTAGGTCTGGCAGGTCAGAGGTTTTACCTCTAGAGCTATCGTCAGGCCGGAGGTTTTGACCCCTAGACATCTAGCGTCAGGTCAGAGGTTTCGCCTCTAGATCTATCAGGTCAGAGGTTTCGCCTCTAGATCTATCAGGTCAGAGGTTTTACCTCTAGAGCTATCGTCAGGCCAGAGTTTTTGACCCCTATACATCTAGTCTCAGGTCAGAGGTTTCGCCTCTAGATCTATCAGGTCAGAGGTTTTACCTCTAGATCTATCGTCACGCCAGAGTGTTTGACCCCTAGACATCTAGCGTCAGGTCAGAGGTTTAACCTCTAGATCTATCAGGTTAGAGGTTTTACCTCGAGATCTATCGTCAGGCCAGAGTTTTTGACCCCTAGACATCTAGCGTCAGGTTAGAGGTTTCGCCTCTAGATCTATCAGGTCAGAGGTTTTACCTCTAGATCTATTGTTACGCCAGAGTTTTTGACCCCTAGACATCTAGTGTCAGGTCAGAGGTTTCACCTCTAGATCTATCAGGTCAGAGGTTTTACCTCTAGAGCTATCGTCAGGCCAGAGTTTTTGACCTACCCTAGACATCTAGTGTCAGGTCAGAGGTTTCGCCTCTAGATCTATCAGGTCAGAGGTTTTACCTCTAGAGCTATCGTCAGGCCAGAGTTTTTGACCTACCCTAGATATCTAGCGTCAGGTCAGAGGTTTCGCCTCCTAATCTATCAGGTCAGAGGTTTCGCCTCTAGATCTATCAGGTCAGAGGTTTTACCTCTAGATCTATCGTCACGCCAGAGTTTTTGACCCCTAGACATCTAGTCTCAGGTCAGAGGTTTCACTTCCATAATGCTCTGCTTTTGTCAGGTCGGAGGTTGTACCTCTCGATCCTCTAGATAAGAAATTGCCACGCGTGGTGGAAATGCGGGGTGGGTGGGTGGGGGGGGGGTTGTGGGGGGGGGGTGGCGGCGGTGGTGTCTGTTGTTTCTGTACTGGATTCTTGCTTGAGGGTAGTCGATCGCATCCGATGATGGCTTCCATCGCGTCTCGTGGGTTCTCCGATGGCACCGCAAAGTCTGATGCCGGGTTGCAAGCTGCGAGCATAGCGGAGGGCAACGCTACGTCCGCTCCCGTTGAGGCCCATCCGGCAATGGGAACGCGTCTCCTCCGTCGCTTGGCCGGGCGGACCTTCGGCCCTGCTATGTTTCATTTCGATCCAAGTTCCAACGTTGTCCCTGCCCTCTCTCCCTGTGTCTACTACGTTGTGAGGCAGCGAGCGTCAGTTGCGGCCACGCCAATCGACACCGCTGCGTGGGTTTTGACAGCAGCACGGTGATGAAGATGATGTGTGTGTGTGTGGGGGGGGGGGGGGTGGGGGGGGGGGTTCACCGTTTGTGTGTTGTCTGGAGCCGCACTAAAGGGCCACCAGGGGGTCACCAGTGGCCCAGCGGGGCCACTAAAGGGACCACCAGGGGGCCACCAGTGGCACCGCTGGGCCGCACTAAAGGCCCACCAGGGGGCAGCCAATGGCACCGCTGGGCCACACTAAAGACCCACCAGGGACCGCCAGTGGCCCCAGCTAGGCCGTACTAAAGGCCCACTAGGGGGCCAGCAGTGATCCGCCGGGCCACACCAAAGGCCCACCAGGGGGCCGCCAGTGGCCCCGCTGGGCCGCACCAAAGGCCCACCAGGGGGCCGCCAGTGGCCCCGCTGGGCCGCACCAAAGGCCCACCAGGGGGCCGCCAGTGGCCCCGCTGGGCCGCACTAAAGGCCCACCAGGGGACCACCAGTGGCCCTGCTGGGCCGCACTAAAGGGCCACCAGGGACCGCCAGTGGCCCCGCTGGGCCGTACTAAAGGCGCACTAGGGGCCACCAGTGATCCGCCGGGCCACACTAAAGACCCACCAGGGACCGCCAGTGGCCCCACTGGGCCATATTAAAGGCCCACCAGGGGGCCACCAGTGATCCGCCGGGCCACACTAAAGGCCCACCAGGGACCGCCAGTGGCCCCGCTGGGCCGCACCAAAGGCCCACCAGGGGGCCGCCAGTGGCCCCGCTGGGCCGCACTAAAGGTCCACGAGGGGAAAACCAGTGGCCCCGCTGGGCCTTGTGCAATGAAGAAGACCGCTCTAAAACAAACGAAAGCTGGGCAGTGGCACCACCACGGCCCGGCCGTTCAGCGTGAGTCGTTGTTGGTTTGTTTGGTGGCGCGGTGCGGGGGGGGGGGGGGTAGGAGGGGGGGGGCTCTAGCTAAATCTCACGCCCGTAGTAGCTTCACTCTGCAAAGAGGGGGGAGGTGGAGGGGGGGGGACTGCTGCCCAACTTAAGCCGTGCGTGGGTGAATCAACCCGCGCTGATCGCCCGCATTTGCCGCGCTATTGACTCAGGGTAAGCCGTCACTTAAGCAGTGCTGTTACTGCTGCTGCTGCTGCTACTGCTGCTACTGCTGCTGCTACTGCTGCTACTGCTGCTGCTAGTGCTGCTACTGCTGCTACTGCTGCTGCTAGTGCTGCTGCTGCTACTACTGCTGCTAGTGATGCTGCTGCTGCTACTGCTGCTGCTACTGCTGCTGCTACTGCTGATACTTCTGCAGCTGTTACTGCTGCTGCTGCTATTGCTGCTACTGCTGCAGCTGTTACTGCTGCTGCTACTGCTGCTGCTACTGCTGCTGCTACTGCTGCTACTGCTGCAGCTGTTACTGCTGCTGCTACTGCTGCTGCTTCTGCTGCTACTGCTGCTGCTACTGCTGCTACTGCTGCTGCTATTGCTGCTACTGCTGCTACTGCTGCTGCTATTGCTGCTACTGCTGCTGCTGTTACTGCTGCTGCTACTGCTGCTACTGCTGCTATTGCTGCTACTGCTGCTGCTACTGCTGCACTGCCACCACTCCTCTTGCGGGTTCAATACCGACCCTGACGATGCCTGCTGTGTATTTGGAGTCTGCGTGTCTCTCTCTCTCATCATCATCATCATCACGGTGTCTAGGAGATGTTAACTATCTCGCCTCGTATACAGGGGGTCGTGGGCTCGATCCCGTCCCTGACGATGCCTGCTGCTGTATATTTGAAGTTTGCGTGTCTCTCTCCCCGTGGTGAGATGTTAACTACCTCGCCTGGTGTGCAGGAGGTCGTGGGCTCGATCCCGTCCCTGACGATGCCTGCTGCTGCTGTATATTTGAAGTTTGCGTGTCTCTCTCTCATCATCCCCGTGGTCGCGTGCATTTTTTTTTCTCAGGGGCCCAACCGCTTTTGTCCCCCCACGTTTTGGAATGCACGTCGATGGTTTACACGTAAACGTGCCTTCCGCTATGGACATGCACACGATGGTGACAATAAGGCACTTCGCCGAGCTCTCATTTAATGTGGCCAGGTTGCTTCTGAAATAAAGAGCTGCCCAGATTACCTGCTAACAATACCTGCTGACAATAATATGGTTTTTGTATCGCACCTTTAGCCGCGTAGCTGGCTCGTTAAAGTAGAAGTTCGTCTTCTTCTTTGGGTCTTAGGGGGTCGTCCATAAATGACGTCACGCACCTAGGGGGAGGAGAGGGAGGGGGGCGTCAGACATTTGTGACGATGTGTGACGAGAGGGGTGGGAGGGGTGGGTTTGAGAAATGTGACGTCACATCAAAATGCGCAACTTTAAATAAATATAGACACAACACGTTCTACTTAATTAAATTGACTTTTTTAAATAAATGTTTTTCTCCTGCAACATCAGAGTGCAGCGCCACATTCAATACGCACTGCTACAATGTGACAATACTTTAAAGCGATTTAAAGCATATTCTTAGTTTTTTCGGTAAAGTCACGTTGAAGGGAAACAACAAAATAATAATATATATATAAAACAATAAAAAAATTCTCACGACGTTTCGACCATAACTCAAACGGTCGTCTTCAGGTGTGTTTTTATTGTTTTATATATATTTTATTATTTTGTTGTTTCCCTTCAACGTGACTTTACCGAAAAAACTAAGAATATGAATCACTGCAGTCACAAAAGCTTTAAATCACGATTTAAAGCATGTTATTTATTTTTTGGGGAGGGGGGGGCGCAGAGCTTTATGACGTCATATTTGAGGGGGGGAGTCTGACTTTTTGTGACGTCATGTGACGAGAGGAGGGGGGGGGGGTCAAAAATCGTCCAAAATCGCGTGACGTCATTTACGGACGGCACCTTAAGACATGCAGATAGGTTCAAATAAATTTCGATTTAAAGCTTTCGTGACTGCAATGATTCATCTTCTTTGGTTCTTTCGGTAAAGTCACGTAGAATGATAATAAAATAAAATAATAAATTGATAAAATAAAATAACACAATAATATTCTCACGACGTTTCGGCCACAACACAAGCGGCCTTCATCAGGTGAAGGGGGGCGAGACTGAAGAATAACACAAAACCACGACGCTTCGATCGCAACACAAGCGTTCGTCATCTTCCCGATCTTCCTGATGGCGAACGCTTGTGCTTTTTGTGACGCCGTGTGACGAGGGGGGGGGGTGGGGGTGGAAGGGGGAGGTCAAAAAATCGTCCAAAATCGCGTGACGTCATTTACGCACGGCCCCTTACGGCAGAACCGACTGCAAATTGTATTTCTTTGACGCACGTGACTCGCTCGCTCGCTCGCTCACCGTGTTCGTGTGGGGGGCGGGGGGGCGGGGGGGGCGGGTGTCAGTCAAGGAGTTGATGGTGCAGAACGACGCCTTGGTCGGGGTGAGTTAGTTCGTGGCCTCGTTCGTTCCACTCGGAGCCATGCGCGCGTCGGGTTCCACCAGCACCACCACCACCACCACACCACGAGCACCACCAGCACCAGCACCACCACCAGCACCAGCACCACCACCAGCACCACCACCAGCAGCACCACCACCAGCACCACCACCACCACCACACCACCAGCACCACCACCACCACCATCAGCACCACCACCAGCACCACCACCAGCACCACCCTCCCCCCCCTCCCCCCGGTTTAATTCAGTTTGATTTCACCCACCGTACGGGAGACCGCTTTTCATTTATAAAAAGGTCAGTCGAACTCCATTATGACAAACAAAACAAAAAACCGAACGCTCATTTCCCATGCCAATTTGCCATTTGCTCTTAATAAGATTTCACTGTAAATAAATGTGCTGCCCTTTTAACCCCCGCTCGCCTCGTCCCCCCGACCTATGTAGCCTGCGATGCGGAGAGCCCCAAAGCGGGAGGAGCAATCGTCTCCCGCTCTCCATCCGGCGGGAGGAGAGCCCCTTGGGGGCAGGGAGGGACACAGAGAGTGAGAGAATGGCACGACTAGCAAAACGTGCTTCGTGGTGTCGCCGCAGATGTAACGATGGAAGATTCTTCGGTTATTTCGGTGGCTTTTAGATAGATAAAAACTAAAATTTAAATTAAAGAATGAAAAATATTTTTTTTAAATGTAAAATAATAAATTGAAACTAACAAAAGCAAAAAACGCAATAAAAATAGTGAAATAAACATGTGATTTTAAATTTTAAAAAAGAAAATAATAAAAGCCCAAAACCCATGGCACCATGAGCAAAACGTGCTCTGTGGTGTCGCCGCAGATGAAACTATGTAAGATTCTTGGTTATTTCGGTGGCTTTTAAATAGAAAATAAAATTAAACAATAAAAAATATCTTAAAAATATGAAATAATGAATTGAAACTAACAAAAAACCACGATAAAGATAAAAATTGTAAAATAAAATGTGACTTTATATAAAAAAATAAATTGAAAATAATAAAAGCAAAAAACCCATGGCACCATGAGCAAAACGTGCTGTGTGGTGTCGCCGCAGATGAAACTATGTAAGATTCTTTGGTTATTTCAGTGGCTTTTAAATAGAAAATAAAATTAAAGAATGAAAAATATTTTTTAAATATAAAATAATAAATTGAAACTAACAAAAGCAAAAAACTGCAATGAAAATAAAAATAGTAAAATAAACATGTGATTTTAAATTTTAAAAAAGAAAATAATAAAAGCCAAAAACCCATGGCACCATGAGCACAACGTGCTGTGTGGTGTCGCCGCAGATGAAACTATGTAAGATTCTTTGGTTATTTCGGTGGCTTTTAAATAGAAAATAAAATTAAAGAATAAAAAATATTAAAAAAATATGAAATAATACATTGAAACTAACAAAAGCAAAAAACCACGATAAAGATAAAAATTGTAAAATAAAATGTGACTTTATATAAAAAAAAAATTTAAAATAATAAAAGCAAAAAACCCATGGCACCATGAGCAAAACGTGCTGTGTGGTGTCGCCGCAGATGAAACTATGTAAGATTCTTGGTTATTTCGGTGGCTTTTAGATGGAAAATAAAATTAAAGAATAAAAAATATTTTAAATATATGAAATAACAAATTGAAACTAACAAAAGCAAAAAACCACGATAAAGATAAAAATTGTAAAATAAAATGTGACTTTATATAAAAAAATAAATTGAAAATAATAAAAGCAAAAAACCCATGGCACCATGAGCACAACGTGCTGTGTGGTGTCGCCGCAGATGAAACTATGTAAGATTCTTGGTTATTTCGGTGGCTTTTAAATAGAAAATAAAATTAAAGAATAAAACATATTTTAAAAATAGAAATAATAAATTGAAACTAACAAAAGCAAAAAACCACGATAAAGATAAAAATTGTAAAATAAAATGTGACTTTATATAAAAAAAGAAATTGAAAATAATAAAAGCAAAAAACCCATGGCACCATGAGCACAACGTGCTGTGTGGTGTCGCCGCAGATGAAACTATGTAAGATTCTTTGGTTATTTCGGTGGCTTTTAAATAGAAAATAAAATTAAAGAATGAAAAATATTTTTTTAATATAAAATAATAAATTGAAACTAACAAAAGCAAAAAACTGCAATGAAAATAAAAATAGTAAAATAAACATGTGATTTTAAATTTTAAAAAAGAAAATAATAAAAGCCAAAAACCCATGGCACCATGAGCACAACGTGCTGTGTGGTGTCGCCGCAGATGAAACTATGTAAGATTCTTTGGTTATTTCGGTGGCTTTTAAATAGAAAATAAAATTAAAGGATAAAAAATATTTTAAAAAATATGAAATAATAAGTTGAAACTAACAAAAGCAAAAAACCACGATAAAGATAAAAATTGTAAAATAAAATGTGACTTTATATAAAAAAATAAATTGAAAATAATAAAAGCAAAAAACCCATGGCACCATGAGCAAAACGTGCTGTGTGGTGTCGCCGCAGATGAAACTATGTAAGATTCTTGGTTATTTCGGTGGCTTTTAGATGGAAAATAAAATTAAAGAATAAAAAATATTTTAAAAATATGAAATAATAAATTGAAACTAACAAAAGCAAAAAACCACGATAAAGATAAAAATTGTAAAATAAAATGTGGCTTTATATAAAAAAATAAATTGAAAATAATAAAAGCAAAAAACCCATGGCACCATGAGCAAAACGTGCTGTGTGGTGTCGCCGCAGATGAAACTATGTAAGATTCTTGGTTATTTCGGTGGCTTTTAGATGGAAAATAAAATTAAAGAATAAAAAATATTTTAAATATATGAAATAACAAATTGAAACTAACAAAAGCAAAAAACCACGATAAAGATAAAAATTGTAAAATAAAATGTGACTTTATATAAAAAAAAAATTGAAAATAATAAAAGCAAAAAACCCATGGCACCATGAGCAAAACGTGCTGTGTGGTGTCGCCGCAGATGAAACTACGTAAGATTCTTTGGTTATTTCGGTGGCTTTTAAATAGAAAATAAAATTAAAGAATAAAAAATATTTTTAAAATATGAAATAATAAATTGAAACTAACAAAAGCAAAAAACCACGATAAAGATAAAAATTGTAAAATAAAATGTGACTTTATATAAAAAAATAAATTGAAAATAATAAAAGCAAAAAACCCATGGCAAGACGAGCTAAACGTGCTGTGTGGTGTCGCCGCAGATGTAACGATGTAAGATCTGTATTCTTGGTTATGTCGGTGGCTTTTAGATAGAAAATAAAAATAAAATTAAAATTAAAGAATACAAAAATATTTTTTTTAAATATGAAGATTTAAAATAATGAATTGAAACTTAATAAAAGCAACAACAACAACAACAAAAAAACCACGATAAAAATAAAAATAGCAAAATAAAATGTGATTTTAAATCAAAAAATAAATTGAAAATAATGAAAGCAAGCAAAAAAACCCACGACGTTTCGATCGCAACACGAGCGGCCTTCATCAGGCGGAGAGCAAAGAGGGTGGTGGTGGGTGGGGCGAGGGCCAAGCCTTTACCGAAATAACCAATAACAATATAAATTCCTGCAGTCTCGAAAGTTTTGAAGTCAAGATAGAACATCTGCTTCGTACAAGCGTCGCATCGCCTGTACGCCGCTGTGTCGTGTATCGGTCATCGTTGAGCGGCGCCAGTGGGCAGGCGAGTAACGCGAAACGTCTATTCCACTATTATAATAATAGGGCTTTTTTCCCTCTATTCAAATAGTTTTTTTTTTATTGGTACCAAGTAAGGCCCGGGACCTGAGCCGTGTTGCTCTTTTGTTAGAATCGCCCGACCTGTCGATGACGAATGATGGTTCAACGAGGTTGCGGAAACCATCGTCATCATCATCATCGTCGTTGTCTTCATCATCGTCGTTGTCGTCATCATCATCATCATCGTCGTCGTCGTCATCGTCGTCATCATTGTCGTCATCATCATCGTCATCATCGTCGTCATCATCATCGTCATCATCGTCGTCATCATCATCGTCATCATCATCATCATCGTCATAATCATCATCATCGTCGTCGTCATCATCAGCGTCATGATTATCATCATCATCATCGTTGTCATCATCATCATCATCATCGTCATCATCGTTGTCATCATCATCATCATCGTCATCATCATCATCGTCGTCATCATCAGCGTCATGATTATCATCATCATCGTCATCATCATCGTTGTCATCATCATCATCGTCATCATCGTTGTCATCATCATCATCGTCATCATCATCATCGTCGTCATCATCATCGTCATCATCGTCATCACCAGCGTCGTAGTCGTCGTGCGGACATTTATAGCAGCAGACAAATCGCTCCGAGCACGTGACGTCGATTCGAACATGTGGAGGGGACAAAACTGCAGGGACTCGGAGGGAAAAAAAAGTCGTCAACGTCTAACCACGGAGAGAGAGAGACACAGGCAAACTCCAAATATACAGCAGCAGCAGCAGCAGGCGTCAGGGTCAGGATCGAACCCACCACGACCTCCTGTGTACCAGGCGAGGTAGTCAACATTTCACCATTGAGAGAGAGACACGCAAACTCCAAATATACAGCAGGTATCAGGGTCGGGATCGAACCCACGACCTCCTGCATACCAGGCGAGGTAGTTAACATCTCATCACGAATAGAGAGAGAGACACGCAAACTCCAAATATACAGCAGCAGCAGCAGGCATCAGGGTCGGGATCGAAGCCACGGCCTCCTGTGTACCAGGCGAGGTAGTTAACATCTCACCATTGAGAGAGAGAGACACGCAAACTCCAAATATACAGCAGCAGGCATCAGGGTTGGCATCGAACCCACGACGTCCTGCATACCAGGCGAGGTAGTTAACATCTCACCACGAAGAGAGAGAGACACGCAAACTCCAAATATACAGCAGCAGGCGTCAGGTTCGGGATCGAACCCACCACGACCTCCTGTATACCAGGCGAGGTAGTTAACATCTCACCATTGAGAGAGAGAGAGAGACGCAAACTCCAAATATACAGCAGGTATCAGGGTCGGGATCGAACCCACGACGTCCTGCATACCAGGCGAGGTAGTCAACATCTCAACGAAGTGGCTCATGCTTGTTAGTTTGTTTGTTTTTTCTCTCGGTGAGTTCTCACCACCTCGGTCAACTCGACCTTAAATGAGTACCTGGTGCGGTGTGCAGTAAACCATCGCCCCTGGGGTGACAAAGGCGGCCGGGCGTGGTGTTCGCCACCAAACCCCTGGTGTGCCGTGCCGGCCTTCAGCGGTGCTCGCGGAGAAAGTGAGCACTGCTGAAGGTCACTCATCCACTCACACAGTCACTCAACCACTCACATAGTCACTCACCCACTCACATAGTCACTTACACACACACACAGTCACTCACCCACTCATACAGTCACTTACCCACTCACACAGTCACTCACACAGTCACTCACCCACTCACACAGTCACTCACCCACTCACACAGTCACTCACCCACTCACACAGTCACTCATCCACTCACACAGTCACTCACACAGTCACTCACCCACTCACACAGCCACTCACACAGTCACTCACTCACCCACTCACACAGTCACTCACCCACTCACACAGTCACTCACACAGTCACTCACCCACTCACACAGTCACTCACCCACTCACACAGTCACTCACATAGTCACTCACCCACTCACACAGTCACTCACACAGTCACTCACACAGTCACTCACCCACTCACATAGTCACTCTCCCACTTACATAGTCACTCCCCCACTCACATAGTCACTCACCCACTCACATAGTCACTCACCCACTCACACCTTCACTCACCCACTTACATAGTCACTCACCCACTCACATAGTCACTCACCCACTCACACAGTCACTGACCCACTTGCATAGTCACTCACCCACTCACATAGTCACTCACCAACTCACATAGTCACTCCCCCACTCACATAGTCACTCACCCACTCACATAGTCACTCACCCACTTACATAGTCACTCACCCACTCACACAGTCACACAGTCACTCACCCACTCATACAGTCACTCACCCACTCACACAGTCACTCACACAGTCACTCACCCACTCACACAGTCACTCACCCACTCACACAGTCACTCACCCACTCATACAGTCACTCACCCACTCACACAGTCACTCATCCACTCACATAGTCACTCACCCACTCACACAGCCACTCACACAGTCACTCACTCACCCACTCACACAGTCACTCACCCACTCACACAGTCACTCACCCACTCACACAGTCACTCGCCCACTCACACAGTCACTCACCCACTCATACAGTCACTCACCCACTCACACAGTCACTCACCCACTCACATAGTCACTCACCCACTCACACAGCCACTCACACAGTCACTCACTCACCCACTCACACAGTTACTCACCCACTCACACAGTCACTCACCCACTCACACAGTCACTCACACAGTCACTCACCCACTCATACAGTCACTCACCCACTCACACAGTCACTCACACAGTCACTCACCCACTCACACAGTCACTCACCCACTCACACAGTCACTCACCCACTCACACAGTCACTCACCCACTCACACAGTCACTCACCCACTCATACAGTCACTCACCCACTCACACAGTCACTCATCCACTCACATAGTCACTCACCCACTCACACAGCCACTCACACAGCCACTCACACAGTCACTCACACAGTCACTCATCCACTCACATAGTCACTCACCCACTCACACAGCCACTCACACAGCCACTCACACAGTCACTCACCCACTCACACAGTCACTCACCCACTCACACAGTCACTCACACAGTCACTCACCCACTCACACAGTCACTCACCCACTCACACAGTCACTCACACAGTTACTCACCCACTCACACAGTCACTCACACAGTCACTCACACAGTCACTCACCCACTCACACAGTCACTCACCCACTCACACAGCCACTCACACAGTCACTCCCCCACTCACATAGTCACTCACACAGTCACTCACCCACTCACACAGTCACTCACACAGTCACTCACCCACACACACACACCCTCCGATTAGCACGGTTGCCTACGTACTGTGCGACAGAGGTTTTAACAACGCATATTGTACTGATACGCTCTAAGTCGCGTCTTAAAACTCATCTTCTTAAGTCGCGTCATTCTATTTAGCCCTTATCGTCCCTTGGCTTTGCCTTAACCGTGATCTTGCAAGGCGCCTTGAGACATTCGCGAAGGGCGCCGCACACACAAACGCACGTGATCATGATTCTCGTGCAGAGCACATGCACACGCGAATTGACCTATTTATTGGACAGCGCTGCAGTTTGTTGTTGTTGTTGTTTTATTTACAATTGGATTCCACGGAGAGGGGAATAGGTGGGTTGGGGTGGGGGGGAAATGGTGGGGGTGGGGGGGAGAACGGGTGGGGGGTGACAACGGGTGGGGGTGGGGAGGAGAACAGGTGAGGATGGGGGGGAGAACGGGTTGGGGGTGGGGGTGATAACGGGTGGGGGTGGGGGGAAGAACGGGTGGGGGTAGGGGGTAGAACGGGTGGGGGTGGGGGGATGAGCGGGTGGAGGGAAGAACCGGTGGGGGTGGGGGGTGATAACGGGTGGGGGTGGGGGGTGATAACGGGTGGGGGTTGATAACGGTGGGGGGTGATAACGGGTGGGGGTGGGGGTGAAGAACGGGTGGGGGTGGGGGGGGTGATAACGGGTGGGGGTGGGGTGAAGAACGGGTGGGGGTGGGGGGTGATAACGGGTGGGGGTGGGTGGTGATAACGGGTGGGGGTGGGGGGTGATAACGGGTGGGGGGTGATAACGGGTGGGGGTGTGGGGGGTGATAACGGGTGGGGGTGGGTGGTGATAACGGGTGGGGGTGGGGGGTGATAACGGGTGGGGGGTGATAACGGGTGGGGGTGGGGGGTGATAACGGGTGGGGGTGGGGGGTGATAACGGGTGGGGGTGGGGGGGGGTGATAACGGGTGGGGGTGGGAGGTGATAACGGGTGGGGGTGGGTGGTGATAACGGGTGGGGGTGGGGGGTGATAACGGGTGGGGGTGGGGGGGGTGATAACGGGTGGCTAGTGGGTGGGGGCGATGCAAAGGTCACGGATTTCACCGCGGGTCTCCGACTTGCGCGTGACGTTGACGCGACACGGGACACGTTCCACCGCCTTCATTAATCACTCCACCACCCCTCCCGTCAGCCTCTGTTGCCTCTGAGTAGTCCTCGCCGTCGTCTCCCCATCGCGGCGTGTGTCTCTAACCCCTAGATGCCACCCAC
The DNA here is from genome assembly GCF_048934315.1 of Petromyzon marinus. Classification (NCBI taxonomy): domain Eukaryota; kingdom Metazoa; phylum Chordata; class Hyperoartia; order Petromyzontiformes; family Petromyzontidae; genus Petromyzon; species Petromyzon marinus. The sequence continues at coordinate 4,746,418 of NC_133727.1, read as the reverse complement.
CAATCCCCATCCCCCCCCCCCCCACGTCTCCCCTTCTACCACCCACCAAACGGTACCCAAGGGGGCTTTATTTTGGGTGATTTTTGAAAACGTTATGGTTTAGCCATGCTTGTTTGTTTTGTGTACAGAATTAGCCTGATAACTTTAATCGAAATTGTCTCGTGGTTATATTCTTGGTTCTTTCGGTAAAGTCACGTTGAAGGGAAACAATAAAATAATAAAAATATATTATTTAAAAAATATATGTATATATATGTGACCAGTCACAAGCTAATCACTCAGCTATTTCAATGCTAAATTCTATGCTAATTCCTTTGTCAAGGGGTGCCTCTGCGGATGTGTATGCTTTAACTTAGCTATTTCAATGCTAAATTATATGCTAATTCCTTTATCAAGGGGTGCCTCTGCGGATGTGTATGCTTTAACTTTTAACATAGCTATTTCTGTGACCAGTCACAAGCTAATCACTCAGCCATTTCAATGCTAAATTATATGCTAATTCCTTTGTCAATGCGCTTTGTTTCCTCTCACACAGCTTAAAGGTCGTGATCTGAACGTGGCTCTTTCACTCCAGCGCTGTCCTACCAGACAGTCTCGTCCCTTCACCTGATGAAGGCCGCTTGTGTTGTGGCCGAAACGTCGTGAGAATATTATTGTGTTATTTTATTTTATCAATTTATTATTTTATTCTCATTCTACGTGACTTTACCGAAATAACCAAAGAAGATGAATCATTGCAGTCACGAAAGCTTTAAATCAAAATTTAACATAGCTATTTCTATGACCAGTCACAGGCTAATCACTCGGTTATTTCAATGCTAAATTCTCCTGTTTGATTTGTACTAGGTGCCTCTGTGGATGTGTAGGCTTTGACTTTAACATAGCCATTTCTGTGACCAGTCACAAGCTGATCACGCAGCTATTTCAATGCTAAATTATCCGAACCAAACATTAAACTGATTTTCAATGGTACAGTATATATTTTTTTCAAGTAGTGGTATCCCAAACTTTCGCAGCAGCTTAAATTCCCTTTTCACACCATCAATATGTAAACTCCCCCTCGCCGGTCTGCACATGTTCACCCCCTCTACACCGTTCATCATGCTAAGTCCGCCAATTAAATGCTAATTTTTATGCTAATTCCTTTGTCAAGGCGCTCTGTTTCCTCTCACACAGCTTAAAGGTCGCGGTCTGAGCTTGGCTGTGTTTCACTCCAGCGCTGTCCTCCGGACAGTCTCGTCCCTTCACCTGATGAGGGCCACTTGTGTTGTGGCCGAAACGTCGTGAGAATTTTATTGTGTTGTTTGATTCTATTAATGTATTATTTTATTCTCATTCAACGTGACTTTACCGAAAGCACCAAAGAAGAAAAAAAGACAAAGATCCCCCGGATAGCCTCGACAGAACGGGTGGGTGGGTGCCCAGCACCACGCCCGGGAGCCTTGGCATCCACCAGCGGGCGATGGTTACGTGTCGCACCAGGCATCCATTCGAGGCTTTGTCGACCTAGGCCAGGACCCTGGAGCTGTTCGGATGATCGAGGTTGGCCGTGAGCGGGATTCGAACTCGGGTGGCCGGGTTAGCAGCGAATCGCGCTAACCACTGCACCACCGCTCCCATCCACAAACTCAATCACCTTCAAGGTGTTTGATGAAATTGCGGGATAGACAATCTGGACAAATCCACGCGACCACGGGGAGAGAGAGAGAGAGAGAGAAAGAGACACGCAAACTCCAAATATGCAGCAGGCATCGTCAGGGTTGGGATCGAGCCCACGACCTCCTGCGTACCAGGCGAGGTAGTCAACATCTCACCACGAAGAGAGAGAGACACGCAAACTCCAAATATACAGCAGGCATCGTCAGGGTCGGGATCGAACCCACCACCTCCTGCGTACCAGGCGAGGTAGCTAACATCTCACCACGGAGAGAGAGAGACACGCAAACTCCCAATATACAGCAGGCATCGTCAGGGTCGGGATCGAACCCACGACCTACTGTAGACCGGGCGAGGTAGTTAACATCTCCTAGCCACAATGGCGCCCTCTGAATGAATGAGTGCGCTACTTTCATGCAGGGTAACGTGGCCATCACCACCGCGTTACCCTTCCCTGGGTCTCGATCCAGACCTCCCTTGCCCCACCGCCCACCCACCCCCAGACATTAGTCAATGGCCCTCAAGACCATGGCTTTCAAAAGCACCTCTGCGTCTCATGCGGGTTCAAACACTATAGGCCATCATCATCAATCATCATACATTATATTTACTGCTGGTTTTATTTTACCTCGTAAGAAGGACCCCCCCCCCCCCCCACTGAGCTACGCGGCCCTTGATGTCGGAAGCGACCTGACCACCACAAATGATAGCTGGACTAAGTGGGTCATCGTTGTCATCGTGTGGAGGGTTCAAACAGCCAAATACTCTGAACGCGTGATGTTGATTGTGAATGTGTACCACGGGGAGAGAGAGAGAGAAACAAGCATACTCTAACATACAACAGCAGGCGTCAGGGTCGGGATCGAACCCACGACCTCCTGTACACTAGGCGAGGTAGTTAACATCTCCTAGGCACCGTGATGATGACCATGAGAAAGAGAGAGACACGCAAACTCCAATTTTACACCAGGTGTCAGGGACGGCATCGACCCCACGAACTCCTGTACACCAGGCGAGGTAGTTAACATCCTGTATTCTAGGCGAGGTAGTTAACATCCTGTATTCTAGGCGAGGTAGTTAACATACTGTACACTAGGCGAGATAGTTAACATCCTGTATACCGGGCGAGGTACTTAACAGCTCAACGAAGTGGCTTATCATCATCATCATGATCACGTGGATATTTAAAGCAGCCAAATGCTCTTAAACGCGTGCTTCTAGATGTGTAAGGGTGGGGGAAAAAAAAACCTCGAGAGAGCCGGAGACAAATCCACGGGGAGAGAGAGAGAGAGACACGAAGCCGTTCAGTGACAAGACGTTACCAACGTCGATCACAGCACACGATGACAGATGTGCCGGATGACGAGCGAGCGTTGTGCCGTACCCGGGGAGAAGATGGGTGGGGGGGGGGGGAGGCGGGCGACGTTGCGTGAGTCGTCCTCGTTCCCTCCGGAGAGAGATAGAGATGGAGAGGGGTGGAGAGGGGTGGAGAGAGGTGGAGAGGGGTGGAGAGAGATGTGGAGAGAGATGGAGAGAGATGGAGAGGGGTGGAGAGAGGTGGAGAGGGGTGGAGAGAGATGTGGAGAGATGGAGAGAGATGTGGAGAGGCGTGGAGAGAGATGTGGAGAGAGATGGAGAGAGATGGAGAGAGATGGAGAGAGATGGGGAGAGAGATGGAGAGAGATGGAGAGAGATGGAGAGAGATGGAGCGGTATGGAGAGAGATGGATATAGATGGAGAGAGATGGGGAGAGATGGAGAGAGATGGAGAGAGATGGAGAGAGATGGGGAGAGATGGAGAGATGGAGAGAGATGGGGAGAGATGGAGAGAGATGGGGAGAGATGGAGAGAGATGGAGAGAGATGGAGAGATGTGGAGAGAGATGGAGAGAGATGGAGAGATGGGGAAAGATGGAGAGAGATGGAGAGATGTGGTGAGAGATGGAGAGAGATGGAGAGAGATGGAGAGAGGTGGAGAGAGATGGAGAGAGATGGAGAGAGATGGAGAGGGATGGAGGGAGATAGAGAGAGATGGAGAGAGATGGAGAGAGATGGAGGGAGATGGAGAGAGATGGACGGAGATGGAGAGATGTGGTGAGAGATGGAGGGAGATGGAGAGAGATGGAGAGAGATGGAGGGAGATGGAGGGAGATAGAGAGATGTGGAGAGAGACAGAGGGGTATGGAGAGAGATGGAGAGAGATGGAGAGAGATGGGGAGAGATGGAGAGATGGAGAGAGATGGGGAGAGATGGAGAGAGATGGGGAGAGATGGAGAGAGATGGAGAGATGTGGAGAGAGATGGAGAGAGATGGAGAGAGATGGAGAGATGTGGAGAGAAATGGGAAAAGATGGAGAGAGATGGAGAGAGGTGGAGAGAGATGGAGAGAGATGGAGAGAGATGGAGAGAGATGGAGAGGGGTGGAGGGAGATGGAGAGAGATGGAGAGAGATGGAGGGAGATGGAGAGAGATGGAGGGAGATGGAGAGATGTGGTGAGAGATGGAGGGAGATGGAGAGATGTGGTGAGAGATGGAGGGAGATGTGGAGAGATGGAGAGAGATGGAGGGAGATGGAGGGAGATGGAGAGATGTGGAGAGAGACAGAGGGGTATGGAGAGAGATGGAGAGAGATCGAGAGATGTGGTGAGAGATGGAGAGAGATGGAGAGATGTGGAGAGAGATGGGGAAAGATGGAGAGAGATGGAGAGATATGGAGAGACATGGAGAGAGATGGAGGGAGATGGAGATAGATGGAGAGATGTGGAGAGAGATGGGGAAAGATGGAGAGAGATGGAGAGATGTGGAGAGACATGGAGAGAGATGGAGGGAGATGGAGATAGATGGAGAGATGTGGAGAGAGATGGAGAGAGATAGAGCGAGATGGAGAGATGTGGAGAGAGATGGAGAGAGAGATAGAGAGAGATGGAGAAAGATGTGGAGAGAGATGGAGGGAGATGGAGAGTAATTGCGTGTGCGCGTGGTGTCAACCTCAGCTATGGCCCCGTTTAGGACCCTGGCAGAGGAGACTCGAGTTCGATTCCCGCTTAACGGCCACCGCCGGGGACGAACATCTGAATCGGTCCTGGGCCTCGCCTAGGTCGACTCAGCCTCAAATGAGTTCCTTCGTCCGGTGTGCAGTAAAACAAAACAAACAAAAAAACGTCGCCACTTGGGAGGCAAAGGGCGGTCGGGCGTGGTGCTGTCGCCCCAACCACCTGTCCATCGTCGCGGCCTTCATAGGTGTTGCTCGCCTAGTTGACCCGCAGTTCAGTTCATGTCAACAACGGGCGTAATCAACAGATTGTTGGGGCGAGTGCTGCTATAGCGAGCAGCGCCTATGAATGCCCCTAAAGACACCACACTAACGTGCGATGTTGCCGGCACCACACCCGGCCCGCCTTTGTCTCACCAGTGCCGCTTTTTTGTTCCCACGTGACACCGGCCGAATCATTGAGGCGTCTCGATAATCGTCAGCGGTGTCGGTGGCCGCGAGCGGGAACCGAACTCGGGTCGACCACCTCTCCACGACGACACAAAGACAAAGATCCCCCGTGTGGCCTTAACGGAGTGGTGGGACAAGTGCTGGTTGCGAGCGCCTATGAAGTATGGCACGGCGCACGAAGGGGTGGGTGGCCAGCACCACGCCCGACCGTCTTTGTCTCTCCCCGGTGGCGATGTTTAATACACACCGCACCAGGTACTCATTTGAGGCTGAGTCAACCTAGGGGAGGCCCAGGAACGGTTCAGATAATCGTCACCGGTTTTGGTCGTGAGCGGGAATCGAACTCGGGTCGTCGTGTTCATAGCGCAGCGTAGGGCTACCGCTCCCCACAACACACACACAGACACACACACTGACACAACAACAACAACAACCGCCATTCGCCACTAAGTGGCGGTGACGTCTCCACGACGCTTGTGCCAGGCTATGTGCACCCTGAGGCCACGTGAAGTGTCGAACGCCCGCTGGCAGGAGGTCACGGGGCAGACCCAGGTGCCACGGGTCGACTGACTGAGATGACTGGCTGATGCACCACCTGTGCCCCCTACTGTGCCAACCTGCTGTGCTTTAGCCACCCGGCGCTCCGCTCGCTGTTGTGAGCGTCGCTCCTCCGCCCTCCGTTGTGGCTGGAGGGCGACTGCCTCCAACTGCCCAGTAGCATCCTTCACGAGCCTCCTCCACAGAGGCCGATCTTGACACCGCTGGTACCAGTCATCGGCAAGTCCACTCAGCTCCACGTCCTCCTGTACCACATCACTCCATCTCTTCTCTAGCCCGTTCCTTTCCCGTTTAGCCCCCTCGATCCGGCCGAACAAAAACTGTTTAGGCATGCGGTGACTTGGCATGCGGGCTACATGGCCCCGCCACAGGCACACACACAGGCACACACAAACACACACACAGGCACACACACACACAAACACACACAGGCACACGCCGACAGAAAAACACGATAACTTTCCAAATTATTTGACTGCTGCATCCTCTGAAGTCACATTCATTGCCACTTCAGAGAATTACAGCAAACATCATCATGAAGGCAATATTCATGCCTCGCCGATATGACATTTGTATTTACAAAGCAATAATTTGTCGTGGTTTTTTTATTTTTATAAAACAAAACAAAAAACAAATTGAATTATCATTTGTAAACCACCCACGCGATCCCGCCATATTAACCACCACCCATCTCCTCCTACGGGAACCGTGAGCAGACATTCCAGCTTTGGGTTGGGTGGAGGTTGGGGGTGGATTGCAGGCGAGTACTGTCGGCTAGGTACGGCGCGAAAGAAGTGCAACTTGCGTGATGATGGGTCACCAATTCCCTCCTCTTGGGATCGCACCGGAAATTTGCACTGCATTCGGTCGGACTGATAATTCAGAAAGTGTGTGGACGAAGCTCCATCTGTTCCATCTCACTCGATGCTACCACGTGGGTGGACTCAGCCAATAGGAGGCTGTACAACAGAGTTTGTGGACTAATCTCCATCTGTTCCACACCAACTTCTTTCTACCACGTGGGTGGACTCAGCCAGGAGGAGACGGTACCGCAGAGTGTGTGTGGACTAATCTCCATCTGTTCCATCTCACTCGATTCTACCACGTGGGTGGACTCAGCCAATAGGAGGCGGTACAACAGAGTTTGTGGACTAATCTCCATCTGTTCCACACCAACTTCTTTCTACCACGTGGGTGGACTCAGCCAGGAGGAGACGGTACCGCAGAGTGTGTGTGGACTAATCTCCATCTGTTCCATCTCACTCGATTCTACCACGTGGGTGGACTCAGCCAGTAGGAGGCGGTACCGCAGAGTGTGTGGACTAATCTCCATCTGTTCCATCTCACTCCATTCTACCACGTGGGTGGACTCAGCCAGTAGGAGGCGGTACAGCAGAGTGTGTGGACTAATCTCCATCTGTTCCACACTAACTTCTTTCTACCACGTGGGTGGACTCAGCCAATAGGAGGCGGTACCGCAGAGTGTGTGGACTAATCTCCATCTGCTCCGTACTCACTTTCATTGGGCATCAAGGAGAAGTCATACTCCCTGCTGACGGGTGATGATGATGACGATGTGAACGCACCCCCTCTGCCAAGATTACAACTCGCATCCTCTCGGCACCCAACGCGAACTCCTCGACTCGGCACCCGGCGCGAAACGTCGGTGTACATCGTGCCGCCGGAACGCACCCGTGCAGGAGACGTCCATCGGGGGGGGGGGGGGGGGGGTGGGGGCACTTCCCGTGAACAATTTCAGACGCTCACTCCAATGTCCTCAAAGACCTGCCCCAACCACCCACCCACCCTGACTGACCCCGTGGGAACGATGCCCCTTACACCTCCTCTCTCGCCCGGCTGGGTGAGTGTGTGTGGGGTAGGGGGGCAGGGTTGACGTGGAGGTTGCGGGGCTGATAAGTGGAGAACTCCCCTGTAGTGAGTGGTGCGGTGTGTAAACATCGCCACTGGGGAGACAAAGGCGGTCGGGCGTGGGGCTGGCCACCCACCCCCTCGTGTGCCTTTGCCGGCCTTCATAGGCGCTGCTCGCTAACCGCACTTGCCCCTACAGCCTGTTGAGGCTATTCTGGTGGGTGAGTGCCTCAGTAGGCGAGTGTGTGAGTGGGTGAGTAGGTGGGCATGTGAGTGGTGGGTGAGTTAGCTAGTGGGTCAGTGGGTGGGTGAGTGAGTAGTTGAGTGAGTGGGTAAGTCGGTGGGAGGGTGAGTGGGTTAGTGGCCGAGCTTGCAATTAGATAAGTGGGTCAGTGGTTAGGTGAGTAGGTGGGCATGTGAGTTATGGGTGAGTGAGCGGGTATATGGGTGGGTGAGCGAGTAGTTGAGTGAGTGGGTAAGTTGTTGGACGGGTTAGTGGTTAAGTGGGTGAGTGGACGAGCGAGCGAGTGGGTGAGTGGGCGAGCGAGCGAAAGAGTGGGTCAGTGGGTCAGTGGGTGGGCGAGTGGGTGGGTGAGTGAGTTGGTATGTGGGTGGGTGAGTGTGCAATTGAGTGAGTGGGAAAGTCGGTGGGTGGGTGAGTGAGAGAGTGGGCGAGCGAGCGAGCGAGTGAGTGGATGAGTCGGTGGGTGGGTGGGTGGGTAAGCAGGTGGGCGTCTGAGTTGCTGGATGAGTCGGTCAGTGTGTGGGTGGTTGCGTGGGTAGTTGAGTAAGTGGATAAGTGGGTGGGTGGGTGAGCGAGGGAGCGAGTGGATGAGTGGGACAGTGGCTATCGTCGTGTGCTCGGCCCCCCTCTGTACCGATGTTTCTATCGCTTGGTCGAGGGCTACTCCCCTTCCCCCCTACCCCGATTGGGGGTGTCCAGGCTCCCGAGTGGCGACAAGTAACCTTTAAGGAGCAATAATCTCCAGAAATAAGCTACAATCAGCTGTCAGAGGGCATTGATTTCCGAGCCTGTGACTGCGAGCAATATTAGAGAAACGCATTGTGATGGGGGAGCGAGCCAGCCAGATCTCTCAAATTAAATACCGAAAGGTCACTGTTGCATTTTTACGGCTTAATTCACACTTCCTCCCCTACCCCCCCATTCTCTCTAGCTCTCCACTCTCTCTCCACTCTCTCCGGTTCCTCTATGGCTCGCTCGCTAGCTCTCGCTCTCTCTCTCTAACTCTACTCCTCTGCTGTTTTGTCTAATTCCTTTATTACATTCGGCTCTTACTGTCTTACCTCTTGACAACCTCGCTCGCCAATTCTATCCCCTTCAATTCCTCTTCTTCAATAATAACCCGATCCACCACCACCAGCACCCACCCCGCCCCCCATTCCCCGCCCACCCACCCCAGTTTGTACCATATAGTAAACCCATAGACACGTTAAAACTCATAGAGATACATTAGAGGCTCAAAGAGACACATGCAACCCAGATTGTGGCCCATATCGTAAGCCCATAGAGAGACACACAGAGAGACCCAGAGAGATACATAGAGACCCATAGACATACAGAGACCCACATAGATACACAGACTCATAGAGATACATAGAGACCCCTAGACATACACAGACCCACATAGATACACAGACTCATAGAGATACATAGAGACCCATAGACATACAGAGACCCACATGGATACACAGACTCATAGAGATACACAGACTCATAGAGATACATAGAGACCCATAGACATACAAAGACCCACATAGATACACAAACTCATAGAGATACATAGAGACCCATAGACATACAGAGACCCACATGGATACACAGACTCATAGAGATACATAGAGACCCATAGACATAAAGAGACCCACATAGATACAGACTCATAGAGATACATAGAGACCCCTAGACATGCACAGACCCACATAGATACACAGAATCATAGAGATAAATAGAGACCCTTAGACATACACAGACCCACATAGATACACAGACTCATAGAGATACATAAAGACTCAAAGAGACGCACGCATCCCAGACTGTGGCCCATATCGTAAACCCATAGAGAGACCCAGAGAGAGAGACCCAGAGAGATACATAGAGAGCCATAGACATACACAGACCCACATAGATACACAGACTCATAGAGATACATAGAGACCCATAGACATACACAGACCCACATAGATACACAGACTCATAGAGATACATAGAGACCCCTAGACATACACAGACCCACATAGATACACAGACTCATAGAGATACATAGAGACCTATAGACATAAAGAGACCCACATAGATACACAGACTCATAGAGATACATAGAGACCCATAGACATACAGAGACCCACATGGATACACAGACTCATAGAGATACACAGACTCATAGAGATACATAGAGACCCATAGACATACAGAGACCCACATAGATACACAGACTCATAGAGATACATAGAGATCCCTAGACATACACAGACCCACATAGATACACAGACTCATAGAGATACATAGAGACCCATAGACATAAAGAGACCCACATAGATACAGACTCATAGAGATACATAGAGACCCCTAGACATGCACAGACCCACATAGATACACAGAATCATAGAGATAAATAGAGACCCTTAGACATACACAGACCCACATAGATACACAGACTCATAGAGATACATAAAGGCTCAAAGAGACGCACGCATCCCAGACTGTGGCCCATATCGTAAACCCATAGAGAGACCCAGAGAGAGAGACCCAGAGAGATACATAGAGAGCCATAGACATACACAGACCCACATAGATACACAGACTCATAGAGATACATAGAGACCCATAGACATACACAGACCCACATAGATACACAGACTCATAGAGATACATAGAGACCCCTAGACATACACAGACCCACATATATACACAGACTTTTAGAGATATATAGAGACCCATAGACATAAAGAGATCCACATAGATACACAGACTCATAAAGATACACAGACTCATACAGATACATAGAGACCCATAGACATACAGAGACCCACATAGATACACCGACTCATAGAGATACATTAGAGACTCAAAGAGACGCACGCATCCCAGACTGTGGCCCATATCGTAAACCCATAGAGAGACCCAGAGAGAGAGACCCAGAGAGATACATAGAGAGCCATAGACATACACAGACCCACATAGATACACAGACTCATAGAGATACATAGACACTCAAAGAGACGCATGAAACCAAGACTATGGCCCATATCGTAAACCCATAGAGCGACACAGAGAGACCCAGAGAGATACATAGAGACCCATAGACATACACAGACCCACATAGATACACAGACTCATAGAGATACATAGAGACTCAAAGAGACGCACGCATCCCAGACTGTGGCCCAAATCGTAAACCCATAGAGAGACCCAGAGAGAGAGAGAGACCCAGAGAGATACATAGAGACCCATAGACATACACAGACCCACATAGTTACACAGACTCATAGAGATACATAGACACTCAAAGAGACGCATGAAACCAAGACTATGGCCCATATCGTAAACCCATAGAGCGACACAGAGAGACCCAGAGAGATACATAGAGACCCATAGACATACACAGACCCACATAGATACACAGACTCATAGAGATACATAGACACTCAAAGAGACGCATGAAACCAAGACTATGGCCCATATCGTAATCCCATAGAGAGACCCAGAGAGATGCATGGAGACCTCCACATTGGAACGAAGATCCCGGACCACGTTGCTGTGATACGCAAGCACATGAATATGCATGGAGATACAGAGACACATAGGGATAGAGAGAGAGAGAGACACCTAGAGACCCGTAGATACACATGCATACATGGAGAGTCCTAGAAATACTTAGAGATACACGAGAGACGAGCCAGAGGAAACTTGACTTGAAGCTTTCGTGACTGCAGGAATTACTCGTTGGTTCTTTCGGTAAAGTCACGGAGAAAGGAAATAAATTAAATAATATGATACGACGTTTCGATTGCAACACAAGCAGCCGTCATCAGGTAGAACATGATTTGAGAGAGAGAGAGACAAAACACAGACACGGAGACACACAGACAGACACACAAGCAGAGAGAGACACACGCAGAGACACACAGAGAGAGACACATAACATAGACACACAGACAGACACACAAGCAGAGAGAGACACACACAGAGACACACAGAGAGAGACACACAACATAGACACACAGACAGACACACAAGCAGAGAGAGACAACACAGAGACACACAGAGAGACACACAACATAGACACACAGACAAACACACAAGCAGAGAGAGACACACAGAGACACAGAGAGAGACACACAACATAGACACACAGACAGACACACAACATAGACACACAGACAGACACACAAGCAGAGAGAGACACACACAGAGACACAGAGAGAGAGACACACAACATAGACACATAGACAGACACACAAGCAGAGACACACACAGAGACACACAGAGAGACACACACAACATAGACACACATAGAGAGACACACAACATAGACACACAGAGAGAGACACACAAAATAGACACACAGAGACACACGACATAGACACACAGAGAGAGACACACAACATAGACACGAAGATAGACACAACATAGAGACACACAGAGAGAGACGCACAACATAGACACACAGAGAGACAACGCAGAGACACACAGAGAGACACACAACATGGACACACAGAGACACACAGAGACACACAACATAGACACACAGAGACACACAGAGACACACAACATAGACAGAGAGAGAGACACAACATAGACACACAGACAGACACACAACATAGACACACAGAGAGATACACAACATAGACACACAGAGAGAGACACACAAAATAGACACACAGAGACACACAACATAGACACACAGATAGAGAGACACACAACATAGACACACAGAGAGAGACACACAACATAGACACACAGATAGAGAGACACACAACATAGACACACAGAGAGAGACACACAACATAGACACCAAGATAGACACAACATAGAGACACACAGAGAGAGAGACACACGACATAGACACACAGAGAGAGACACACAACATAGACACACAGACAGACACACAAGCAGAGAGAGAGACAACACAGAGAGACACACAACATAGACACACAGACAGACACACAAGCAGAGAGAGAGAGAGAGAGACAACACAGAGACGAACAGAGAGACACACAACATAGACACACGCAGACAGACACACAACATAGACAAACAGAGGGCAGTGAGGCTATGGCCAAGAAACACAAACTACGGACCCACACAACAAACAAAGACTGTGATTTGCGATCATTCAATGGAGGAGGGTGGGATGGAAAAACGACGCGAAATCCTCTCTCTCTCTCTTTGCCGAAGCCCTATTCTAGTCATGGCCAGCAGTAGGCCTTGACATTCGAATTTAGCTCCCGAACATATTGTTGCTGCTGCGGGCAAGAATAGAAAGAATAACATTCGAATTTTTTTCACATTTACATTCGCAGCCCTTTCGAGAGACAATACGCAGCCGCAGATACAGGGCCGACCCCACGTACCCACCCACCTTCTCTCTTGTCACTCAATGTTCCTCGTCCATAACTCTCTCTCTCTATCTTTTATTACGATCAGAGGAAACAAGAAGAAGATGCTCGGTGTAGTCGGCACTTTGCTCCGTTCATCATTTCGTTTTTTTTATGCTTTGCTTTATGTAAACCCCCCCTCTTTTAAATGAAAGACCCAACAAAATATATTTTTTTCTGCTCTCCTTACCCCTTCCCTCTCTCTCTCTCTCTACCCCCCTCTCTGCCCCCCCTATCTCTCTACCCCCTATCTGCCCCCCCCCCCCTCTCTCTCTACCCCCCTCTCTTCCTACTCCATTTCGCTCTCTCTCTCGCTCTCTCTTTTTTCATAACTACGACAAGTGCTGCATCTGCACGCAGCCCTTCCAGCAGTCAAACGGCCTGTCCCGTGTTCCTTTCGCTCGCACACACTGACGCACTCAAACTCTCTCGCCTACTGGCCTTGTCTCTCTCCCCACGCTCTCGCTACATCATCCCACACCCCCAGCTCGCTTCTTTTTTATTTAGGTTTTTTTTGTTTTTACGATCAGCGGAAACAAGAAGACGCTCGGTGTAGTTCGGCACTTTGCTCCGTTCGTCATTTCGTTTTTTTTAAATACTTTGCTTTATGTAAACCCCACCACCCACCACCACCACCACCATTTTTAAATGAAAGCTTTAACAAAAGATTTCTCGCTCTCGCACTCTCACTCGCTCCTTCTCTGATGGCGGTGTACAGAACGAGGAATAAGATGCTGGAAGGTGACACTGACGGCTGCTCTGTGCTACTTCCAGTGTTCAGAGACCTGCTTAAGGCGCGGTTTCAGGTTGGAGCACGCCACGTACCACACACAACGTGCCGGTGATGTGCAGCGCGTCTTCCTCGAACGCTGGGGGGTGCCGGACAAGCCCCTCTCTGTACCGGCGTGGACGGAACCACCCCCCACGTGTTCACCTTCTGAAGCAGCTCGCTCGTCAACGTGGCGTGCGCGATGAACACCACCACAACCACCAACACCACAACCACCACCACCACCATCACCACCACCATCACCACCATCACCACCACCACCATCACCACCATCATCACCACCACCACCATCACCACCATCACCACCACCACCATCACCACCATCACCACCATCACCACCATCATCACCACCACCACCACCATCACCACCACCACGTGGCTTTTATTTCGTGTCGTGCGCGGTGCTTTTTAGCGCCACAGCGCGTGGATTTGTAGCGTTTATTTTTATTTGTGTTGCTGGGTGACTTTGTGCGTTTCGTATCGGAATCGCCTTCCAGTGCTGTTGCTGCTGGCGGCAATAAAAGTTGTTTAAAAGTCAAAAGTGTCTCTCTCTCTCGCTCTCTCTCAGTCTAATGAGGTCCAAGAATAAGTTGTCGATGTATTTTTTTTTTGTAAAAAAAGGGAAGCATACTCTTCGGTCCTGTTCGGTGAAGAAACGTGGGTGGAACTATGTAAGGTCACGGCGTTTCGGTGGCAACACAAGCAATCGTTTTTTTGTTATTTATTTCGTGCTGTGGTTGTCCATGCCCGATGCCGATGGCTTGCCTTGCGATCGAAATGTCGTGATCTATTAATTTTATTTTTTATTTTTTTATTTTTCTACCCACGTGACTTTACCAAGAGCATGGATTCGTGCAGTCACGAAAGCTTCAAATCAAGAAAGGGAAAAATCTCACTGCCAATTGTCAATCAGTCTGCCTTGTGGTACCGTGGGTGGGGTGGAGGGGCAGGCCCAGTGGTGACGCTTGCCCGTTGTTGTTGTTG
>NC_133727.1:4639003-4729003 GCF_048934315.1 Petromyzon marinus | reverse complement strand
TGCAGGGTGTAGTCCAGGGTGTAGTCTAGGGTGTAGTTCAGGGTGTAGTCCAGGGTGTAGTCTAGGGCGTAGTCTAGGGTGTAGTCAGGGTGTAGTGCAGGGTGTAGTCAGGGTGTAGTCTAGGGTATAGTCCAGGGTGTAGTCCAGGGTATAGTCCAGGGTGTAGTGCAGGGTGTAGTGCAGGGTGTAGTCTAGGGTGTAGTGCAGGGTGTAGTGCAGGGTGTAGTGCAGGGTGTAGTCTAGGGTGTAGTCAGGGTGTAGTCTAGGGTGTAGTCCAGGGTGTAGTCAGGGTGTAGTGCAGGGTGTAGTGCAGGGTGTAGTCCAGGGTGTAGTCCAGGGTGTAGTCCAGGGTCTAGTCCAGGGTATAGTGCAGGGTGTAGTCCAGGGTGTAGTGCAGGGTGTAGTGCAGGGTGTAGTCCAGGGTGTAGTGCAGGGTGTAGTGCAGGGTGTAGTGCAGGGTGTAGTGCAGGGTGTAGTCTAGGGTGTAGTCAGGGTGTAGTGCAGGGTGTAGTGCAGGGTGTAGTCCAGGGTATAGTGCAGGGTGTAGTCCAGGGTGTAGTGCAGGGTGTAGTGCAGGGTGTAGTCTAGGGTGTAGTCAGGGTGTAGTGCAGGGTGTAGTCTAGGGTATGGTCCAGGGTATAGTCCAGGGTGTAGTCAGGGTGTAGTTCATGGTGTAGTCCAGGGTGTAGTGCAGGGTGTAGTCTAGGGTATGGTCCAGGGTGTAGTCTAGGGTATGGTCCAGGGTGTAGTCCAGGGTGTAGTCCAGGGTGTAGTGCAGGGTGTAGTGCAGGGTGTAGTCCAGGGTGTAGTCCAGGGTGTAGTCCAGGGTATAGTCCAGGGTGTAGTGCAGGGTGTAGTGCAGGGTGTAGTGCAGGGTGTAGTCCAGGGTGTAGTCCAGGGTATAGTCCAGGGTGTAGTGCAGGGTGTAGTGCAGGGTGTAGTCCAGGGTGTAGTCCAGGGTATAGTCCAGGGTATAGTCCAGGGTGTAGTGCAGGGTGTAGTGCAGGGTGTAGTGCAGGGTGTAGTCCAGGGTATAGTCCAGGGTGTAGTCCAGGGTATAGTCCAGGGTGTAGTGCAGGGTGTAGTGCAGGGTGTAGTCTAGGGTGTAGTCTAGGGTATAGTCTAGGGTGTAGTCTAGGGTGTAGTCTAGGGTATAGTCAAGGGTGTAGTGCAGGGTGTAGTCTAGGGTATAGTCCAGGGTCTAGTCCAGGGTGTAGTCTAGGGCGTAGTCTAGGGTCTAGTCCAGGGTGTAGTCCAGGGTGTAGTCTAGGGTGTAGTTTAGGGTATGGTCCAGGGTGTAGTCCAGGTTGTAGTCCAGGGTGTAGTCCAGGGTGTAGTCTAGGGTGTTGTCTAGGGTGTAGTCTAGGGTATGGTCCAGGGTGTAGTCCAGGGTATAGTCCAGGGTGTAGTCCAGGGTATAGTCCAGGATGTAGTGCAGGGTGTAGTGCAGGGTGTAGTCTAGGGTGTAGTCTAGGGTATAGTCCAGGGTGTAGTCTAGGGTGTAGTCTAGGGTATAGTCCAGGGTGTAGTGCAGGGTGTAGTCTAGGGTGTAGTCCAGGGTGTAGTCCAGGGTGTAGTCCAGGGTGTAGTCCAGGATATAGTCCAGGGTGTAGTCTAGGGTATGGTCCAGGGTGTAGTCCAAGGTGTAGTGCAGGGTGTAGTCCAGGGTGTAGTCCAGGGTGTAGTCCAGGGTAGAGTCCAGGGTGTAGTCCAGGGTGTAGTCCAGGGTATGGTCCAGGGTGTAGTCCAGGGTCTAGTCCAGGGTGTAGTCAGGGTGTAGTCCACGGTATAGTCAGGGTGTAGTCCACGGTGTAGTCTAGGGTGTAGTCCAGGGTGTAGTCCAGGGTATGGTCCAGGGTGGAGTCCAGGGTGTAGTCCAGGGTGTAGTCCAGGGTGTAGTCCAGGGCATAGTCCAGGGTGTAGTGCAGGGTGTAGTCCAGGGTATGGTCCAGAGTGTAGTCTAGGGTGTAGTCCAGGATGTAGTGCAGGGTGCAGTCTAGGGTGTAGTCCAGGGTGTAGTCCAGGGTGTAGTGCAGGGTGTAGTCCAGATGGTAGTTCAGGGTGTTGTCCATGGTGTAGTCCAGGGTATAGTCCAGGGTATAGTCCAGGGTGTAGTCCAGGGTGTAGTCCAGGGTGTAGTCCAGGGTGTTGTCCAGGATATTATATCATCCTCCCTCTCCCCTCCACCCCTCTCCCCTCCACCCCTCTCCCCTCCATCGCTCTCCTCCTCAGTCGTTCCCCAGTCGCACATTAAAGGCTACACGGGTGACATTTGGCTTTGTGTTGCCTTGCGTTCCCCAGTCGGTGTTTATTCGCATTTTGTTTTAGAAAAAATTCATATAGCCCCCAGAGGCAACAGTGTCACATGCCATTAGCGTCCTCATTTGGAAGGCTGTGTAATGGAATTCTGTCTGAGATTGAAATTGTGTCGATCAGCTGCTGTTGGTATAGGGGGATTGGGGCTGTGTGGAGGGGGGTATGGGGGGGGGGGAGATTGAGGGGTGGGGGGGGAGGGGTCTCAACAGCGCATTGGTGATCACCATTCACACATTTGCCGATCAAGTTCTCAGGGCGCATCCGTGGTGAGATGTTGACTACCTCGCGTGATATACAGGAGGTCGTGAGTTCGATTCTGACCCTGACGCCTGCTGCTGTTTATTTGAAGTTTGCGTCTTTCCCTCTCTCCCCGTGGTGAGATGTTGACTACCTCGCCGGGTATACAGGAGGTCGTGAGTTCGATTCCGACCCTGACGCCTGCTGCTGTTTATTTGAAGTTTGCGTCTCTCCCTCTCTCCCCGTGGTGAGATGTTGACTACCTCGCCTGGTGTGCAGGAGGATCATGTGTTCCGAGTTTGCGGTGTCTCTCTCCACGTGTTCGCGTGGATTTTTCTCCGTGTCCTCAACATTTAGGATCGTCGCGACCCGTTTAGAGTGTTTGCCTGCTGCTCTAAATTTTCCACGTGGTGATGATGATGATGGTGACGATGGTGATGATGATGGTGACGATGATGATGATGGTGACGATGGTGACGATGATGATGATAGTGACGATGGTGATGATGATGGTGATGATGGTGATGATGATGATGACGATGATGGTGACGATGGTGACAATAATGATGATGGTGACGATGGTGACGATGATGATGGTGACGATGGTGACGATGATGATGATGGTGACGAAAGTGACGATGATGACGATGGTGACGATGGTGATGATGATGGTGACGATGGTGACGATGATGATGATAATGGTGACGATGATGACAATGATGATGGTGACGATGGTGATGATGATGATGATGATGGTGACGATGGTGACGATGGTGATGATGATGACGATGATGGTGACGATGATGATGATGATGGTGACGATGGTGACGATGACGATGATGGTGATGATGGTGACGATGGTGACGATGATGATGATGGTGACGATGGTGACGATGATGATGATGGTGACGATGGTGATGATGATGGTGACGATGGTGACGATGATGATGATGATGACGATGGTGACAATGATGATGATGATGGTGACGATGGTGATGATGATGATGATGATGATCGTGACCATGGTGATGATGACGATGATGGTGACGATGGTGACAATGGTGACGATGATGATGATGATGATAGTGACGATGGTGACGATGATGATGGTGACAATGATGATGATGGTGACGATGATGATGATGATGGTGACGATGAGCCACTTTCGTGAAGCCATCAAATGTGGTGGCCAGGATCGCTTCTGATAAAAGAAGCTTTCATATCTTCTTTGGTTCTTTCGGTAAAGTCACGTAGAATGAGAATAAAATAATAAATTGATGAAATAAAATAACACAATAATATTTTAATAATTATTATAATTATAAATATTATAATTATTTTATCAATTTATTTTATCAATTTATTATTTTATTCTCATACTACGTGACTTTAACGAAAGAACCAAAGAAGATGAATAATTGCAGTCACGAAAGCTTTAAATCGAAGCTTTAATATATCTCAGTGGGTCCTTCTGATTAAACAGAACATCCTTGAACGATTTCAGTGAATGGGAATTCGGGCACCCGGTGAGATGTTAAAAAGGAAGCCAAAACGTTTGGTTTCGATCAGCCCTGCGCATCACGCGGGGTCAAATTCTAAAGGTCACCGAGGTCAAATGCTATAGGCCATCATCATCAATCATCATTCATTCCACTGACTGAAATGTGAATTTCATTGCATTAGGTAAGGCCAACTAAGATGTATAGGCTATTTTGTCAGATGCGACCTGGTCATCACAAATGATACAGTGAGGGAAAAAAGTATTTGATCCCTTGCTGATTTTGTACGTTTGCACACTGACAAAGAAATGATCAGTCTATAATTTTAATGGTAGGTTGATTTGACCAGTGAGAGACAAAATAACAACAACAAAATCCAGAAAAACGCATGTCAAAAATGTTATAATTAGATTTGCATTTTAATGAGGGAAATAAGTATTTGACCCCCTCTCAACCAGAAAGATTTCTGGCTCCCAGGTGTCTTTTATACAGGTAACGAGCTGAGATTAGGAGCACACTCTTAAAGGGAGTGCTCCTAATCTCAGCTTGTTATCTGTAGCTCAACGAAGTGGCTTATCATCATCACGTGGGCATGGATAGCAGCCAGCCATATGCTCGAACCGCATGATGTTGATTCTAAATATGGAGGGGTAAAACCCGCAGGACACTGGAGCAAAATCCACGCGCCCACGGGGAGAGCGAGACAGAGAGACACGCGGACTCCAAATAAACAGCAGGCATCAGGGTCTGGATCGAACCCACGACCTCCTGTGTACCAGGCGAGGTAGTTAACATCTCACCACTGAGAGAGAGAGACACGCGGACTCCAAATATACAGCAGCAGGCGTCAGGGTCGGGATCGAACCCACGACCTCCTGTATACCAGGCGAGGTAGTTAACATCTCACCACTGAGAGAGAGAGAGACACGTGGACTCCAAATATACAGCAGCAGGCGTCAGGGTATGGATCGAACCCATGACCTCCTGTATACCTGGCGAGGTTGTTAACATCTCACCACTGAGAGAGACAGAGAGATACGCGGACTCCAAATATACAGCAGCAGGCGTCAGGGTCTGGATCGAACCCACGACCTCCTGTATACCAGGCGAGGTTGTTAACATCTCACCACTGAGAGAGAGAGACACGCAAACTCCAAATATACAGCAGGCGTCAGGGTCAGGATGGAACCCACGACCTCCTGTAAACCAGGCGAGGTTGTTAACATCTCACCACGGGGACAGAGAGACACGCAAACTCCAAATATACAGCAGGCGTCAGGGTGGGGATCGAACCCACGATCTCTTGCACACCAGGAGAGGTAGCTAACATTTCACCACTGAGAGAGAGACACGCAAACTCCAAATATACAGCAGCAGGCGTCAGGGTCGGGATCGAACCCACGATCTCTTGCACACCAGGCGAGGTAGTTAGCATCTCCTAGCCACTGTGGCGAGGTAGTCAATCCACCAGGTGGATGAAGTAGCTTTCTTCCCCCAAGGCGCCCTCAATGTCTCAAGAAAGCTGCGGTGTTATAATCCGCCTGAACGGGTCACCCGAGGTTAAATGCCTCCAGGCCACTTGGGGTCAAGCTAAAGGTCACCAGACAAAGATTCACCACCCCCCCCCACCGCTGCCCCGTTTAGCCTCTGCAAACTGTTGGGGCAAGTGCAGTTGGCGAGTGGCACCTACGAAGGTCGGGCAGGAGGGTCGAGGTGCGAGCGGTAAAGGTAGCATTAGGGATCGTCGGGGGAAAAAAAATCAACAACAATTCAACATTGGTAAGGACTAGTTGGAGCCGTCACTACATGTATGTATGCTGAACTTCTTCAGCACCGTACGCAGTGAGTGTGTGAGTGACTATGTGAGTGGGTGAGTGACTGTGTGAGTGGGTGAGTGACTGTGTGTGTGGATGAGTGACTGTGTGAGTGGGTGAGTGACTATGTGAGTGGGTGAGTGACTGTGTGTGTGTAAGTGACTATGTGAGTGGGTGAGTGACTGTGTGAGTGGCTGAGTGACTATGTGTGTGTGTAAGTGACTATGTGAGTGGGTGAATGACTGTGTGAGTGGGTGAGTGACTATGTGAGTGGGTGAGTGACTGTGTGTGTGTGTGTAAGTGACTATGTGAGTGCGTGAGTGACTGTGTGAGTGGCTGAGTGACTATGTGTGTGTGTAAGTGACTATGTGAGTGTGTGAGTGACTGTGTGAGTGGGTGAGTGACTATGTGAGTGGGTGAGTGACTATGTGAGTGGGTGAGTGACTGTGTGAGTGGGTGAGTGACTATGTGAGTGGGTGAGTGACTGTGTGTGTGTGTGTAAGTGACTATGTGAGTGGGTGAGTGACTGTGTGAGTGGCTGAGTGACTATGTGTGTGTGTAAGTGACTATGTGAGTGTGTGAGTGACTGTGTGAGTGGGTGAGTGACTATGTGAGTGGGTGAGTGACTATGTGAGTGGGTGAGTGACTGTGTGAGTGGGTGAGTGACTATGTGTGTGGCTGAGTGACTGTGCGAGTGGGTGAGTGACTATGTGAGTGGGTGAGTGACTATGTGTGTGTGTAAGTGACTATGTGAGTGGGTGAGTGACTGTGTGAGTGGGTGAGTGACTATGTGAGTGGCTGAGTGACTGTGCGAGTGGGTGAGTGACTGTGTGAGTGGGTGAGTGACTATGTGACTGTGTGAGTGACCGTGTGAGTGGGTTAGTGACTATGTGAGTGGCTGAGTGACTATGTGTGTGTGTAAGTGACAATGTGAGTGGGTGAGTGACTGTGTGAGTGGGTGAGTGACTATGTGAGTGGGTGAGTGACTATGTGAGTGGGTGAGTGACTATGTGACTGTGTGAGTGACCGTGTGAGTGGGTGAGTGACTATGTGAGTGTGTGAGTGACTGTGTGAGTGGGTGAGTGACTATGTGAGTGTGTGTGACTATGTGAGTGGGTGAGTGACTGTGTGAGTGACTATGTGAGTGGCTGAGTGACTGTGTGAGTGGGTGAGTGACTGTGTGAGTGGGTGAGTGACTATGTGACTGTGTGAGTGACTATGCGAGTGGATGAGTGACTATGTGAGTGGCTGAGTGACTGTGTGACTGTGTGAGTGACTATGTGAGTGGGTGAGTGACTATGTGACTGTGTGAGTGACTATGTGAGTGGCTGAGTGACTATGTGACTGTGTGAGTGACTATGTGAGTGGATGAGTGACTATGTGAGTGGGTGAGTGACTGTGTGAGTGGGTGAGTGACTATGTGACTGTGTGAGTGACTATGTGAGTGGGTGAGTGACTATGTGTGTGTGTAAGTGACTATGTGAGTGGGTGAGTGACTATGCGAGTGGGTGAGTGACTATGTGAGTGGGTGAGTGACTATGTGAGTGGGTGAGTGACTATGTGACTGTGTGAGTGACCGTGTGAGTGGGTGAGTGACTATGTGAGTGGATGAGTGACTGTGTGAGTGGGTGAGTGACTATGGGAGTGGCTGAGTGACTATGCGAGTGGATGAGTGACTATGTGAGTGGGTGAGTGACTGTGTGTGTGTGAGTGACTATGTGAGTGGGTGAGTGACTGTGTGAGTGTGTGAGTGACCGTGTGAGTGGATGAGTGACTATGTGAGTGACTATGTGAGTGGGTGAGTGACTATGTGAGTGGGTGAGTGACTATGTGAGTGGGTGAGTGACTATGCGAGTGGATGAGTGACTATGTGACTGTGTGAGTGACTATGTGAGTGGGTGAGTGACTATGTGACTGTGTGAGTGACTATGTGAGTGGGTGAGTGACTATGCGCGTGTGTCCGTTGAACTTCTTTCGCACCGTACGTAGCCAACCGCGCTAATCGGAGGTGCTGGGGGAAAGACAACAACCTACTAAACACAACAATAAACAGTTCTAACGAAATGAGTTTCTCAATAGAGACGATTTAAAAGTAACCAGCGCCACGCCCGGCCGCCTTTGTCTCCCCAGTGCGGCGCGATATTCACACGCCGTCAGCAGGCCGACTCGTTTTGAGGCTGAGTCGACCTAGGGGGAGGCGACATGACTCGGTTGAGTTAAATCGCCACCGGTGTTTGAACGTGAGCCCTAGGATTGAAAGTCCTTGGGGGTAGCGAGGAAGCTCGCCTCCCTAGCGCATGATAGCAGAAACTTGAGGCTATCGCTTGCCAGGCACGCGATCGATAGTTGAGGCAGCCATGATCATTAAGCCCCCCCCAGGTCTAAAAAGATTGCTTGCTCGTTTGTTGGTTTGTTTGTTTGTTTGTTTTCTCAGTCCGCTTGTCCTGGTGAGGGGTCGTGGAAGCAGCGTGTTGAGTCGTGGCGGTCCACAACTCGCTTTCCTGGCAGTATTATACATTATACACTACACTACTATACACTACACTATACACTACAATGTACACTATACACTACACTATACACTACACTATACACTACACTACTATACACTAACCTATGCACTACACTACTATACACTACACTATACACTACTATACACTATACACTACACTATACACTACTATACACTATGCACTACACTATACACTACAATACACTACACTATACACTACACTATACACTACACTACTATACACTACACTACTATACACGACACTATACACTAAACACTACACTATACACTACATTATACACTACACTATACACTACTATACACTACTACACTACTCTACACTATACACTACACTACTATACACTATACTACACTATACACTACACTATACACTATACTATACACTACACTATACACTACACTATACACTACTATACACTACACTATACACTACACTATGCACTACACTATACACTACTATACAATCCTATACACTACACTATACACTACACTATACACTACACATTACACTATAGACTACTATACACTACACAATAAACTACACTATTCACTACACTACTATACACTACACCACTATACACTACACTATACACTACACTACTATACACTACACTATACACTACACTACTATACACTATACACTACTATACACTATACACTACTATACACTACACTACTATACACTATACACTACACTATACACTACACTATACACTACACTATACACTACTATACACAATACTATACACAAAACACTACACTATACACTACACTATACACTACTATACACTACACTATACACTACTATACACTACTATACACAACACCATACACTACACTATAAATTATTATACACTAAACTATACACTACACTACACTATACACTACACTATACACTACTATACACTACACTATACACTACTACACTATACACTACACAATACACTACACTATACACTACACTATACAGTACACTATTGTACACTACACTATACACAACACTATACACTACTACACACTACTACACGCTACACTATACACTACACTACTACACTATATACCATACACTACACTTTACACTACTATACACCACTACACTATACACTACACTATACTCTACACTATACACTACACTATACACTATAATATTTACTACACTATACGCTACACTATACACTACACTACTATATAATACACTATACACTACACTATAAACTAATATACACTAGACTATACACTACATTATACACTTCAATAAAAACTATACACTACAATATATACTACTATACACTACACTATACACTACACTATACACTACACTATACACTACACGATACACGATATACAACACTATACACTATACACTACATGATACACTACAATACACTACACTATACACTAAACTATACACTACACTATTCACTATACACTACACTATACACTACATTATACCCTACTATACACTAAACTATACACTACACTATACACTACAATATACACTACTACACTATACACTACACTATACACTACACACTACTATACACCACTATGCACTACTACACTGTACACTACTACACACTACCATACACTACACTATACACTACTATACACTATACACTACACTATACACAACACTATACACTACACTATACACTACACTATACACTACACTAAACACTACTACACTATACACTACTATACACTACTAAACTATACACCATTATACACTACACTATACACTACACTATACACTACACACTACTATACACAACACTACTATACACTATACACTACACTATACACTACACTATTCACTGCGCTATACACTACTATACACTACTACACTATACTATACACTACTACACTCTACACTACTACACTATACACTACTACACTATACACTACTACACTATACAGTACTATACATTATTCACTACTAAACTATACACTGCTCTACACTATACACTACTATACACTACTACACTGTACACTACTGTACACTACACTACTACACTATACACTACTTCACACTACACTACTATACTATACACTACTATGCACTACGAAACCCAACACTATACACAACTACACACTACTACACTCTACACTGCTATACACTGCATTATACACTACTATACTATACACAACTATACACTAAACTATACACTACTACACTATATACTACTATACACTATACACTACTAAACTATACACTGCTAAACACTATACACTACTATTCACTACACTATACACTACTACACTATACACTACTATACACTACACTACTACACTATACACTACTTCACACTACACTACTATACTATACACTACTATGCACTACTACACTCTACACTACTATACTCTACGAAACACAACACTTTTTACACAACTACACACTACTACACTCTACACTACTATACACTGCACTATACACTACTATACTATACACGACTATACATTGCACTATACACTACTACACTATACACTATTATACTATACACTACTACACTATACACTTCTATACTATACACGACTATACACTACACTATACACTACTACACTATACACAACTACACATTACTACACTCTACACTACTATACACTGCACTATAAACTACTATACTATACACGACTATACACTACACTATACACTACTACACTATACATTACTATACACTACACTATACACTACTATACACTACACTATACACTACTACACTATACACTACTATACACTACACTATACACTACTACACTACACACTACTACACTACACACTACATTACACACTACACTATACACTACACTATACACTACACTAAACACTACATTATACACGACACTATACACTACACAACACACTGCATTACACACTACACTACACTATACACTACACTATACACTACGCTATACACTACATTACACACTACACTATACACTACTATACACTACACTATTCACTACTATACACTACACTACACTATACACTACAGTATACACTACACTATACACTACACTATACACTACATTACACACTACACTATACACTTCACAACACACTGCATTACACACTACACTATACACTACACTATACACTACACCATACACTGCATTACACACTACACTATACACTACACAACACACTGGATTACACACTACACTACACTATACACTACACTATACACTACATTACACACTACACTATACACTACTATACCCTACACTATTCACTACTATACACTACACACTACACTATACACTACACTATACACTACAAAATACACTACATCACACACTACACTATACACTTCACAACACACTGCATTACACACTGCACTATACACTACACAACACACTGGATTACACACTACACTACACTATACACTACACTATACTGGTAACTCATTGGCGTTTTGCTTACGTGACAAATTCCTTACTCATTGTCTGTGTCGGGTGGTGGAGGGTTACAACACATTTACACCTTCACGATCCAACCCAAAAACGTTTATTATGAATATGTATACGTTAATATAATATGTATTTATATTCTGTATACAGATAGTCCCTGAGTTAAAATGGTCCGACTTACGATATTTCGATCTTACAATAGCGATAGCGATAGGACGGATAGTACAATATGATACGTTTTGATACGTTCAATGCACGTATGGTACGTAGCTTTAGCGATTTAATTTCATGGTTAACACGATACGTAACGTTCAATGCATGTTAAACGTTTTTTTTTTATATATACATATAGCAGATAGGATTGGTTCCTGAAAAAAAAACCTTTTTATTAAGTTGCAGTTAATATAGGTAGGCTAAGAATTTACCTTGTTTTTTTACTTTACATTTTACTGTGCAATACAGTATTATAATTAATAAATGCATACAGTATATAGTTTATACAGTACGGTACTGTGAATTGCTCTGTTTTGCTAAATTATCACCATTATTTAAGACTCCCGGGTAGGCAAAGGCCGTCTTCGACTTACGATATTTTTGACTTACGAATGGGTCGTCGTAACGTATCTCCATCGTAAGTAGAGGACTGCCTGTATGTGTGCCAGGCGCGGTTCGTCCACTAGGGGCGTTGGGGGCACCGCTACACCAAAGCAGCTGGAGGTGAGAAATTTAAATTTCGATTTAAAGCTTTCGTGACTGCAAGGATTCACCTTCGTTGGTTCTTTCGGTAAAGTCACCACGTAGAATGAGAATAAAATAATAACATAAAATAAGACAATAAAATTATCACGACATTTCGGCCACAACACAAGCAGCCTTAAATTTTGATTTAAAGCTTTCGTGACTGCAGTACTTCATATTCTTAGTTCTTTCGGTAAAGTCACGTTGAAGGGAAACACTAAAGTTATAAAATATATATAAAATATATATTAAACAATAAAAATTCTCACGACGTTTCGACCATAACACAAACGGTCGTCATCAGGTGTGTCGGTAATTTTTATTGTTTTATATATTTTATTATTTTATTGTTTCCCTTCAACGTGACTTTACCGAAAGAACTAAGAATACAAGTAGCCTTATTCAGGTGAAGGAACAAAACTGTCGGGACGACAGAGCTTCAATGTCGTCCGGACAGTTTTGTTCCTTCACCTGAAGAAGGCTACTTGTGTTGTGGCCGAAACGTCGTGAGAATTTTATTGTCTTATTTTATTTTATTATTTTATTCTCATTCTACGTGACTTTACCGAGAGAACCAAAGAAGGTGAGAAATGTAGTTTTTTTTGTAATACAAAACACTTCTCTGTAAATAATTTTTGTTGAGTTTGTTGTTGTTGTCGTTGTTGTTGGTTTAAAAAAAATCATTATTCTTTCAACGTGAATTGCCTAATGAAGATTAACATTTTAAGTTGTCTCTATTCGAAACCGCTGAAGCAACACGGTTGCAATCATGTGCCTTGTGGAGTTCTCGCCACGAGCTTTGAGCATTGTGACCGCACCGTTCGAGACCTTATCGAGGGCGATGACGAAGGCACCCGTGGCTGTAACGAAACGAAGTCACCACGCCGAGATTGCACCGCGCGAATGTAGCAGCGGCTCACGGCCGACACGCTCTGTGGATGGACAACAAACAGCAGCGGAGATGGCAGCAGGGTGCTGCAAAAACGATGAATTGGCAGCGGACACCACTGCGGGCAGTCGCTCAACAATATATTCACTTTGAAAGGATTTGCTGAGTCGTGTCAGATAATCAAGAATTGTTAGTTTAACACGTACGCTTTCGCGACAAATAGCATCCATAATAGAGGGGTTTTTTTTTTTTTGGGGGGGGGGAGGGGTTTGGATCGCGTAAATTTATAAATGTTGTGTCGTTAAACCCGCCACCACCCGACACAGCCAACTGGTAAGGGGTTGTCACGTGAACAGAACGTAGCCAATTCGTCACTAGTACAGCACTAGTGTATAGTGTAGTGTGCAGTGTATAGTGTAGTGTATAGTGTAGTGTATAGTGTAGTAGTGTATAGTGTAGTGTATAGTCGTCTACAGTGTAGTGTATAGTAATGAATAGTGTAGTGTATAGTGTAGTGTATAGTAGTGTAGTAGTGTATAGTGTAGAGTATAGTGTAGTGTATAGTAGTGTATCGTGAAGTGTATAGTGTAGTGTATAGTGTAGTGTGCAGTGTATAGTGTAGTGTATAGTGTAGTGTATAGTGTATAGTGTAGTGTTTAGTGTAGTGTATAGTGTAGTGTATAGTGCAGTGGATAGTGTATAGTAGTGTAGTGTATAGTAGAATAGTGTATAGTAGTGTGTAGTGTAGTGTATAGTGTAGTATACTAGTACAGCACCACACTGGTGTGTTGGAGAGCCAAGCCACAACATTTACAATCTGAGTAACGACGTTTCGCCAGCAATTACAACCAGCTTCATCAGGCAACAGCCAGACTTGTGGAGAAGTCCACCTGTTTAGTTCCTTACATAGAGGCGTAGATGTGGTGACCACGCTTCTGCACTCTTGTGCAAAGTGGGGTGGAGGTGGGATTACAGAGTCAACGTACATGATGCATGTGCATTATGAGAGCCCTTTGATCTTGTCCTTCCTGTCCATTGTGCGTATTAAAATAGCCGTACCATCGGTAATCCCTGTTGAAGTATGGTACCCTTCATACGGCACGCATTTAAACGATGTATTATTTGATGATTCGCTTCCACTCAGCACTAAGTCGGTAGCTATCCGAACGGTTAAAAACATTTTGTATTTCTTTCAATTTCGATATATTATCTAATTAGTCTTGGCCAGTCGTAGCTACTTTTGCACAGAACTTCAACATTATCAAAAATCAATCGAGTGTCCTTGTTGGCACGCGTGTTATGCTACTGCTGACAGTTGCATTTGGGAGAATTTAATATTTCTCTGATATTCTTTTAGTATCGTGCTGATAACTCGTCCTGTTTGCCCAACATAACATTTGCCACACGTGCAGTTAATCCTGTACTCACCTTCTGTTGATGGCATCGGCAATACATCTTTTGTACCAGATATTAATTTCTGTATTTTACGCACCATGTCAGATCTGACTCGGATGTTTTCCTTGAGTTTATCAGTTACTCCTGCAATGAACGGTATATTGATCGCTTTAATTATCTGTGCAAGTGTCAATACTCGTGTTATTTGATTTGGTTTTGGCCATTCAATGCCCTGTTGATTTGTGCACCATTGTAACCGTTCATAATTCAGCGCCTCTTTAACATGATGAATTTCACTTCTAAGAGTATCAGCACCATCCGACGCTTTCTCAGCTCGATGAATGAGTGTCTTGATAATAGCAGATTTCCGTGCGGGGTGATGGTGTGACTCTGCATTCAGATAGGCGTCAGTATGCGTTTTCCTTCCGTGAACGCTGCGTGCTATTTTACCATTTCAACCCCCGTCTGAGCAGAATATCCAGAAATGTTCTGTCAGCTTCCACTTCCATGGTGAACTGGATGGATGGGTTTTTTGCGAGTTGAGATGATTTAGAATGCGTTAAGTGTATATTTGCCTTGTGGCCAGACCACCAATGTGTCATCCACATATCTAAGCCAAGCAGAGGGTTTAAGTGTGCTTGAAGCTATTGCTTTTGTTTCATCATCTTCAATGGTACAAATTGGCTATCACAGAACACAAAGGAGAGCCCGTAGTGACTCCTTCCTTTTGTTTATAGAAGGCACCTTTGGGGCCGCCCATAAATGACGTCACGCGCCTAGGGGGGGGTCAGATGTTTGTGACGATGTATGACAAGGGGGGGAGGGGGGGTGTTTGAGAAATGTGACGTCACGTAAAAATGCGCAACTTTAAATAAATGTTAATTATATACCATTGTTATAACAACACTAATTGATTAATTTTCATTATTAATTATTTGATGATTTAAATTTAGTAAGGTCACCTTTTATTTATTCCATGAAGGAGCATTTTGCTTCTCCATAGGAGAATGGAGAAGCATAAATTTAGTAAAAACTTTGAATGATTGTTATTACAAATTTTGATTTTAATGATTCCACCTGGGTGGAATGAATACGTGATTGTTATAATTGTACTCTCCATTTGGCTTCGTTCTACTACAAAGTTTCAAGTGTTTTTTTTTTAATCGTTATAATTACTTTTACTCTTTGATAATTATAAGAGAATTTCAATATAATATTCTGAACATCTGCAGTTTTAGTTAGACGATGAATATTTTCAAGTGAATTTTATGCTACATTTCAGCTTTCCAACGCCTCCTTTTAAAAAAAAATGTTTTCTCCTACAACATCTGATTGCAGGGCCACATCAAATACGCGCTACAACGACAATAGTTTAAAGCGATTTGAAGCATCTTTTATTTTCAAAATGAAAATATGGTTTTGTTGGGGGAGGGGGGGGGGGGCAGAGCTTTGTGACGTAATATTTGAGGGAGGGTCTAACTTTTTGTGGCGCCGTGTGACGTAGGGGGGGGGGAGGAGGAGGGGGGGGTCAAAAATCGCCCAAAATCGCGTGACGTCATTAATGGACGGCCCCTTTCCAACAATAAGTAGGTGAAACTTAAATTTGGAGCTTTCGTGACTGCAGGAATTAATCTTTGTTTTTTTTCGGTAAAGTCACGTAGAAATAATAAAATAACATTATAGTGTACGGCGCTTCGATTGCAACACAAGCAATCATCATCAGGTACAGAAGAGCTAAATTTACGAGAGAGAGAGAGGAGGCACGTAACCGCAGACATATATGTACAGACGCAGATACAACAGGGGATACAGAGAGAGAGAGAGAAACGTGGGAGCACACTGAATCAAACAGGGTTTTAGCAAGATTTGGAAATCATATAACGACCGACCGACTGTGTTGTGTTATATGATTTCCAAATCTTGCTAAAACCCTTCTTTGATTTAGTGTGCTCCCACGTTTCTCTCTCTCTCTCTGTATCCCCTGTTGTATCTGTGTCTGTATATATATCTGGGTTATGTGTCTCCTCTCTCTCTCGTAAATTTAGCTCTTCTGTACCTGATGATGATTGCTTGTGTTGCAATCGAAACGTCGAACACTATTATGTTATTTTATTATTTCTACGTGACTTTACCGAAAAAAAAAACAAATAATAATAATAATAACTAGGTGTTCTTTGGACAGTGTTCAGCGAGTGTTGGGATATCTTTGGCTATCCAGAGAAATGGAATTGACTCGTTGACCGGAAACCCTTGTGATCAAAAGAAGTCACGTCAAAACTTACGAGAAAATCATTAGGGTTACGCTTAATATCTTTAATTATATTCACGAGATGTTCAGAGTTTTTTTTAACGACAAATGAAGAGTGCCTACCGATGGTAGGGCTGTATTTGTTTCGTTACGCATTGTGCTAATTTGTACAGTGAGGGAAAAAAGTATTTGATCCCCTGCTGATTTTGTACGTTTGCCCACTGACAAAGAAATGATCAGTCTTTCATTTTAATGGCATGTTTATTTGAACAGTGGGAGACAGAATAACAACAACAAAATCCAGAAAAACGCTTGTCAAAAATTTTATGAATTGATTTGCATTTTAATGAGGGAAATAAGTATTTGACCCCTTTGCAAAACATGACTTAGTGCTTGGTGGCAAAACCCTTGATGGCAATCACAGAGGTCAGACGTTTCTTGTAGTTGGCCACCAGGTTTGCACACATCTCAGGAGGGATTTTGTCCCACTCCTCTTTGCAGATCTTCTCCAAGTCATTAAGGTTTCGAGGCTGACGTTTGGCAACTCGAACCTTCAGCTCCCTCAACAGATTTTCTAGGGATTTAGGTCTGGAGACTGGCTAGGCCACTCCAGGACCTTAATGTGCTTCATCTTGAGCCACTCCTTTGTTGCCTTGGCCGTGTGTTTTGGGTCATTGTCATGCTGGAATACCCATCCACGACCCATTTTCAATGCTCTGGCTGAGGGAAGGAGGTTCTCACCCAAGATTTGACGGTAAATGGCCCCGTCCATCGTTCCTTTGATGCGGTAAAGTTGTCCTGTCCCCTTAGCAGAAAAACACCCCTAAAGCATGTTTCCACCTCCATATTTGACGGTGGGGATGGTGTTCTTGGGGTCATAGGCAGCATTCCTCCTCCTCCAAACACGGCGAGTTGAGTTGATGCCAAAGAGCTCCATTTTGGTCTCATCTGACCACAACACTTTCACCCAGTTGTCCTCTGAATCATTCAGATGTTATTTGGCAAACTTCAGACGGGCATGTATATGTGCTTTCTTGAGCAGGGTCGACCTTGCGGGTGCTGCAGGATTTCAGTTCTTCACGGCGTAGTGTGTCACCAATTGTTTTCTTGGTGACTATGGTCCCAGCTGCCTTGAGATCATTGACAAGATCCTCCCGTGTAGTTCTGGGCTGATTCCTCACCGTTCTCATGATCATTGCAACTCCACGAGGTGAGATCTTGCATGGAGCCCCAGACCGAGGGAGATTGACAGTTCTTTTGTGTTTCTTCCATTTGCGAATAATCGCACCAACTGTTATCACCTTCTCACCAAGCTGTTTGGCAATGGTCTTGTAGCCCATTCCAGCCTTGTGTAGGTCTACAATCTTGTCCGTGATATCCTTGGAGAGCTCTTTGGTCTTGGCATTGGTGGAGAGTTAGGAATCTGATTGATTGATTGCTTCTGTGGACAGGTGTCTTTTATACAGGTAACAAGCTGAGATTAGGAGCACTCCCTTTGAGAGTGTGCTCCTAATCTCAGCTCGTTACCTGTATAAAAGACACCTGGGAGCCAGAAATCTTTCTGATTGAGAGGGGGTCAAATACTTATTCCCCTCATTAAAATGCAAATCAATTTATAACATTTTTGACATGCGTTTTTCTGGATTTTTGTGTTGTTATTCTGTCTCTCACTGTTCAAATAAACCTACCATTAAAATGAAAGACTGATCATTCATTTGTCAGCGGGCAAACGTACAAAATCAGCAGGGGATCAAATGCTTTTTTTCCCCTCACTGTCCGTGGCAGAGTCTATTGTAGTAACTTTGGGTCTTAATGGGATTACCAGGTTTGTGGATTTTTTGTAGCCCATAAAGTCTTGGTGGTTTTGATGCGCCTTGGTTTGATCAGGCATTGCTCTTCCTTGGGAATTGATGGACTTGGCGACGATTGCCGTTGTTTTACCTTCCATGGTGCTGGTTGAGTGCCGTCTAATTTGAAGGTAAGTGTCCTTAATTGAGCTTTCTTGTACCAGAAAATAAGGTTACGCCTTAACTTGTGGGAGCAATAAGTCTGTCGCGTGTTTGAGGTGTATTAAATCAACACTGATTCTTTATTCCTTAATTGCAAAAATACGAGCGTTTTCTAAAGTTACATTTTCGCCTGTTCACGTACTGTGTCACTTCGTCGCATGGTCAAAAGGCTGTATCCACTCGCTCCCCATTGGCTCTTCTCGTAGCCCCCCCCCCCCCCCTTATATACTGTAAAAACCGGAAGTGACGTCATGGGTTCAACCAACGGAGCGTCTAACCACAGGGGGGGGTTTCTACACAGTTGGGATATTCCAAATCAAATATAACCGGTCCGTCAAATCTATGTACCGAAATAATACACTCACTTTTTTCTTCTTTGGTTCTTTCGGTAAAGTCACGTAGAATGAGAATAAAATAATAAATTGATAAAATAAAATAACACAATAATATTCTCACAATATTATTGTGAATATTATTGTGTGTTTCTCACAATATTATTGTGAATATTATTGTGTTATTTTATTTTAACAATTTATTGTTTTATTCTCATTCTACGTGACTTTACCGAAAGAACCAAAGAAGATGAATCATTGCAGTCACGAAAGCTTTAAATCGAAAAAATACACTCACTGCCTGTCTTATGGCTCTTACACTTACTATCGTAGTCCTCACGGGGCATCACGACAGTTGATCGGCCCTCATCAGCTATCGGCAGTGTCGAAGAACTTGGGGGGGGGTCGTGGGGGACAGCATTTGAGTGCTTCGTTGTTTTGTTTGAGCATTGTTTATGAATGCCTACCGCTGGTAGATGAGACAGTTGCGTCGCTTTCACGGGAAGGACGATGATGTGACTAGGTCTTTTTTTCTTTCCCTAATTAGAACACCGTCATCTTATTTGCCAGGGGGTCACTCACAACAGCCCCACCTAATGGAGATGTCACGAACTGCCACTGATAATGATTATTATACACACACACACACGTGTGTATTTAAGATCAATAGGGGTCGCGTAATGTGCATGTATAATCAACGTAGACTCATTAACCCCTCCTCCTCCACCACCGCTTTGCGCAAAAGCGCTAAAAGCGTGGTCACCACATCTACGCCTCTATGTAAGGAACTAAACAGGATGACTTCTCAACAAGTCTGGCTGTCGCCTGATGAAGCTGGTTGTAATTACGGGCGAAACGTCGTTACTCAGATTGTAAATGTTGTGGCTTGGCTCTCCAACACACCGGTGTGGTGCTGTACTAGTATACTACACTAAACATTATACACTACACTATACACTACACTATACTATACACTACACTATACACTACATTATACACTTCACTATACACTACTATACACTACTATACACTACACTATACACGACTATACACTACACTATACACTACTAGATACTACACTATACACTACATTATACACTACACTATACACTACTATACACTACACACTACACTATACACTACTGTATGCTACACTATACACTACTATACACTACACTGTACACTACACTATACACTACATTATACACTACATTATACACTCCACCATACACTACTATACCCTACACTATACACTACTATACACTACACTATACATTACATTATACACTCCACTATACACTACTATACACTACACTATACACTACTATATACTACACTATACACTACATTATACACTATCCACTACACTATTCACAACACTAAACACTACACTAAATACTAGTGCTGTACTAGTGACGAATTGACCACGTTCTGTTTACATGACAACCGCTTACTGGTTGGCCGTGTCGGGCGGTGGCGGGTTTTGACGACACAACATTTATATATTTACGCGATCTAACCCGAAAAATAAACCCTCTATTATGGACACACGTGTGTGTTTGTACCCACCAAGACGAACGAGGACATTCTCTCGCGCCGGGAATTCCTCCACGCGGGAATGTGAATTCCTCCACGCGGGGATGTGAATTCCTCCACACGGGGAATGTGAATTCCTCCACGCGAGATGTGAATTCCTCCACGCGGGGATGTGAATTTCTCCACGCGGGGAATGTGAATTCCTCCACACGGGAATGTGAATTCCTCCACGTGGGAATATGAATTTCTCCACGTGGGATGTGAATTCCTCCACACGGGAATCTGAATTCCTCCACGCAGGAATGTGAATTCCTCCACGCGGGAATGTGAATTCCTCCACGCGGGGAATCTGAATTCCTCCACACGGGGAATGTGTTTCCGCGAAGTAAATCGACTGGCGGGTTCGTGGGCAAATTATATTAGCGGACTCATCAGCTGCCACTTTGATTGGATTGGCGCGCCAGTCTCCCGCGTGAACAGGCTCACTCCCAGTGTCATTTGGGATTATTGTGATTCTTATTTGGCACGGGTTGGGAGGGGGGGTGTTGCGCAGATTATATCCTCTCCGCTTTAAGCGACATGTCCCACGGCTTGTTGCAGATTACAGCGTATCCGCAGAGGTGTAATCTTCTATTAAAGCGTTGCAAATTGTACGCCGGTTCTCAACGGCGTGTGGTTTTAATTGTTGACGAAATGTATTCCCTGTGATGCGCGTCTACTTATTTCCTTCTCTATCGGAAATTTAGACAACTCCAACTCAGCCGACGTGAGGCTGTGGGTCTCAATGCGAGTCAATATACTTCTGTGTGACTCTATGAGTCTCGACGTGAGACTATGAGTATTTATGTGAAGCTATGTGAGTCTATGGTACTGTATGTGAGTCCATGGGTCTCAATGTGAGTCAATATACTACTGTTTGAATGTATGAGTCTCTACGTGAGACTGAGTATTTATGTGAATCTATGTGAGTCTATGGTACTGTATGTGAGTCCATGGGTCTCAATGTGAGTCAATATACTTCTTTGTGAATCTATGAGTCTCTACGTGAGACTGAGTATTTATGTGAAGCTATGTGAGTCTATGGGTTTGTATGTGAGTCTATGGGTCTCAATGTGAGTCAATATACTTTTGTGTGAATCTATGAGTCTCTACGTGAGACTGAGTATTTATGTGAAGCTATGTGAGTCTATGAGTTTGTATGTGAGTCTATGGGTCTCAATGTGAGTCAATATACTTCTGTGTGAATCTATGAGTCTCTATGTGAGACTATGCGTATTTATGTGAAGCTATGTGAGTCTATGGGTCTGTATGTGAGTCCATGGGTCTCAATGTGAGTCAATATACTTTTTTGTGAATCTATGAGTCTCTATGTGAGACTATGAGTATTTAAGTGAGCCTCTGACTATCTATGTGAGTCTATGGGTCTGTATGTGAGTCCATGGGTCTCAATGTGAGTCAATATACTTCTGTGTGAATCTATGAGTCTCGACGTGAGACTATGAGTATTTATGTGAAGCTATGTGAGTCTATGGGTTTGTATGTGAGTCTATGTGTCTCAATGTGAGTCAATATACTACTGTGTGAATCTATGAGTCTCTACGTGAGACTATGAGTATTTATGTGAAGCTATGTGAGTCTATGGGTCTGTATGTGAGTCCATGGGTCTCAATGTGAGTCAATATACTACTGTGTGAATCTATGAGTCTCTACGTGAGACTATGAGTATTTATGTGAAGCTATGTGAGTCTATGGGTTTGTATGTGAGTCCATGGGTCTCAATGTGAGTCAATATACTACTGTGTGAATCTATGAGTCTCTACGTGAGACTGTGAGTATTTATGTGAAGCTATGTGAGTCTATGGGTCTGTATGTGAGTCTATGGGTCTCAATGTGAGTCAATATACTTCTGTGTGAATCTATGAGTCTCTACGTGAGACTGAGTATTTATGTGAATCTATGTGAGTCTATGGTACTGTATGTGAGTCCATGGGTCTCAATGTGAGTCAATATACTTCTTTGTGAATCTATGAGTCTCTATGTGAGACTATGAGTATTTGAGTGAGACTATGACTATCCATGTGAGTCTATGGGTCTGTATGTGAGTCTATGGGTCTCAATGTGAGTCAATATACTATGAGTCCCTATCTGAGACTATGAGTATTTAAGTGAGAATATGAGTATCGATGTGAGCCTATGGGTCTGTATGTGAGTCCATGGGTCTCAATGTGAGTCAATATACTTCTGTGTGAATCTATGAGTCCCTATCTGAGACTATGAGTATTTAAGTGAGGCTATGGGTCTGTATGTGAGTTTATGGGTCTGTATGTGAGTCTACGGTTCTCAATGTGAGCCAGTATGCTTCTTTGTAAATCCACGAGTCTCTATGTGAGTATTTTTTTTTGTCTCTCTGTGAATCTCTGAGTCTCTACGTGAGCTTATGGATGGCGATACGAGTCTGTGTATCTACGCGAGTTCACGTATGTATGTACTGTATGTTGAACTTCTTCTTCGCACCGTACGTAGCCAACCCTGCTAATCGGAGGTTGAATTCACACTCAACACAAAAAAGCAGTTACAAAGAAGTGAGTTTGTCAATCTAGACCAGGGGTGGAGAATGTCCTGCCCCGCGGGCCGTATGAGGCCCCGCGAAATAATTTGGTCTCTGGGCCCTGCCAAGGCCACCGCAGGCGGGACTCGAAAATTCAACAAATCTAGGAGAGCGAAAAAACCTGGAGAAGCAGTTGCGAGTTGCGGCAAACATCGTCAACACCGGCTAACATCGTCACCACGCCTCGCTAAAGAGAAGCGGTTCCAGCCCCATCGCATTAAGGGGCGAGTTCATGAAACGTTTGACCAAGTATAACGGGGCGAATTTTTAAGTCGATGACTTTGTACGGCCCGCGAATGATGTTACGTAAATATCCAAATGGCCCTTGGCAGAAAATTTTTTTTAAAAAAAAGGTTCCCCACTCCTGATCTAGATGATGACGATTTAAAAGGGAAAGAGCTCCCAGTGGCTTCCTAATATCGGGAAGGAAGAGAGCGTTCCAGACGGCCGTGGAAGCAGCGCGTCTGAAAGCGCCGCGCGACGCCGCCGCCACGGTGACCGCCGCCTTTGCTCGGTGGCCGAGACAAAATCCGCTGCCGCCGCTGCTGCGAGGATGGCCGACGGGAGTTCGGCTCACGATGGTTTACTTGCGGCGAAACGCTTTGAGCACGCGTGTGTGACCGTGCGTGACGAGGGGAGCCGGTAGTGGTAGCGGTTAGCGCTACGCTCACGGCCAACACCGGCGACGATTATCCGAACCCGGTCATGGGCCTCCCCCTAGGTCGACTCAGCCTCAAATTAGTTACCTGGTGCGGTGTGTAGTAAACATCGCCACCGGGGAGACAAAGGCTGCCGGGCGTGGTGCTGAGCCACCCACCGCCTACGTGTGCCGTGCCGGCCTTCGTAGGTGCTGCTGCTCGCTAACAGCACTTGCACCCTACAGTCTGTTACAGGCTACACGGGGGACCTTTGTCTTTGTTTGTAACGAGTAAGCGGACCCCGTAACGAATTCGTTCGACCACCGGAAGCCCACTGCAGCTCGGCGTGCATCGGACGGGCACGGCCGGATCTTGGGGCAACCATCATCAGGAGTCGTGGTCTATCCACTGCTGGATGAAGACCTCTTCCATCCTTAGAACCTCCACACCACTCACGCGCCGTCATTATAGCGAGACGAGGTGGCGACGAGGATGATGATGGTGATGGTGATCATAATAATAATAATACTACTCAAACAGAATGAGTGACAAGAGGAGGTGCATGGGATTAATAATTCACATGAGCGTGCCATCAATTATTGAAAGCCGGAGGAGTTCCGTGGGGTGGAGGTGGTGGGTGGGGGGGGGGAGGGGGCTATGGGGGGGTGGTGGAGTGGGGGTATGGGGGTGGGGGGAGGGGCGATCGGGGGGGGGGGGCAGGGGGGGACGGGGGGGGGCAGCAGTAGCAGTCATCGCTACCGATGTGTGGGCCGATTTGTTCAACCCCCGATTCGCTTGGCTACAAATCAAAGGAGGCACCTCGCGTCAAAGTCTCTTGAAGGGGGGGGGGGGGTGGTGCAGGGGGGGATGGAGGTTGTGGGAGGGGCTGGGGTGTAGGGCTGAACGATTAATCGATTTCAAATCGCAATCGCATTTTTAAAACAGTTCGATTACGAAATCGCAAAGGCTGCGATTTTTTTTTAGCGATTTGAAAAGTCCTATTACTTTCCTATTGGAATTGTATTTATTATTTTATTATCGGAACTTCATTTATTTAGCTTAACAATTGCTCTATGTTTGATTATTCTATTTCAATTAAAACATTTTGATAAATGCATGTTGGAAGCAATTGATATATTTTAAGTTCTCACCCTTGCTTTGCATTTTCATTGAATCACGTGGCAATGCTCCATCGCGTGTTTGAAATCTATTGCACGGTGAAAATATTGATACTGAAGCTTGACTTTAAAATGTTTTTTTTTGTTTTATCGCAAATCAAATCGCAAATTTTATTTTATTTCTTATAACAGCTTAAGGCCCACTTGGAGCTATCCGTTTTCTTTTTTCATAAGCGACCTGGCACTCACACAGTGATGGGTCAAACGCGTGGCTTATCACGTGGACAATTTATAGCTGTCTTCTTTGGTTCTTTCGGTAAAGTCACGCAGAATGATAATACAATAATAAATTGATAAAATAAAATAACACAATAATATTCTCATTCTACGTGGTGGTGACTTTACCGAAAGAACCAAAGAAGATGAATCCTTACAGTCACGAAAGCTTTAAATCGAAATTTATAGCTGGTAGCAAAAGACTCGGCCTAAGTGATCTATAGCTCCACGGTGGGGGGGGGGGGCCTTAGCTTGAAGTACAGGATGCTTCGAAAACAAAAATTCAAAACACTTCTGAGGATTTGCAACAACGCCACGAGAAATGGGCCTCCACCGGGGGTTGGGGGGGGGGGGGTGCTTCGGAAGCGACCTAAAGAAGATTCCAGGCACAATGCGTTGACAACGATGGCGAGCACGTGGGGAGACTTTTTGGACTTTGTGAAGCTATTAAGATAGATTTTTTTTGTGTGTTTTGTTTGTGTTATCATGTTACGGTGTGTTATGCGTTCATTTTTTTTTGTTACTATTAACTATAGTCCCATGTAAGTGTTAACATTTTTTTTGCACCCTGTATGAAAAAAAATAGTCCAGTTTGTATACAGGAGTCTGTGGGTTGGATCCAGACCCTGACGATACCTGCTGCATTTTTGAAGTTTGCGTGTCTCTCTCTCTCTCTCCGTGGTGAGATGTTAACTACCTCGCCTGGTGTACAGGAGGTCGTGGGTTCAATCCCGACCCTGACGATACCTGCTGTATATTTGGAGTTTGTGTGTCTCTCTCTCATCATCATCACGGTGGCTAGGAGATGTTAACTACCTCGCCTGGTATACAGGAGGTCGTGGGTTCGATCCCGACCCTGACGCCTGCTGCTGTACATTTGGAGTTTGCGTGTCTCTCTCTCCCCACGGTCGTGTGGATTTTTCTCAGTGGTCCTCCGGTTAGAATCAACATCACGCGTTTAAAGT
The DNA here is from genome assembly GCF_048934315.1 of Petromyzon marinus. Lineage (NCBI taxonomy): Eukaryota > Metazoa > Chordata > Hyperoartia > Petromyzontiformes > Petromyzontidae > Petromyzon > Petromyzon marinus. Next base: position 4,702,444 of record NC_133727.1, on the reverse strand, counting down.
ATTTGTCTGCTGCTATACATTTACACGTGTTCATGACGATGATGATGATGCCACTTCGTTGAGCTATTATAATTTGTGATAGCCAGATGGTTTCTGGCAAAAAAAATAGCTTCACAGTAGCTCAGAGGGCCTTGACGGCATAGGATTAAAATATAAAATAAATGTCATCATCGTGGCAGTGGTGACAGCGGTCGTGGCGTTGGTGGTGTGGAGTCAGCAGTGTCATAGAGGGCAGCCAGGGCGTTGTGGTAGAGGGCAGTCAGGGTGTTGTGGTAGAGGGCAGCCAGGGTGTTGTGGTAGAGGGCAGTCAGGGTGTTGTGGTAGAGGGGCAGTCAGGGTGTTGTGGTAGAGGGCAGCCAGGTTGTTGTGGTAGAGGGCAGCGAGGGTGTTGTGGTAGAGGGGCAGTCAGGGTGTTGTGGTAGAGGGCAGCCAGGTTGTTGTGGTAGAGGGCAGCGAGGGTGTTGAGGTAGAGGGCAGCCAGGGTGTTGTGGTAGAGGGCAGTCAGGGTGTTGTGGTAGAGGGCAGCCAGGGTGTTGTGGTAGAGGGCAGCCAGGTTGTTGTGGTAGAGGGCAGCCAGGTTGCTGTGGTAGAGGGCAACGAGGGTGTTGTGGTAGAGGGCAGCCAGGGTGTTGTGGTAGAGGGCAGCCAGGGTGTTGAGGTAGAGGGCAGCCAGGGTGTTGTGGTAGAGGGCAGCGAGGGTGTTGTGGTAGAGGGCAGCGAGGGTGTTGTGGTAGAGGGCAGTCAGGGTGTTGTGGTAGAGGGCAGCCAGAGTGCTGTGGTAGAGGGCAGTCAGGGTGTTGTGGTAGAGGGCAGCCAGGTTGCTGTGGTAGAGGGCAGCGAGGGTGTTGTGGTAGAGGGCAGCCAGGGTGTTGTGGTAGAGGGCAGCCAGGGTGTTGTGGTAGAGGGCAGCCAGGTTGCTGTGGTAGAGGGCAGCGAGGGTGTTGTGGTAGAGGGCAGCCAGGGTGTTGTGGTAGAGGGCAGCCAGGGTGTTGTGGTAGAGGGCAGCCAGGGTGTTGTGGTAGAGGGCAGCGAGGGTGTTGTGGTAGAGGGCAGCCAGGGTGTTGTGGTAGAGGGCAGCCAGGGTATTCTAGATGTGAAGCTTTCGTGACTGCAAGGATTCATACTCCTTGGTTCCATTCGGTAAAGTCACGTAGGTAAAATAAAATAAATGAAAACAACGAAATTAAATCACGACATTTCGGAGGCAACACAAGCTTCCATCTTCAGAGCTCTTCACTTGATACAGCTATTTTTGCTGTGACTGTTCCACCTGAAGACGGAAGCTTGTGTTGCCTCCGAAACGTCGTGATTTAATTTAATTTAGTTGTTTTCATTTATTTTATTTTACCTATGTGACTTTACCGAAAAAAAAACCAAAGAGTCGGCAGCCAGGGTGTTATCATAGAGGGCAAAGTGTTCCTGCACGTCGCCCCTGCACCGGCCTGGAGCGTCACGGCCTCCTTCCTCCTGAATCAGCTGTGGGGGGTCTGCAGTGCTCCAAGCAACTATTCCACATGGACCTGCAGGGCCTCCCACTGGGACAGCTGCCACCTTTCTACAAGGAGCGTCCCTGCAGACGTGGAGCTCCCTCGCCGTCAGGAGGCTGAACCAGCGGCGATCGACCGAGGATCTGGTCTTCGAACCGATCCTCAGGAACCCGCAGACAAAGCTGCCATCCACCACCGCCGCCACCCCTGGCATGGAGAGGCGCCTCGCCAACGCGCGGCTCACCAGGATGGGAGATCTGGTGGAGCCTGAAACACGGAGGCCGGTGGCTCGGACCGGCCGAGATGGCCGCAAAGACAGTGGGGCTGCAGTCGCTCCGGGTGGCTGCCCGGATCCTGGCCGAAGCCAAGGGGGCCTTCTCAGCGGCAGCGATGGGGAGAACGCCCCCCATCGGCGTTGGGGATGACGAGGCCCCTCTCGGTCCCCCCCCCCTCCACCGGAGCTCTCAGTCGTGCCACTGCATCGCCAATGCCGACAAACGAAGGCGGATCACAACCTGTGCCGGCTGGAAGACCTACCGAAGATAGCCTACGCAAATGTAAAGAGGAAGGTGCTCTACTCCTACATGGTCCGGTTCCACCAACAGGACACCCTGAGGAGCCACAAGGACCATGCCTGGAGGAAAGCCCTAGCCCTGCGTCTTTCCGGAGAGGCCTCGCTGGAGGCAACTCAACTCCAGCCCGACGTACAACCGCATCGGCGACCTCAGCTGGAGCATCGCCCACGGCACCGTCACCACCATCGCCTCCCCGGCGCGCTTCACGGACACGTCCCCGGAGTGCCGGTTCTGCGGTAAAGTGGAGACAGTTCGCACCAATACGTGGAGCGCAAGAGCCTGGACTCGCTGTGTTCAAGGTCCTGAGAAACATCCTCCTAAGGTTCAGCCTCCACTTCTCCCCGACGGTCCTCATCTTTGGATACCCGAAGGATAGACGGACCCCAACATCTTCAGGGGCCGATCAACGTGCTCTTCGGCTACGCTAAGCTCGCCATACACAGGGCGAGGAAGGTGGCCCTGGAGGGGCAACGTCCAGCAAGCAGCCTGGGCATCTTCCGCGCTCTGGTCGGAGCCAGGGTGTGGCTGGAGTTCCGCTGTGCGCGGCTGACCCACGCCGTGCCGGCCTTCAAGGAGCAGTGGGCGCTGGAGGAGGCCGTGTGCTCGGTGGCAGATGACGGTAGAGAGCTCTGCGTGCAGATCTAAGCTACCCGTCGGAGGCCGTTTGACTGTGGCAAGGGCTGCGTGCAGATGCAGCACTTGTCGTAGTTAAAAACATATATTTTGTGGGATCTTTCATTTAAAAGGTGGGGGGGGGGGGGGGTTACATTAAGCAAAGCATTAAAAAAACTAAATGATGAACGAAGCAAAGTGCCGACTACACCGAGCATCTTGTTGTTTCCTCTGATCGTAAAAAGAGAGAGAGAGAGATAGGGCAAGCGAGAGGGGGAGAGAGTGAGGGAGAGATACAGAGAAGGAGATAGACAGAGAAGGAGATAGACAGGGGGGGGGAGAGAAACAAGAAGAGAGAGGGGAAAGGGGAGCGAGAGACTCATGGATGTCCGCAAATAGTAAATAATTGGCTCTCAGCACTGCGTCTTCCCTGTACGGTTGTGGCCCAAACAATTATTCATTTTGCTCCCAAATACTCACTCCATCCTCGCCTCCCCCACCCCTAAAACCCTCCACCTACCCCCCCACCCACACCACCCACACCACCCACCCCACCCACACCACCCACACAATCCTAGGTCCGATTGTTGCCTTAGACTGTCGCTACACTGAGATGACTGAGATGACTGGCTGATGCACCACCTATGCCCCCTATTGTGGCAATCTGCTGTGCTTTAGACACCCGGCGCTCCGCTCGTTGTTGTGAGCGTCGCTCCTCCGCCCTCCGTTGTTGCTGGAGGGCGACTGCCTCCAACTGCCCAGTAGCATCCTTCACGAGCCTCCTCCACAGAGGCCGATCTTGACACCGCTGGTACCAGTCATCGGCAAGTCCACTCAGCTCCACGTCCTCCTGTACCACATCACTCCATCTCTTCTCCAGCACGTGCCGCGCCCGTTTAGCCCCCTAAATCCGGCCGAACAAAAGCTGTTTCGGCATGCGGTGGCTGGGCATGCGGGCTACATGACCCAGCCACCGCAGCCTTCTCCGCCGGAGGAGCTCACCGATGGGACCTTGCCCAGACCTTTCAAGGATTTGTGAGCTAATCACACAATCCAGTCTGGTTAAACCCAGGATGGATCGTAGGCAGGCCAGCTTAAATGTTTCTAACCGGCAAAGATGTTCCATTAGGGGGGTCCACGTTTCGCAAGCGTAGAGAAGGGAGGGAATGACCGTGGCCGAGAAGACCTGAAGCTTAGTGCGGAGCGACAGACCAGGTAGCTTCCACACAGCGTTACGCAACCGATGAAAAGATATTGGCGCTCGACTGATTCGGAGTGAGACCTCTGCTATTAAACTGGAGCCAGTCATAAGCACACTGCGCAGGTATGGGAAACTCTCCACTCTCTCCACAACTGCCCCATCACCGATTGGGAGTTGTGGGGGTGGAGTGTCCGATGGTACAAAATACCCAGGCAGGTGCTTAGTTTTGGTGGGGCTGATGGTAAGGCCCCACCTCTTAGTGGCACGCTCCAGTCTCAGCAGCAGCGTCTCCAACTCCTCCTCTGAATGAGCAGCTATTACCAAATCATCAGCATACATAACGTGGTTGAGCAATAGGGAGCCATCCCTTGACCGCACCCGGGCATCGATCAGCCTCCCATTATATCTGTACCATATGGAGATTCCCCCGGGACAGCTATTGAAGGCTTCACGAACTACGTGGTCAAAATAGATGTTAAATAATGTGGGAGCCAGAGGACATCCCTGTCGCACCCCAAGGTGTACAGGGAATGGCTCTGTCTCCCGGCCACGTAGTTTTACCTGGGCCCGCTCACCATCATGAAGGTCCTTAATGATCGTGAGCAGAAGGTCAGGTTCTCCAAAAGCATGAAGAACAACCCAGAGCCCAGGCCTACCGATAGTATCATAGGCCTTGACCAGATCAATAAAGCAGAGATGTAGGTCTTGTTGGAATTCCCTACACCTCTGCTGTAGCAGACGGAGAGAAAATATGGCATCTGTGCAGGACCGCCCTTTCCTGAAACCGCATTGGGGCTCCGCAAGCCTCTCCTCAGCGTGCCTGGCAAGGCGATATTGAATAATCCTTGCCAGGACCTTTCCCGGCACACTGAGGAGTGAGATGCCCCTGTAGTTGTTACAGTCTGTGCGGTCCCCCTTCTTAAAAAGGCGGACCACCAGGGCATCCTTCCAATCCTGCGGAACCCGTCCAGTGGTCCAGACTGTTGTTATGATGTCATATAGAGCAGTCTGTGCACAAACGCTGCCCTCCCTCTCACACACACTGATTCACACACACACTGACTCACATACACACTGACTCACACACACACTGACTAACACACACACTGACTCACATACACATTTACTCACACACACACTGACACACACACACACTGACTCACACACACAACAACCGCCATTCGCCACTAAGTGGCGGTGACGTCACCACGACGCTTGTGCCAGGCTATGTGCACCCTGAGGCCACACACACACACACACTGACTCACACACACACTGACTCTCACACACACACGGACTCACACACACACACTGACCCTCACACACACACTGACTCACACACACACACACTGACTCACACACACACACTGACTCACACACACACACACACTGACTCACACACACCCTCACACACACTGACTCCTCTCACACACACTCTCACACACACACACTGACTCTCACACACACACTGACTCACATACACACTGACTAACGCACACACACTGACCCTCACACACACTCACTAACACACACACACACATTGACTTTCACACACACACTGACTCTCACACACACACTGACTCACACACACACTGACTAACACACACACACACACTGACTCTCACACACACACTGACTCTCACACACACTGACTCTCACACACACACACATTGACTTTCACACACACACTGACTCTCACACACACACTGACTCACACACACACTGACTAACACACACACACACTGACTCACACACACACTGACTAACACACACACTGACTAACACACACACACACATTGACTTTCACACACACACTGACTCTCACACACACACTGACTCACACACACACTAACACACACACACACATTGACTTTCACACACACACTGACTCTCACACACACACTGACTCACACACACACTGACTAACACACACACACACTGACTCACACACACACTGACTAACACACACACATACACACTGACTCACACACACACACACTGACTCTCACACACTGACTCACACACACACACTGACTAACACACACACACACTGACTCACACACACACTGACTAACACACACACACATACACACTGACTCTCACACACACTGACTCTCACACACACACACACACTGACTCTTTCACACACACAACAACAACAACAACCGCCATTCGCCACTAAGTGGCGGTGACGTCACCACGACGCTTGTGCCAGGCTATGTGCACCCTGAGGCCACGTGAAGTGTCGAACGCCCGCTGGCAGGAGGTCACGGGGCAGACCCAGGTGCCACGGGTCGACTGACTGAGATGACTGGCTGATGCACCACCTGTGCCCCCTACTGTGCCAACCTGCTGTGCTTTAGCCACCCGGCGCTCCGCTCGCTGTTGTGAGCGTCGCTCCTCCGCCCTCCGTTGTTGTTGGAGGGCGACTGCCTCCAACTGCCCAGTAGCATCCTTCACGAGCCTCCTCCACAGAGGCCGATCTTGACACCGCTGGTACCAGTCATCGGCAAGTCCACTCAGCTCCACGTCCTCCTGTACCACATCACTCCATCTCTTCTCTAGCCCGTGCCGCGCCCGCTTAGCCCCCTCAATCCGGCCAAACAAAAGCTGTTTCGGCATGCGGTGGCTGGGCATGCGGGCTACATGACCCAGCCTTCGCAGCCTTGCCTGCCGGAGGAGCTCACCGATGGGACCCTGCCCAGATCTTTCAAGGATTTGTGAGCTCCTCACACAATCCAGTCTGGTTAAACCCAGGATGGATCGTAGGCAGGCCAGCCTAAATGTTTCTAACCGGCGAAGATGTTCCATTAGGGGGGTCCACGTTTCGCAAGCGTAGAGAAGGGAGGGAATGACCGTGGCCGAGAAGACCTGAAGTTTAGTGCGGAGCGACAGACCAGGTAGCTTCCACACAGCGTTACGCAACCGATGAAAAGATATTGCCGCTCGACTGATTCGGAGTGAGACCTCTGCTGTTAAACTGGAGCCAGTCATAAGCACACTGCCCAGGTATGGGAAACTCTCCACTCTCTCCACAACTGCCCCATCACCGATTGGGAGTTGTGGGGGTGGAGTGTCCGATGGTACAAAATACCCAGGCAGGTGCTTAGTTTTGGTGGGGCTGATGGTAAGGCCCCACCTCTTAGTGGCACGCTCCAGTCTCAGCAGCAGCGTCTCCAACTCCTCCTCTGACTGAGCAGCTATTACCAAGTCATCAGCATACATAACGTGGTTGAGCAATAGGGAGCCATCCCTTGACCGCACCCGGGCATCGATTAGCCTCCCATTATATCTGTACCATATGGAGATTCCCCCGGTACAGCTATTGAAGGCTTCACGAACTACGTGGTCAAAATAGATGTTAAATAATGTGGGAGCCAGAGGACATCCCTGTCGCACCCCAAGGTGTACAGGGAATGGCTCTGACTCCCGGCCACGTAGTTTTACCCGGGCCCGCTCACCATCATGAAGGTCCTTAATGATCGTGAGCAGAGGGTCAGGTACTCCAAAAGCACGAAGAACGACCCAGAGCCCAGGCCTACTGATGGTATCATAGGCCTTGACCAGGTCAATAAAGCAGAGATGTAGGTCTTGTTGGAATTCCCTACACCTCTGCTGTAGCAGACGGACAGAAAATATGGCATCTGTGCAGGACCGCCCTTTCCTGAAACCACATTGGGGCTCCGCAAGCCTCTCCTCAGCGTGCCTGGCAAGGCGATGCTGAATAATCCTTGCCAGGACCTTTCCCGGCACACTGAGGAGTGAGATGCCCCTGTAGTTGTTACAGTCTGTGCGGTCCCCCTTCTTAAAAAGGGGGACCACCAGGGCATCCTTCCAATCCTGCGGAACCCGTCCAGTGGTCCAGACTGTTGTTATGATGTCATATAGGGCAGTCTGTGCACAAACGCCACCCTCCCTCAGCATTTCGCTTGGGAGATCATCTCTGCCCGCTGCCTTTCCTGGTCTCAGACTCCGTATCGCCTTCAATACTTCCTCAGCAGATGGCACCTCAGCCAGCCACTCACAGGGGGTGACTTCATCCAATATTTGAGGCACCGCAGCCTCAGCAGGGTCATCCTCACTTTGTGCCACGATGTTTTCCTGGCTGAGGGATTTTCCCTCCCCCAGGACCTCACAGAAATGCTCAGCAAATCTGCGAACCTGTTCCTGGGGGTCGGAAATTGGATCACCGTTTTTTCCCCTAATGATGGTAATAGGTGTGGCGCTGCAGGTTACTTTTTTGATGGAGTTAAATAGAGATTTGTGATCACGGGCCACTGAGGCAGACTCCATCTCCTCAGCAACCCGCGACCACCACCCATCCTTGCAGCGCCTCACGGCTCTCCGAACCTCCGAGCGAAGGCTGCGGTAAGCCTCCTCATTCTCTGACGTGGGATTCTGTAGCCGATGACAGTGGGCCTGTCGCTTTTTCTCAACCATCGTGAACAACTCCTCTGTCATCCAGGGTGTCTGGGGAGGTCTGGACCGCGTACCCAAAGCAGCCATTGCAGCTGCATGAGTCACAGTCCTAAACCTCGCCCATTTTCCCTCGACATCAGGAGGAGTCGGGGACGATACCAATCCCAGCCGCAAGCGATGATGAAATTCTCGCTTACAACTTTCATCAGATAACTGAGACCAGGCCACTTTAGGTTGGAATGGGGTCCTGGGTGTACACCCACCACCGGAGTGGAAGAATGGCCGGCGCATCTTACAGATGACTAGTCGATGGTCAGAGGGCAGATCAGCTCCACGGTAGGTCCTGGTGTCAAGGACATGGGCTCGCATTCGCTGGTCCGTCACTATGTAGTCCAGCAGATGTTCTTGCTTGGACCCGGCATGCATCCATGATGTTGTGTGGATGCGCCGATGCCGGAACAGCGTGTTGGTAATTACAAGCCCATGGGCTGCACACTAACACAAACACACACACATTGACTCTCACACACACACTGACTCACACACACACTGACTCTCACACACACTGACTCACACACACACTGACTCTCACACACACACTGACTCACACACACACACTGACTCACACACACTGTCTAACACACACACTGACTAACGCACACAAACACACTGACTAACACACACACACTGACTCACACACACACACTGACTCACACACACACACACACTGACTCACATACACACTGACTCACACACACACTGACTAACACACACACACTGACTCACACACACTGTCTAACACACACACTGACTAACGCACACAAACACACTGACTCACACACACACACTGACTCACACACACACACTGACTCACACACACTGACTCACATACACACTGACTCTCACACACACACTGACACACACACACCCTGATCACACACACAACAACCGCCATTCGCCACTATGTGGCGGTGACGTCACCACGACGCTTGTGCCAGGCTATGTGCACCCTGAGGCCACACACACACACTGACTCACACAGACACACACACACTGACTCTCACACACACTCACACACACACACTGACTCTCACACACACACTGACTCACACACACACACACTGACTCTCACACACACACTGACTCACACACACACACTGACTCACACACACAAACACTAACACACACACACTGACTCTCACACACACACTGACTCTCACACACACACACACTGACTCACACACACACTCTCACACACACTGACTTACACACACACACACTGACTAACACACACACACACACTGACTCACACGCACACTGACTCACATACACACTGACTAACGCACACACACTGACTCTCACACACACTGACTCTCACACACACACACATTGACTTTCACACACACACTGACTCTCACACACACACTGACTCACACACACACTGACTAACACACACACACACTGACTCACACACACACTGACTAACACACACACATACACACTGACTCACACACACACACTGACTCTCACACACTGACTCACACACACACTGACTAACACACACACACACTGACTCACACACACACTGACTAACACACACACACACTGACTCTCACACACACTGACTCTCACACACACACACTGACTCTTTCACACACACTAACACAAACACACACACATTGACTCTCACACACACACTGACTCACACACACACTGACTCTCACATACACTGACTAACGCACACACAGACTCACACACACAATGACTCACACACACACAGACTCACACACACACTGACTCACACACACACACTGACTCTCACACACACTGAATGTCACACACACTTACTCACACACACACACTGACTCACACACACACACACACAGCCTCACACACACACTGACTCACACACACACACACTGACTCTCACACACACTGAATGTCACACACACACACTGACTCTCACACACACTGACTAACAAACACACACACACTGACTAACACACAGACTCACACACACTCACACACACACAGACTAACACACACACTGACTCTCACACGCACAAAGATCCCCCATATAGCCTTAACAGACTGTAGGGGCAAGTGCTGTTAGCGAGCACCTATGAAGGACGGTAACGGCACACGAGGGGGTGGGTGGCCAGCATCACGCCCGACCGCCTTTGTCTCCCCAGTGGCGATGTTTACACACCGCACCAGGTACTCATTTTTAGGCTGAGTCGACCTAGTTGGAGGAACCAGAGAAATACATCCACACGACCTCCTAATAAACGAATGTCGAAGAGAAAACTAAACACATTTGATTTATTTTACCAGGCGAGGCCCTCTGAGCTGCGTAAGCTCTTTTTTTTTTCAGAAGCGAACCTGGCCGCAAATTGATAGTGCAAGGACGTGGCCCATCATCATCGTCATCGTGTAGACATTTATTTTCGCCGAATACTCTAAGCGGATGCCGCTAAACGTGGAGGGAAAAATCCACGCGACCACGGGGAGAGAGAGAGAGACACGCAAACTCTAAATATACAGCAGCAGGCGTCAGGGTCAAGATCAAATTCACGACCTCCTGTATACCAGGCGAGGTAGTTAACATCTCACCAAGGGGAGAGAGAGAGAGACACGCAAACTCCAAATATGGAAGAGGCGTCAGGGCCAGGATCGAACCCACGACTTCATGTTAACCAGGCGAGGCAGTTAACATCTCCTGGCCACCGTGATGATGAGAGAGAGAGAGACGCAAACTCCAAATATACAGCAGGCATCGTCAGGGTCGGGATCGAACCCACAACCTCCTGCACACCAGGCGAGGTAGTTAACATCTCCTAGCCACCGTGATGATGATGAGAGAGAGAGAGAGACGCAAACTCCAAATATACAGCAGGCATCGTCAGGGTCGGGATCGAACCCACAACCTCCTGCACACCAGGTGAGATAGTTAACATCTCCTAGCCACCGTGATGATAATGAGAGAGAGAGAGAGAGAGACGCGCAAACTCCAAATATACAGCAGGCATCGTCAGGGTCGAGATTGAACCCACGACCTCCTGTGTACCAGGCGAGGTAGTTAACATCTCCTAGCCACCGTGATGATGATGAGAGAGAGACACGCAAACTCCAAATATACAGCAGGCAACGTCAGGGTCGAGATCGAACCCACGACCTCCTGCACACCAGGCGAGGTAGTTAACATCTCCTAGCCACCGTGATGATGATGAGAGAGAGAGAGACACGCAAACTCCAAATATACAGCAGGCATCGTCAGGGTCGAGATCGAACCCACCACCTCCTGCACACCAGGCGAGGTAGTTAGCATCTCCTAGCCACCGTGATGATGATGAGAGAGAGAGAGAGAGACACGCAAACTCCAAATATACAGCAGTGCATCGCCAGGGTCGGGATCGAACCCACGACCTCCTGTGTACCAGGCGAGGTAGTTAACTTCTCATAGCCACCGTGATGATGATGAGAGAGATAGACACGCAGACTCCAATATACAGCAGCAGGCATCGTCAGAGTCGAGATCGAACCCACGATCTCCTGCACACCAGGCGAGGTAATTAACATCTCATAGCCACCGTGATGATGATGAGAGAGATAGACACGCAGACTCCCATATACAGCAGCAGGCATGGTCAGAGTCGAGATCGAACCCACGATCTCCTGCACACCAGGCGAGGTAATTAACATCTCATAGCCACCGTGTCGCTTTCAACGCCCAACGTGGCCATCGCCACGGATACCGCGCTAGCGAGAGGCGCGATTTACGTTGCGTGAAGAGGCTGTTCATTGCCAATCGCACGTTGATTGAATTGCGTGTACGCGGTGAGGGAAGAGGGAGGGGGGTGCCTGAGTGCTGTGATGCCTCTCGCATCGTCGTTAGGAGCTCTTGATGCGGTTTAATTGAGGTCAATGAAAAAATATTGCGACACCGCTGGAGAGATGTTGATTCCCTCGCGGGGTATGCAGGCGGTCGCGGGTGGGGTTCAATCCCGATCCTGGCGATGCCTGCTGCTGTATATTTGGAGTTTGCGTGTCTTTCTCTCTCTCATCATCATCATCATCACGGTGGCAAGGAGATGTTAACTACCTCGCCTGGTGTGCAGGAGGTCATGGGTTCGATCCCGACCCTGACGATGCCTGCTGCTGTATATTTGGAGTTTGCGTGTCTCTCTCTCTGTCATCATCATCACGGTGGATGGGAGATGTTAACTACCTCGCCTGGTACACAGGAGGTCGTGGGTTCGATCTCGACCCTGGCGATGCACTGCTGTATATTTGGAGTTTGCGTGTCTCTCTCTCATCATCATCATCATGGTGGCTAGGAGATGTTAACTACCTCGCCTGGTATACTGGAGGTCGTGGTTTCGATCCCGACACTGACGATGCCTGCTGCTGCATATTGCACGTCACCTCTCCTCTCTCTCTCTCTCTATCTTTCTCCCCGTGGTCGCGTAGATGTTTTTTTCTCAGGTTTTTCCCTCCGCATTTCCAATCAACGTCTCTACGCGTTCAGAGTCAGTTGACTGCTGCTGTACATTTCCTCGTGATGCGGATGGTGATGATAAGCCACTTCGTGGAGCTATCGTTCGTAGGAGTCAGAGTGCCTTCTTGTCTGTTTCCTCCTCCGCATTGTCGAATCGCCATCGCGCGCTCCGACTATTTGCCTGCTGTACATTTCCACGCAATCATCCACTTCGTTGAGCTATCATTTTGTGGCCACGTGGCTTCCGAAAAAGAAAAATAAACCCAGCTATATAGCTCAGCGGGCCTTAGCTGGTAAAAAAAAAGAAAATGGTTCTGAAATAGATTAAAATAAAAGTTGGACGGCGAAAAAAATACAAAACGGTGGACCCGGAGAAAAATCCACGCGACCACGGGGAAAGAGAGACACGCAAACTCCAAATAACAGGCGTCAGTGTCAAGATCAAATTCACGACCTCCTGTATACCAGGCGAGGTAGTCAACATCTCACCACGGAGAGAGAGAGAGAGAGCGAGACACGCGTCAGGGTCTGGATCCAAAAACCCATGACCTCCAGTGTACCAGGCGAGGTAGTCAACATCTCACCCCGGAGAGAGAGAGAGAGAGAGAGCGAGACACGCGTCAGGGTCTGGATCCAAAAACCCATGACCTCCAGTGTACCAGGCGAGGTAGTCAACATCTCACCACGGAGAGAGAGAGAGAGTGCGAGACACGCGTCAGGGTCTGGATCCAAAAACCCATGACCTCCAGTGTACCAGGCGATGTAGTCAACATCTATACCATCGCGACCAAAAGGAATCAGAAGCCAGCACACTCGAATTGACAACCCCCTTCCACGCACAAACGGTTCCCCACGGCAGCCGCTATTCTACTTGATGTTATTATTTTATTATAATTGCTCCTGCTGCTGCTGCTAGTATATTTTTTAATTACTATTATTATTAGCGCGTTCCCGCTCGCAAGAGGCAGAGAGAGGGAGAGAGAGACTTCGTAAAGCAGCCCGCGTCTCATTACCCTTGCACGGCATTAAGCCACAGCAGATGGGTTTATAGTCGCTGGTTTATTCTCGCTGGTTTATATTCACGGTTCACCATTAGCCTCGATTAAGGGTGAACCTCGACGCCGAGCGCTAGAGCTGCGGCGAAGAGGCGAATCCGACTCCTGATGCTGCTGCTACTGCTGGTGGTGCGTGGTGGTGGTGGTGCCTTGTGGTGGTGCGTTGTGGTGGTGCTTAGTGATGGTGCGTGGTGGTGGTGGTGCGTTGTGGTGGTGCATGGTGGTGTTGGTGCGTGGTGTTGGTGCGTGGTGGTGTTGGTTGGTGCGTGGTGGTGTTGGTGCGTTGTGGTGGTGCTTAGTGATGGTGCGTGGTGGTGGTGGTGGTGCGTGGTGGTGTTGGCGCGTTGTGGTGGTGCGTTGTGGTGGTGCTTAGTGATGGTGCGTGGTGGTGTTGGTGCGTGGTGTTGGTGCATGGTGGTGGTGCTTAGTGATGGTGCGTGGTGGTGGTGGTGGTGGTGCATGGTGTTGGTGCTTAGTGATGGTGCGTGATGGTGGTGGTGTGTGGTGTTGGTGCGTGGTTTTGGTGCGTTGTGGTGGTGCTTAGTGATGGTGCGTGGTGGTGCTGGTGCGTAGTGGTGGTGCGTAGTGGTGGTGCTTAGTGATGGTGCATGGTGGTGTTGGTGCGTGGTGTTGGTGCGTGGTGGTGTTGGTGCGTGGTGTTGGTGCGTGGTGGTGGTGCTTAGTGATGGTGCTGTGGTGGTGTTGGTGCGTGGTGATGGTGCGTGGTGGTGTTGGTGCGTAGTGATGGTGCGTGGTGGTGGTGCTTAGTGATGGTGCGTGGTGGTGTTGGTGCGTGGTGTTGGTGCGTGGTGGTGGTGCGTTGTGGTGGTGCTTAGTGATGGTGCTGTGGTGGTGTTGGTGCTTAGTGATGGTGCTATGGTGGTGTTGGTGCGTGGTGTTGGTGCGTGGTGTTGGTGCGTGGTGGTGTTGGTGCGTGGTGTTGGTGCGTGGTGGTGGTGGTGCGTGGTGGTGGTGCATGGTGGTGGTGCGTGGTGGTGGTGGTGCGTGGTGGTGGTGCGTTGTGGTGGTGCTTAGTGATGGTCCTGTGGTGGTGTTGGTGCGTGGTGGTGTTGGTGCTTAGTGATGGTGCTGTGGTGGTGTTGGTGCGTGGTGTTGGTGCCTAGTGGTGGTGCGTGGTGCTGATGCTGCAGGTGCTGATGGTGGCAGTGTAGCAGTTAGCGCGCTGCGCTGTGAACCCGGCGAGCCAAGTTCGATTCCCGCTCACACCGCAGATTCACACGCCGATAATAACGTCTAATTATATGGCTACAGTCCGTCACAAAAGCAACATTTTTTGGGAGAATAATAACCATTTTGAGGCATAAGCAATTAGAAAATAACACTTACTACCCAGCAACAAAAATCGTGTTACACGGTGGAATCACACCTGATGATGCTTGCTTGTGTTGCAGTCTAAACGTCGTGAAAATTTCATTGTTTTATATTTTTATATATTTTTTTAATGTTTCCCTTCTACGTGACTTCACCGAAAGAGCCAAGGATATAATGGAACCGGTTGAAAAACTGATAGGGTGTGGAGCATCGCTCTGGCTGCTGCTGCTTCTGCAGCTGGTGATGAATCAGCCGACACTCGTTGGTGTTGGTGATGGTGATGATGGATTACAAATCATTAGAGCGCTCTCACCGATACATTCCTAATGGTGCAGCGTGACACGTGGCGATGGGGGGGTGGGGGGAGAGGGGAGGTGTGGGTGGCCTACAGCATGCGCGGTTCCTCTGAATCGAGAGCCCAAATCTGAGGTCAGACGTGCGGGGTCGACGCTAACTATCGGCGATTGATGATGATGGTGGGGGGGTGGTGGTGGGGGGGGTGGTGGTGGGGTGGGGGGCTCGCGGGTTGCTTTGGCAGCGGGTCGGTTCAATTACGCATCAAGCCACTTGCCAACGGCGCGAAAGAAGTTTACGCAAAAAACGGAAGTTTTTCTAAGTTTAGCTTTCTCTCCTACAGTACGTGAGCGTTGGTCCCTACCCCCCCCCCCCATTCGTCCCATCTCCGCAAGTTGGTCACCATCCTCACACAGAGACTCACAGACTCAGGTAGATACACAGACTTACACAGATACTCACACAGACACTCACATACTCATAGAGATCCATATACTGACACAGAGACCCACACACTCACCTAGACCCACGGACTCACACAGAGACTCACGCAGACCCACAGTTTAACACAGATACTCACGTACACCCACATACTCACGCAGAGACTCACGCAGACCCCCCACAGTTTAACACAGATACTCATGTACCCCCACATACTCACTCAGAGACTCACGCAGACCCACAGTTTAACACAGATACTCACGTACACCCACGGACTCACACAGAGACTCACGCAGACCCACAGTTTAACACAGATACTCACGTACACCCACATACTCACTCAGAGACTCACGCAGACCCACAGTTTAACACAGATACTCACGTACACCCACGGACTCACACAGAGACTCACGCAGACCCACAGACTCACGCAGAGACTCGCATAGACCCACAGACTCATATAGAAACCCACAGACGTACATAGTTTAACACGTAGGCTTTCGCGACCAACATTATTCATAATAAAGGTTTTTGGGTTAGATCGCGTTATTTATAAATGTGTCGTAACCCTCCACCACCCGACACGGCCAATCAGCAAAAAAAAGTGTCACGTTGACAAAAGACAAATAATTCACTACTTTAGCCCACCGGTGTGTTGAAGAGTGAATCCACAACATTTACAGTTTGAGTACTCAAACCCAAAAACCTTTATTATGAGACGTACATAGATTGAAAAGGCGTGTCTTTAGAACTGCTTGCTGTTGTTGTTGTCTTTAATGTGTTTTCCCTCCCTCGCCGCTAGCACCTCGCAGAAGTGCGGTTGGCTACGTACGGCGAGAAAGAAGTTCAACACATTTCGATTTTAAGCTTTCGTGACTGCAAGGATTCATCTTCTTTGGTTCTTTCGGTAAAGTCACGTAGAATGAGAATAAAATAATAAATGTATAAAATAAAATAACACAATAATATTCTGTCTGGTAGGACAGCGCTGTCCTACCAGGCAGTCTCGTCCCTTCACCTGATGAAGGCCGCTTCTTGTGTTGTGGCCGAAACGTCGTGAGAATATTATTGTGTTATTTTATTTTATCAATGTATTATTTTATTCTCATTCTACGTGACTTCACCGAAAGAACCAAAGAAGAAGTTCAACACACGTACGTACAATGGGGAAAAATAAATAAATTGTAACGTGCACACATCCCCATCACTCGCAACGGGCCACGAACGTCGTGGCAACGTTGGTCAATGTTTCGCGTGTGTTTTTTTTATTTTGTAGGGGATGTGTGTGTGCGTGTGTGTGTGTTATCGGCCGGGATGAACACGTGCTCTGCGTCATTTTATTTCAGAACGCCCTCTCGGTCGCGTCTAATCGCGTTCGCGAAGTCCGTGTCTGGGTGCTGCTCTGATTGTTCACGCCAATTGTTTTTGTCTTCCAATTACCATGAATTTGTTTGTCTCAATAAAGACGCAACAATGAAAAAAATAACTAAATTAATGGGGGGGGGGGGTGGGGAGGTGGGGGGGGGGGGTTCCTACTCTTTGTTGATTTGTTTATCCCAATCATAGCTCATTAGTGGGCGGAAGGAGCCGGACAAAAGCTTCATCCTAATTTAGAGTCTCCACCAACATCGCCCCACTCACCCCCCTCGAACACCCCGGCCACCTCGAACACCCGGCCACCTCGAACACCCGGACACCTCGAACACCCCAGACACCTCGAACACCTCAGCCACCTCGAACACCACAGCCACCTCGAACACCCCAGCCACCTCGAACACCCAGACACCTCGAACACCCCAGCCACCTCGAACACCCCAGCCACCTCGAACACCCGGACACCTCGAACACCCCAGCCACCTCGAACACCCAGACACCTCGAACACCCAGACACCTCGAACACCCAGACACCTCGAACACCCCAGCCACCTCGAACACCCAGACACCTCGAACACCCCAGCCACCTCGAACACCCCAGCCACCTCGAACACCCAGCCACCTCGAACACCCAGACACCTCGAACACCCAGACACCTCGAACACCCGGCCACCTCGAACACCCCAGCCACCTCGAACACCCCAGCCACCTCGAACACCCCAGCCACCTCGAACACCCAGACACCTCGAACACCCCAGCCACCTCGAACACCCGGACACCTCGAACACCCGGACACCTCGAACACCCAGACACCTCGAACACCCCAGCCACCTCGAACACCCCAGCCACCTCGAACACCCCAGCCACCTCGAACACCCAGACACCTCGAACACCCCAGCCACCTCGAACACCCGGACACCTCGAACACCCGGACACCTCGAACACCCCAGCCACCTCGAACACCCAGACACCTCGAACACCCAGACACCTCGAACACCCAGACACCTCGAACACCACAGCCACCTCGAACACCCGGACACCTCGAACACCCCAGCCACCTCGAACACCCAGACACCTCGAACACCCCAGCCACCTCGAACACCCGGCCACCTCGAACACCCCAGCCACCTCGAACACCCCAGCCACCTCGAACACCCCAGCCACCTCGAACACCCCAGCCACCTCGAACACCCGGACACCTCGAACACCCGGACACCTCGAACACCCAGACACCTCGAACACCCCAGCCACCTCGAACACCCGGACACCTCGAACACCCAGACACCTCGAACACCCGGACACCTCGAACACCCCGGCCACCTCGAACACCCCGGCCACCTCGAACACCCAACCAACCATCAGCAGCACACACCGCGTCTGGCAACGCAGCAGCGGTGTCTTATCCCTCGAGCCCCCACCACTCCCACCACCCCCAGCACCCCCCCCCCCACCACCCCCACCACTCCCTCCCTCCACCCCCGATCTCGTATCAATCCCAAGACCTCCCGCGGCGCAGGATTACAGCCCCGCCACGTGCATCAGCCACAGGCCCGGCACGTGCCTGCGGGCTTCACTCGGAGGCACGGGCCGAGTGATTTCACCGCCGACGGGAACGGCATCATTGCTGCCCCCGGGGGTTGGTGTGATGGGCGGTGGGAGAGAGCGTAAGGTGGGAGCAGTGGTGGTGGCGGCGGCGGGGCTTGGGTAATATATAGACGTTGTTGGTGTGTAATAGGAAAATAAATTAAGAGGCAGTGACAGAAGAAGAAGAAGAGAGAGGCGGCTATGAAAATCCGCGGGCAGTCACGTGGTTGACAGCAAGTCACCGATGAGCTTTTTTGGGAGTCCGTCTTTTTTTTTTGCTGTTTGTTCAGCTCAATTTTTTTTTATGCCGTTCGCTCATCGCTGCCCAGCCTGTGCTGCTGCTGCTGCATTCGGAATAGTTCACTATCGAAAGCTCCGTCCTTCTCTCTCTCTCTCTCTAGCTCTCTCTCTCTCTCTTTCTTTTACGATCAGAGGAAACCAGAAGATGCTCGGTGTAGTCGGCACTTTGCTCCGTTCATCATTTCGGTTGTTTTATGCTTTGCTTTATGTAACCCCCCCCTCCCCATTTTAAATGAAAGACCCAAAAAAATATTTTATCTCTCTCTCTCTCTCCTCTCCTTATCTCTCCCTATCGCCCTCTGTCACTCTCTACCTCTCCTCTCCTCTACTCTCTCTCTCTCTCTGCCCTCTCGCCTTTTGGTGGACATCTTCAGGAAACTGGGGGGGTACCCTTCTACAACAGCAGCTTCGTATATGGGGTGGTGGTGCCTTACCTGGCTAACAGGCGCCATGACCTCGCCAACTTCGCCTGTGCTCAGGCTAAGTTGGCGGTGTTACAGAACGAGGTAAAAAGATGCTGCAAGGTGACACTGACGGCTGCTCTGTGCTGCTTCCAGTGTTCAGGGGCCTGCTCAAGGCGCGGCTCCGGCTGGAGCACGCCACGTACCACACACACGTGCCGGTGATGTGCAGCGCGTCTTCCTCGAACGCTGGGGGGAGCCGGACAAGCCCCTCTCTGTACCAGCGTGGACGGCACCACCCCACGTGTTCACCTTCTGAAGCGCTCGCTCGTCAACGTGGCGTGCGTGATGACCACCACCACCACCACGTGACTTTTCTTTCGTGTTGTGCGCGGTGCATTTAGCGCCGCAGCGCGTGGATTTGTAGCGTTTAATTTTTATTTGTTTTGCTGGGTGACTTTGTGCGTTTCATATCGGAATCGCCTTCCAGTGCTGTTGCTGCTGGCGGCAATAAAAGTTGTTTAAAAGTCAAAAGTCTCCTCTCTCTCTCTCCCCTCTTGCCGGCCGACGTGACAAATAATGAAAAACGAGAGAGAGAGGGAGTGGATTTTCACACGGAACCCTAAATCTACACAGCCACCTACCCCGCCACGTGAATGTGCGTCGATCATGACACCCTCCCCTCGCTTTGCATTACCCAGGCCCTTGGATTGGCAGTTGTGGAATTGTAAAAGGAAGTTATTTATTTATTCTCTCTCTCTCGTGTGTATGAGGTGTGCGTTTCTAATTTAATGGCAGAATATTTTCTCGCTCGCTCGCTCTCCGTTGGACGGATGGTGCCATCAGCAACCATAACGGCGTTCGTGGGTTGTTAAATGAGTTATTTATTTGCGTGCAAAAAAACAAAAGAACGGGTTTTTAACTTGTTTTTGGCGATAAAGCAAGTGGGGAAATGATGTTCAAACACCAGATCGATATCATGAAGCCTCCTTTGCCAGTACCAAAATATAATAATAGGGTCAGTTTAACACGTAGGCTTTCGCGACCAATATTATTCATAATAAAGGTTTTTGGGTTAGATCGCGTTTATTTATAAATGTGTCGTGACCCTCCACCACCCGACACGGCCAATCAGCAAAAAAAAGTGTCACGTTGAAGTAGTGAATTATTTGTCTTTTGTCAACGTGACACTTTTTTTTGCTGATTGGCCGTGTCGGGTGGTGGAGGGTTACGACACATTTATAAATAAACGCGATCTAACCCAAAAACCTTTATTATTAATAATAATAGGGTTTTTCCCCTTTTTTATGGCGACAAAACTGAAACCTACCCATAGACTCAACACTTCCCATTGACTCAACACTGCACCATAGACTCAACACTACCTATAGACTGAACACTACCCATAGACTAACACTGCCCATAGACTAACACTGCCGATAGACTCAACACTACCCATAGACTCAACACTACCCATAGACTCAACACTGCCGATAGACTCCACACTACACATAGACTCAACACTACCTATAGACTCAACACTGCCCATAGACTCAACACTACACATAGACTCAACACTACCCATAGACTCATCACTGCCCATAGACTCAACAACACCCATAGACTCACCACTACCCATAGACTCATCACTACCGATTGACTCAACACCACCCATAGACTCAACACTGCCCATAGACTCCACACTGCCCATAGACTCAACACTACACATATACTCAACACTGCCCATAGACTAACACTGCCCATAGACTCAACACTGCCCATAGACTAACACTACCCATAGACTCAACACTGCCCATAGACTAACACTGACCATAGACTCATCACTGCCCATAGACTCAACACCACCCACAGACTCAACACTACCCATAGACTCCACACTACACATAGACTCAACACTACCCATAGACTCAACACTGCCCATAGACTCAACACTACCCATAGACTCAACACTACACATAGACTCAACACTACCCAGAGACTCATCACTGTCAATAGACTCAACAACACCCAAAGACTCAACACTACCCATAGACTCAACACCACCCACAGACTCAACACTACCCATAGACTCATCACTACCCATTGACTCAACACTGCCCATAGACTCAACACTGCCCATAGACTCAACACTACCCATAGACTCAACACTACCCATAGACTCAACACTACCCATAGATTTCGATTTAAAGCTTTCGTGACTGCAAGGATTCATCTTCTTTGGTTCTTTCGGTAAAGTCACCACGTAGAATGAGAATAAATCACAGAGACAATGTCAACCGAGAAGATGGATTCTGGCTTAGTAACCATTGGAAAGATGTTTTAAACCATTTCCGTTCTTAATCAATTGTATTTTACGATGACCTTCAGACCGCAGCTCTTTCGCTGGCATTGACTCTTAATACCTCTCACACCACGGTTAATGGTATGGTTTACAACATGGAGTATAACAGGGGTGGGTGGACAGCACCACGCCCGGCCGCCTTTGTCTCTCCCCGCCCCCCGCCCCCAGTTGCGATGTTTTTTTTGCACACAGCACCAGGTAACTCGTTTGAGGTCGAGTCGACCTAGGGGAGTCCCACGATCGGTTCAGATAATCGTCAGCGGCGGTTAGCCGTGAGCGGGAATCGAACCCGAGTAGTCGAGTTCAAAGTGCAGCGTAGAGCTAATCGCTGCGGCACCGCTCCCCGTCTGAAGCACTCGCGTGCGAAGAGCAGCACCGGGGAGACAAAGACGGCCGAGACTCCCTGCCTTAACATCTAGGTGTCAGTGCTAGCTCGCAGCACTTGCCCCAACAGTCTGGTAAGGCTACACGGGGGATCTTTGCATTTGCGCTCCGTGTGTATCGTTACCAACTGCATGTTCCACGTGAGTCACGTGTGTGTGTGTGTGTGAAGTGTTTGTTTGACGTTCCCCGTACGAAGCAATTCGTTAAAGCCTTGAGATAATAATCGCATGGGGCAGTTCGCAGGACACCCCCCCCTCTCCCCCCTGACTCGTGCGTACACGGTACGAAGCGATTAACAAAAACACATTAATTTGATGCTCCCCCGTCAGAAAAACAAGGTAACAATTCATTATTTTTACTTGATTTTTGTATTATTTTAATTTGTAATTATTTTTTTTTAATTGATTTGACTAAAAATCTATTTTTTTATATTTTTTTATTTTACATTTTTTTTTCTGCGTGACTTTACCGAAAGAACCAAGAATCTGAATTCCTGCAGTCACGAAAGTTGGAAGTAAACATTTAAGAGAACACCCGTTGCATTTCACTCCACATTCCCCGACCGCCAATTCGTCAACGGATCATTCCCAATCCTCGCCGGGGATTCCGCTGGAATGAGACTTTCACACCACACACACCACACACACACCACACACACACACACCACACACACCACATACACACCACACACTGGACACACACACCACACACACCACACACACACACCACACACACACACCATACACACACCACGAACACGATACACCACACATACAACACACACCACACACACCACACACACACCACACACACACCACACACACCACACACACACCACACACTGCACACACACACCATACACACACCACGAACACGACACACCACACACACACCACACACACCACACACACACCACACACACCACACACCACACACACCACACACACACCACACACACACACACC
Source organism: Petromyzon marinus (assembly GCF_048934315.1). Lineage (NCBI taxonomy): Eukaryota > Metazoa > Chordata > Hyperoartia > Petromyzontiformes > Petromyzontidae > Petromyzon > Petromyzon marinus. The sequence goes on along the minus strand of NC_133727.1, from coordinate 4,679,160 downwards.
ACACACACCACACACACCACACACTGGACACACACACCATACACACACCACGAACACGACACACCACACACACATCACACACACCACACACCACACACACCACGAACACGACACACCACACACACACCACACACACCACACACACACCACACACACCGCACACACACCACACACACACCGCACACACTCACGCCGTTGTGACGCAGAACGAGTGGCTGTTATAACACCGAATGTGTGCCTGTTATAACAATGAACACTTACGTCGTTGCGACTCTCTCTCTCTCCCTGTAGTCGCGTGGATTTGTCTCCAGGTCCTCGGACTTTTCCCCCCACACTTAGAATTAACATCACGCGTTCAGAGCATTTTGGCTCCTGCTATAAATTTCCACGTGATGATGATGGGAAGTCACTTTGTTGAGCTATCATTTGTGTAATTCAAGGCCGTAATTATAATATTCATTGGGGGGGGGACACACATCCCCCCCTAATATTCAAATATGCTCAAAATGTCCCCCCCCCCAATATATTTCTATAAAATAGATTTATGTTTATATCATTGTGGTTATAGTTGTACTTTATTAATCCCTAATCTCTGCCATTACATACAATGAAATAAGGTTAAAAAAAACAGAGCAATGTAATACAATACACTATTAGACATTATCGTTAAAACAAAAAATCCATCCCATGTGTTCGTGATTTTTTTTTATATTTTAGGCAGGACATTGCATTAAATTATTTTCAAATTATTATTTTTTCTGGGGGGGGGGGGGTGGGGGACGGACCCCCTGGAAGATTTGGTCCTCCCCAATGTTGACTCCATGGCCTACGGCCTTGGTGTAGTGGCAGGGTCGCTTCTGACAAAGACCTAATTAGCAGCTCAGTAGGCCTTTCCCACGTAAATAAAAGTTTCATTTCAACTCGTTGGGTCTCTCTTCATCTCTCTGTGGGTCTCTGTGTGTCTCTCTGCGTTCTGATTGTTTTAGCTGCTGCTGTGATAGCCAAGTAGCTTCGAGAAGAACAAAATTAAAGCGCTACATAGCTCAGTGGGGCCTTACCTCGGTAAAATTTAATAAATACAACGTACTCTTTGGTTCTCTCGGTAGGTATACAATAAAACAAATCACGACGTTTCGGGCGCAACGCAAGCGTCCGTCATCAGGTGGTGTCTGCGCCCGAAACGTCGTGATTTCTTTTATCAACGGGCATTAGTCTTCCACTTAATCCCGCAGTGGAACTGCCGAACCAGCGAGAGAGAAGTTCCAACAAGGTTATAACCTTTAAGCAAATTTTTGATTTTATAAAAAAAAATGTTTTTTTTTTAAGATATATATATTTTTTTACAATTTTAGTTTTATCTACGTGACTTTGCCGAAAGCCCCAAGAATATGAATTCCTGCAGTCACGAAAGTTTGAAGTAAAAATTTAAGGAAACACTCGTTGCATTTCACTCCACATTACCCGACCGCCAATTCGTCATCGGATCATTCCCAATCCTCGCCGGGGATTCCGCTGGAATGAGACGTTCACACACCCCACTGCTGAGCCAGTCTTACAACAAGGCTATACAACAAGGTTATACAACAAGGTTGTTGTAACACTGGTTCAGCAGTGGGGTGTGTGCAGTGGGGTGTGTGAAGGTCTCAGGTTATAACCTTGTTGTAACACTGGTTCAGCATATCCTTAGTTCTTTCGGTAAAGTCACGTTGAAGGGAAACAACAAAATAATAAAATATATATAAAACAATAAAAATTCTCCCGACGTTTCGACCATAACTCAAACGGTCGTCTTCGGGTGTGTCGGTTTGCATAAATTTATTTTTAAACGGTGTATTTATTTATGTATCAAAAACGTTAGCGTCACGCGCAGCGATTTGGCAGTTTATTTAGGACTAGTCCATCTATATTCTGAAAAGAGGAGGGGGGAGGCGATTTTTTTTTGTATGCTGTCTGAAAGCCACTGTAAGCGTGAACAATCAATAAGACCTGAAATGGTTTATCAGATCTTTCCAATGATTGCTAAGATAGAATCCATCTTCTCGGTTGAAATTGTCTCTGTGCTTGTATATGTGGATAGCCTCATGAACGAATCTCTCATGGAAGCCAGATGGCTTTCAGACAGCATACATTATAAAAAATTTCGTCTCCCCCCTCCTCTTTTCAAAATATAGATGGACTAGTCCTGGGTAAACTGCCAAATCGCTGCGCGTGACGCTAACGTTTTTTTATGAATAAATAAATGCGCCGTTTAAAAATAAATTTATGCAAACCAACACACCTGAAGATGACCGTTTGAGTTATGGTCGAAACGTCGTGAGAATTTTTTATTGTTTTATATATATTTTATTATTTTGTTGTTTCTCTTCAACGTGACTTTACCGAAAAAAACTAAGAATATGAATTACTGCAGTCACGAAAGCTTTAAATCAAAACTGATTCAGCAGTTACACTGCTGGATATTTTTTTTTTCCTCCTGAATAAGACCGCTTCTGTTGCGCCCGAAACGTCGCGATACATTTATCGTTTCTACCCACGTGGACTTTACCGAGAGAACCAAAGAGTAATGGATTCCCGCAGTCACGAAAGCTTTTAAATCATCTCAAACGCAGTTCATCGTTCTCCGAGTCTGCCAGCGACAGAAACAAAACAAACAAAAAATGACAACCCCGACAGTAAAAGTGAACGCCGACGCTAACCGCTGCGCCACCACTCACCGCAACGTTCCCGTACGGACGCTTCGCGCATTTCCTGGACGGTTGTCTCAACCGAGGCGCTTTTTGGCCCTTTTAGCATTTAAATTGGTGCTGTCGGTCCCCAGAGCGTCAATTATCGTGTCGACGATGTTGCTGAAAAAAAAAAACATAAATTAGTAATGTTAGCTTTCTGCGATGTTTTAAAAAATATATTTGCGCAGCCGAACTGTCTAGGCGGCGACGAACAGCGGCACACAACGCGAACGGCTGAACGTGCAAGTTTTTTTTGTTTAAATTTAATGATGATACGCTTCAGCTGAATAATATCGGCACAAAAAACACCACAGGGCAAGGGTTCCCTTCTTCCACGGGATGGAAAAAATGATCGCTTGTGATAGCCAGATCGCTTCTGACAAACGAGATAAATGGATCAGTGGGCCTTACCTGGTAAAATTAATAATAAACATGTTTAGTAGTTTTTTTTTTAATTGAAAATGTTGAATGATGTGGCTGCACCACCAAGTTGACTACCTCGCCTGGTACACAGGAGGTCGTGGGTTCGATCCTGGCCCTGACGATGCCTGCTGTATATTTGGAGTTCGCGTGTCTCTCTCTCTCTCTCTCAGTGGTGAGATGTTAACTACCTCGCCTGGTGTGCAGGAGGTCGTGGGTTCGATCCCGACCCTGACGCCTGTTGTATTTGGAGTTTTGCGTCTCTCTCTCAGTGGTGAGATGTTAACTACCTCGCCTGGTACACAGGAGGTCGTGGGTTCGATCCTGACCCTGACGATGCCTGCTGTATAGTTGGAGTTTGCGTGTTCTCTCTCTCTCTCTCTCATCATCACGGTGGCTAGGAGATGTTAACTACCTTGCCTGATATACAGGAGGTCGTGGGTTCGATCCAGACCCTGACGATGCCTGCTGCTGTATAATTTGGAGATGTGTGTCTCTCTTTCCATGGTCGCGTGGATTTTTCTCCGGGTCCCTCTGGTTTTTTTGCTCTGCAAATTTAGAATTCAACCGTGCTATTCGGAGGTGCATGGTTTAGTCAATTGGCAGTGTGGAGTCAATGGGTAGTGTTAGTCTATGGGTAGTGTTGAGTCAATGGGTAGTGTTGAGTCTATGGCGAGTGTTGAGTCTATGGGTAGTGTTGAGTCAATGGGCAGTGTTGAGTCAATGGGTAGTGTTAGTCTATGGGTAGTGTTGAGTCTATGGGTAGTGTTGAGTCTATCGGTAGTGTTGAGTCAATGGGTAGTGTTGAGTCTATGGGCAGTGTTGAGTCTATGGGCAGTGTTGAGTCTATGGGCAGTGTTGAGTCTATGGGCAGTGTTGAGTCTATGGGGCAGTGTTGAGTCTATGGGTAGTGTTGAGTCAATGGGTAGTGTTGAGTCTATGGGCAGTGTTGAGTCTATGGGCAGTGTTGAGTCTATGGGCAGTGTTGAGTCTATGGGCAGTGTTGAGTCTATGGGGCAGTGTTGAGTCTATGGTGCAGTGTTGAGTCTATGGGCAGTGTTGAGTCTATGGTGCAGTGTTGAGTCTATGGGCAGTGTTGAGTCTATGGTGCAGTGTTAGTCTATGGGCAGTGTTGAGTCTATGGGCAGTGTTGAGTCTATGGTGCAGTGTTGAGTTTATGGGCAGTGTTGAGTCTAGGGACAGTGTTGAGTCTATGGGACAGTGTTGAGTCTATGGACAGTGTTGAGTCTATGGGTAGTGTTGAGTCTATGGGCAGTGTTGAGTCTAGGGACAGTATTGAGTCTATGGGTAGTGTTGAGTCTATGGTGCAGTGTTGAGTCTATGGGCAGTTTTGAGTCTATGGGCAGTGTTGAGTCTATGGGCAGTGTTGAGTCTATGGGCAGCTTTGAGTCTATGGGCAGTGTTGAGTCTATGGTGCAGTGTTGAGTCTAGGGACAGTGTTGAGTCTATGGGCAGTGTTGAGTCTATGGGTAGTGTTGAGTCTATGGGTAGTGTTAGTCTATGGGTAGTGTTGAGTCTATGGACAGTGTTGAGTCTATGGGTAGTGTTAGTCTATGGGGAGTGTTGAGTCTATTGTGTAGTGCTGAGTCTATGGGTAGTGTTGAGTCTATGGGCAGTGTTAGTCTATGGGTAGTGTTGAGTCTATGGGCAGTGTTGAGTCTATGGGTAGTGTTGAGTCTATGGGCAGTGTTGAGTCGATGGGTAGTGTTGAGTCTATGGGCAGTGTTGAGTCTATGGGCAGTGTTGAGTCTATGGGTAGTGTTGAGTCTATGGGCTAGTGTTAATCTATGGGCAGTGTTGAGTCTATTGTGTAGTGCTGAGTCTATGGGTAGTGTTGAGTCTATGGGTAGTGTTGAGTCTATGGGTAGTGTTAGTCTATGGGCAGTGTTGAGTCTATGGGTAGTGTTGAGTCTATTGTGTAGTGCTGAGTCTATGGGTAGTGTTGAGTCTATGGGCAGTGTTGAGTCTATGGTCAGTTTTGAGTCTATGGGCAGTGTTGAGTCTATGGGCAGTGTTGAGTCTATGGGCAGCTTTGAGTCTATGGGCAGTGTTGAGTCTATGGTGCAGTGTTGAGTCTAGGGACAGTGTTGAGTCTATGGGCAGTGTTGAGTCTATGGGCAGTGTTGAGTCTATGGGCAGCTTTGAGTCTATGGGCAGTGTTGAGTCTATGGTGCAGTGTTGAGTCTATGGGTAGTGTTGAGTCTATGGGCAGTGTTGAGTCTAGGGACAGTATTGAGTCTATGGGTAGTGTTGAGTCTATGGTGCAGTGTTGAGTCTATGGGCAGTTTTGAGTCTATGGGCAGTGTTGAGTCTATGGGCAGTGTTGAGTCTATGGGCAGCTTTGAGTCTATGGGCAGTGTTGAGTCTATGGTGCAGTGTTGAGTCTAGGGACAGTGTTGAGTCTATGGGCAGTGTTGAGTCTATGGGTAGTGTTGAGTCTATGGGTAGTGTTAGTCTATGGGTAGTGTTGAGTCTATGGACAGTGTTGAGTCTATGGGTAGTGTTAGTCTATGGGGAGTGTTGAGTCTATTGTGTAGTGCTGAGTCTATGGGTAGTGTTGAGTCTATGGGCAGTGTTAGTCTATGGGTAGTTTTGAGTCTATGGGCAGTGTTGAGTCTATGGGTAGTGTTGAGTCTATGGGCAGTGTTGAGTCGATGGGTAGTGTTGAGTCTATGGGCAGTGTTGAGTCTATGGGCAGTGTTGAGTCTATGGGTAGTGTTGAGTCTATGGGCTAGTGTTAATCTATGGGCAGTGTTGAGTCTATTGTGTAGTGCTGAGTCTATGGGTAGTGTTGAGTCTATGGGTAGTGTTGAGTCTATGGGTAGTGTTAGTCTATGGGCAGTGTTGAGTCTATGGGTAGTGTTGAGTCTATTGTGTAGTGCTGAGTCTATGGGTAGTGTTGAGTCTATGGGCAGTGTTGAGTCTATGGGTAGTGTTGAGTCTATGGGTAGTGCTGAGTCTATGGGCAGTGTTGAGTCTATGGGCAGTGTTGAGTCTATGGGCAGTGTTGAGTCTATGGGCAGTGTTGAGTCTATGGGCAGTGTTGAGTCTATGGGACAGTGTTGAGTCTATGGACAGTGTTGAGTCTATGGGTAGTGTTGAGTCTATGGGTAGTGTTGAGTCTATGGGTAGTGTTGAGTCTATGGTGCAGTGTTGAGTCTATGGGTAGTGTTGAGTCTATGGTGCAGTGTTGAGTCTATGGGTAGTGTTGAATCTATGGTGCAGTGTTGAGTCTATAGGCAGTGTTGAGTTTATGGGCAGTGTTGAGTCTATCGGCAGTGTTGAGTCTATGGGACAGTGTTGAGTCTATGGACAGTGTTGAGTCTATGGGTAGTGTTGAGTCTATGGGTAGTGTTGAGTCTAGGGACAGTGTTGAGTCTATGGGCAGTGTTGAGTCTATGGGGCAGTGTTGAGTCTATGGGCAGTGTTGAGTCTATGGGCAGTGTTGAGTCTATGGGCAGTGTTGAGTCTATGGGCAGTGTTGAGTCTATGGGGCAGTGTTGAGTCTATGGTGCAGTGTTGAGTCTATGGGCAGTGTTGAGTCTATGGTGCAGTGTTAGTCTATGGGCAGTGTTGAGTCTATGGGCAGTGTTGAGTCTATGGTGCAGTGTTGAGTTTATGGGCAGTGTTGAGTCTAGGGACAGTGTTGAGTCTATGGGACAGTGTTGAGTCTATGGACAGTGTTGAGTCTATGGGTAGTGTTGAGTCTATGGGCAGTGTTGAGTCTAGGGACAGTATTGAGTCTATGGGTAGTGTTGAGTCTATGGTGCAGTGTTGAGTCTATGGGCAGTTTTGAGTCTATGGGTAGTGTTGAGTCTATGGGTAGTGTTGAGTCTATGGGTAGTGTTGAGTCTATGGTGCAGTGTTGAGTCTATGGGTAGTGTTGAGTCTATGGTGCAGTGTTGAGTCTATGGGTAGTGTTGAATCTATGGTGCAGTGTTGAGTCTATAGGCAGTGTTGAGTTTATGGGCAGTGTTGAGTCTATCGGCAGTGTTGAGTCTATGGGACAGTGTTGAGTCTATGGACAGTGTTGAGTCTATGGGTAGTGTTGAGTCTATGGGTAGTGTTGAGTCTAGGGACAGTGTTGAGTCTATGGGCAGTGTTGAGTCTATGGGGCAGTGTTGAGTCTATGGGCAGTGTTGAGTCTATGGGCAGTGTTGAGTCTATGGGCAGTGTTGAGTCTATGGGCAGTGTTGAGTCTATGGGGCAGTGTTGAGTCTATGGTGCAGTGTTGAGTCTATGGGCAGTGTTGAGTCTATGGTGCAGTGTTAGTCTATGGGCAGTGTTGAGTCTATGGGCAGTGTTGAGTCTATGGTGCAGTGTTGAGTTTATGGGCAGTGTTGAGTCTAGGGACAGTGTTGAGTCTATGGGACAGTGTTGAGTCTATGGACAGTGTTGAGTCTATGGGTAGTGTTGAGTCTATGGGCAGTGTTGAGTCTAGGGACAGTATTGAGTCTATGGGTAGTGTTGAGTCTATGGTGCAGTGTTGAGTCTATGGGCAGTTTTGAGTCTATGGGCAGTGTTGAGTCTATGGGCAGTGTTGAGTCTATGGGCAGCTTTGAGTCTATGGGCAGTGTTGAGTCTATGGTGCAGTGTTGAGTCTAGGGACAGTGTTGAGTCTATGGGCAGTGTTGAGTCTATGGGTAGTGTTGAGTCTATGGGTAGTGTTAGTCTATGGGTATTGTTGAGTCTATGGACAGTGTTGAGTCTATGGGTAGTGTTAGTCTATGGGGAGTGTTGAGTCTATTGTGTAGTGCTGAGTCTATGGGTAGTGTTGAGTCTATGGGCAGTGTTAGTCTATGGGTAGTGTTGAGTCTATGGGCAGTGTTGAGTCTATGGGTAGTGTTGAGTCTATGGGCAGTGTTGAGTCGATGGGTAGTGTTGAGTCTATGGGCAGTGTTGAGTCTATGGGCAGTGTTGAGTCTATGGGTAGTGTTGAGTCTATGGGCTAGTGTTAATCTATGGGCAGTGTTGAGTCTATTGTGTAGTGCTGAGTCTATGGGCAGTGTTGAGTATGTGGGCAGTGTTGAGTCTATGGGCAGTGTTGAGTCTATGGGCAGTGTTGAGTCTATGGGTAGTGTTGAGTCTATGGGCAGTGTTGAGTCTATGGGCAGTGTTGAGTCAATGGGTAGTGCTGAGTCTATGGGCAATGTTAGTCTATGGGTAGTGTTGAGTCTATGGGCAGTGTTGAGTAAATGGGTGGTGTTGAGTCTATGGGTAGTGTTGAGTCTATGGGCAGTGTTGAGTCAATGGGTAGTGTTGAGTCAATGGGCAGTGTTGAGTCTATGGGCAGTGCTGAGTCTATGGGCAGTGTTGAGTCTATGGGCAGTGTTGAGTGTATGGGTGGTGTTGAGTCTATGGGTAGTGTTGAGTCTATGGGTAGTGTTGAGTCTATGGGCAGTGTTGAGTCTATGGGCAGTGTTGAGTGTATGGGCAGTGTTGAGTCTATGGGCAATGTTCAGTGTATGGGCAGTGTTGAGTCTATGGGAAGTGTTGAGTCTATGGGTAGTGTTGAGTCTATGGGTAGTGTTGAGTCTATGGGTAGTGTTGAGTCTATGGGCAGTGTTGAGTCAATGGGTAGTGCTGAGTCTATGGGCAATGTTAGTCTATGGGTAGTGTTGAGTGTATGGGCAGTGTTGAGTCAATGGGTAGTGTTGAGTCTATGGGTAGTGTTGAGTCTATGGGCAGTGTTGAGTCAATGGGTAGTGTTGAGTCTATGGGCAGTGTTGAGTCAATGGGTAGTTTTGAGTCTATGGGCAGTGTTGAGTCTATGGGCAGTGTTGAGTCTATTGGTAGTGTTGAGTCTATGGGCAGTGTTGAGTCTATGGGCAGTGTTGAGTCTATGGGCAGTGTTAGTCTATGGGTAGTGTTGAGTCTATGGGTAGTGTTGAGTCTATGGGCAGTGTTGAGTCAATGGGTAGTTTTGAGTCTATGGGCAGTATGTACATTGATCTTTTTTCTCACCGTACGTAGCACATCGGTGCTAATCGGAGGTGCGGGGCAGGGGATGGACAACAACGAACAACACCAGCGCCTGTTTCTGAAGAAACGCGTTTTATAATCGAGATGGTTTAAAAATTGCTGCACCACCGCCCCCCCACCTCTCCCCCCCACACCAACAAACCGCCCCCCCCTTTTCCCCAACCACCCCCCCCCCAATGACCGACACAGTTTTGGCGAGACCTTCATCCAGCTGTGAGCTGCTGATTTATTGGTCTCACGCTCACCGTTTTCCCACCTTACATGCGCCCAGGCACTGATCCAGCACGAGTGATGGTGGGTGGAGGGGGTGGTGGGTGGCGGGGGTGGTGGGTGGGTGGTGGGGGTAGGGGGTTGGTGTCAGACGGCGATGAAACGAGGACCAAGCTGGCGAGTGGGTGATGGAACGGGGCGTCTGTGTCAGTTAGGGAGGTCCCCATTACAACACCGCCTCTGTATTAATGTCACGAGCGATACGGTGGTGTGTGTGTGGCGGAGGGAGCCCCTAGGGTTACTTATATTATTTTTTGCCGTTGATTTGAAGCTTTCGTGACTGAAGGAATGTATACTCTTTGGTTATTTCGGTAAAGTAACGTAGGTAGAAAAAAATATGAATACATCACAACGCAAGCAATCGTCATCAGGCGCTCCGACTGAAACGTCGTGATCTATTATTATTATTATTATTTTCTACCTACGTGATTTCATCGAAAGAACCAACGGGCATTCGTTTGCTGCTATGAATTCCCACGTGGTGATTCTGATGATGGTGAAGCCACTTGGTTGAGCTGATATTTGTGACCACGTCGCATCTGAAAAAGAAGCCTTTTTGGGGGGGGGGAGGGGGGGGAGGTGAGTTACTTTTTTTTTGGCTGCTAAGATTAAAACGAAAGTTAATTTCGTTGGGTTAGATCGTCAAACGCACCAATACCCGACACAGCCAATTAGTAGGGTTTGTCACGTAAGCCTATTGTCGTTTTAATTCGTGTACGTTCTTTGGTTCTTTTGGTGAAGTCCGCCTTAGGTAGAAAAATAAAACAAAAATAAAAAATAATATATCACGAGTGACACAGTGATTTGTTAATCGTGTAGCAAAACTAAAAATATATATATATACATCACACGTGACATAGCGATATATTTTTTTCAGCTTGTTTTATTTTTCTACCTAACGTGGACTTTACCGAAATAACCAACGAGTATGGTGGATTCCTTCAGTCGCCAAAGCTTCAAATCAAGATTTTATTCGCGTGTGTTTCATTCCAAGTAATTTGATTACCTCTCCTCTACATTGCGAGTCCCATCGTCGTTTCTGTTGCCTTTGTTGTCGTCACGTTCTGACCCAGTGCCCCTTACATGGCACTTCTGTGCAAAGGAGCTTTCAAGCTCATCGCATTCCTCCCGCAGCGCAAATCATGATTCCGATTCTGTGCGGCGTAGGTGTCTTCAATACAATTCGAGGGGGGGGTTGGAAATCACTCGAGGGCTATAATCGTATAGCACATCAGAATATCAGAATCATTATTTATTCTGCAGGAGGAATCCGATGAGCTATAAAGCTCTTTTGCACAGAACGATAAGCGAATCACTTTAAAACGTTATTAATTTTGTATATACATATCAAACGAAGCTATCATCTAAGTCACTCCGGCTGCACGCGCTTGGACGTCATATGTACGTCTTGCAAGATTTAGAATCATTATTTAGACTGGGAGAAAGAATCCGATGAGCTGTAAAGCTTTTTTTTCTCACAGATGTCCCAGTAGGGGCGCTGGGTCAGAACGTTACAACATAAACAACAACAACAACAAAACACCAAGAAAACAACAAGATTGGTGTGCAAAGTATGGGACAGGTAAGGCAATCACTTTTAATGGGGATACAACATAATTCTGAGCCCAGCACAAGCATAATAACGTTTTCCCTTCAGAATTAAAACTCAAAGAGCGGGGGTAGCTTCTAAAAGATCGCTATCATATTTGGTGCTTAAGGGGTTTTATATTTATATAATTATATATCCAGGAATTTATTTATATATCCTGCCAGTTTTGACGGATGATGTCGGCTGCGTAGTTTGTACGTGTCTCGCAGAGGCGTTCACACGTGGACACACACAGCTGCCGCGGTGGTGAGATGTTAACTATCTCCCCTGGTATACAGGAGCGCATGGGTTCGATCCCGACCCTGACTCCTTATTGAATATTTGGAGTCTGCGTGTCTCTCTCTCTCTCTCTCCCCGTGGTCGCGTGGATTTTTCTCCGAGTCCTCTGGTTTCCCCCCCCCCCCCATCCTCCACGTTTACAGAATTTGGTTGCTGCTATAGATTTACACAAGATGATGATGATGATAAGCCCACTTCGTTGAGCTATCATTTGTAATGGCAAGGTCGCTTCTGAAAAAGAGATACGGATCAGCTCATTGGGGCCTTACTTGATAAATAAAAGTGTAATTAGAACTATCTGGGTCTCTCTGGGTCTCTATGGGCCTCTCTGGGTCTCTGCGGGTCTCTGTGTGTCTATGTGGGTCTCTCTGGGTATCTATGGGTCTCTCTGGGTCTCTATCGTCTCTGTGGGTCTCTCTGGGTCTCTGTCTGTCTCTCTGCGTTCAGAGTTTTTGGCTGCTGCTATAAATGTCCACGTGGTGGTGGTGATGATGATGATATCAGCCACTTTGCTGAGCTGTTATTTGCGATGGCCTGGTTGCTTCTGAGAAAATAACGACATTGCAGCATAGTGGGGCCTTACCCTGGTAAAATAATGAATACAATTGTTTAGAGATGTTTTATCCATAATACAGGGTTTTTTGGGGGGGTTAGACAGCGTAAATGTATCAATGTGTCGTTAAAACCCGCCACCACCCGACACAGCCAACTAGTAAGGGGTTGTCACGTAAACAGAACGTGGCCAATTCGTCACTAGTACAGCACTAGTGTATAGTGTAGTGTATAGTAGTGTATAGTGTAGTGTATAGTGTAGTAGTGTAGTGTATAGTGTAGTAGTGTATAGTGTAGTAGTGTATAGTCGTCTACAGTGTAGTGTATAGTAGTGAATAGTGTAGTGTATAGTGTAGTGTATAGTGTAGTGTATAGTAGTGTATAGTGTAGTGTATAGTGTAGTAGTGTATCGTGTAGTGTATAGTAGTGTATAGTGTAGTGTATAGTAGTGTATACTGTAGTGTATAGTGTAGTAGTGTAGTGTATAGTAGTGTATAGTGTAGTGTATAGTGTAATAGTGTATAGTGTAGTAGTGTATAGTGTAGTGTATATTAGTGTATAGTGGAGTGTATAATGTAGTGCATAGTGTTGTGTATAGTGTAGTGTATAGTAAAGTGTATAATGTAGTGTATAGTGCAGTGTATAATGTATAATGTAGTGTATAGTGTAGTATACTAGTACAGCACACCGTTGTGTTGGAGAGCAAAGCCACAACATTACTTGACAAACCATGCTAATTGGCTGTGTCGGGTGGTGGCGGGTTTAACGACACATTTATATATTTAAGCGATCTAACAAAAAAAAAACCCTGTATTATTGATGCCATTGCTCGTGAAATCCTCGTACGTGTTAAATAGAGATTTATATTCTTCGTTCTTTCGGTAAAGTCACGTAGAAGGGAAACCCATAAAATAATAAAACAATAAAATTCTCACGACGTTTCGACTGCAAAACAAGCAATCATCATCAGGTGTCAAAACCACGTGACTTTACCAACAGAATCAATAATATGAATCCCTGCAGAGAGAGACACTCACAAAGAAACACTCCAAGACTTTGTGTGTGTCTCTCTCTCTGCATGTGTGTCTGCCTGTGCTGTTCCCGTGTCTGTGTTTTGTCATTCATTCTTACCTGATGATGGTTGCACGTGTTGCAACCGAAACGTCTATTCTCTTATTATTATTTGATTTCATTTTCTGCGTGACTTTTACCGAAAGAGCATCTACATCATAAGACCTCCTTTGCCAGTACCAAAATGTAATAATAGGGTTTTTCGCCTTTTTTCTGGCAACAAAACTGAAACCTTTATACAAGGATTCATGTCTGCATTAACCACAATACCTGCAGTCAAAATGCAAACAAAAAAACATACTATGATAATATATGCATTGTCCTTGAAACTGATTGGTCCACTCCAAGGGACGGCTTTCTTTTGAGCCTCAACCCAATTGGTGCTCGACCAGATGACGCCAAAAGGCGTCACACAGCTCAAAGACAATGCACTATCAAAGTAATGAGGTCTAATGATGTAGATGCTCACCCCGAGCCCTCATTACTTTGATAGTGCATTGTCTTTGAGCTGTGTGACGCCTTTTGGCGTCATCTGGTCGAGCACCAATTGGGTCGAGGCTCAAAAGAAAGCCGTCCCTTGGTGTGGACCAATCAGTTTCAAGGACAATGCATATATTATCATAGTATGTTTTTTTTGTTTGCATTTTGACTGCAGGTATTGTGGTTAATGCAGACATGAATCCTTGCAAAAAGGTTTCGGTTTTGTTGCCAGAAAAAATGGGAAAAACCCTATTATTACTTTTCGATTTAAAGCTTTCGTGACTGCAAGGATTCATCTTCTTTGGTTCTTTCGGTAATTGAAATAGCTGAGTGATAAGCGTGTGACTGGTCTATGACCACTCAGCTATTTCAATGCTAAATTCTCCTGTTTGATACGTAAACCCCTTTGTCAAGGTGCCTCACTTCTCTAAACCAGCTTAAAAGTCGCTACGAATCTTAACAACGTTCATTGAAGCTCTGTCGTCCCGACAGGTCTGTTCCTTTCACCTGAAGAAGGCGATTTGTGTTGTGGCCGAAACGTCGTGAGAATTTTATTGTGTTATTTTATTTATTAATTTATTATTTTATTCTCATTCTACGTGACTTTACCGAAAGAACCAAAGAAGACCTATTATTACTTTTTTTTTTAACCGAAAGAATCAAAGAGCAAATCCTGCAGTCGCGACAGTTTCGATGCTAGAGATGTTTCAGCTTTTGTTACAGCAGCGCCTCCGACGAGTGCGTTGCACACAACCACGTTACACGTCGATGCGACGATGATGAACTTCTCTCACGGAAGAAAGAAACAAACAGAAAAGCAACATTTAAAAAAAATTTTAAAAATAAAAACACACGCTTTTATTAAATATTCCGTACTAGTAATGGCAGAGCCCCACGACTCCAAGAAGTGGCCCCGAAGCTTGCCAAAGCGTAAGGGACCTTGGTGATTTACAGCCAACGTCAGTTGAGCGTGGACAATTAGACCCAAGGCGAACCATAACATATATAAAAAAAAGATTGTTTACATTTTTTTTATGATAGGATATAGTATTGTCATCAATGTGACATAAGTATACCAAGTTGGCAGTCGATACCACATTTGGGAAGTGGGTTAACGTTGAGTTACAACATTTGAGGATACAACAACGACAGACAGAGTGAGTTAAATAAAAGCGTGTTAATAATAAAAAAGGGTAAAACGTGAAACATTGTACGTGGTACATTCTGTTTCTGGGCTGACGAAACAGCAGCGCTCTCTCTCTGTGTGTGTGTGTGCGTACGTGCGTACGTGTGTGTGTGCGTACGTGTGTGTGTGTGAGTACGTGCGTGTGTTTGTGTGTTCGTGCGTGCGTGTGTGTTCGTACGTGCGTGTGTGTGTGTGCGTGTGTGTGTGCGTATGTGCGTGCGTGTGTGTGCGTACGTGCGTGTGTGTGTGGGGAGCGATAGTGTAGCGGTTAGCGCGCTGCGATATGAACCTGGCGACTCAGGTTCGATTCCCGCTCACGGCCAACACCAGTGACGATTATCTGAACCGGTCCCGAGCCTCCCCTAGGTCGACTCAGCCTCAAATGAGTACCTGGTGCGGTGTGTAAACATTGCCACTAGGGAGACAAAGGCGGTCGGGCGTGGTGCTGGCCACCCACCCCCTCGTGTACCGATCCGGCCTTCATAGGTGCTCGCTAACAGCACTTGCCCCTACAGTCTGTTAAGGCTATACGGGGGATCTTTGATCTTTGCGTGCGTGTGTGTGCGTGTGTGCGTGTGTGCGTGTGTGCGTGTGTGTGCGTACGTGCGTGTGTGTACGTGTGTGTGTGTTCGTACGTGCGTGTGTCTGTGCGTGTGTGTGCGTACGTGCGTGTGTGTGTGCGTGCATGTGTGCGCGTACGTGCCTGTGTGTGTGTGTGTTCGTGCGTGTGTGTGTGTGCCGGAGGATGTGCAGTCAATCAAACTCACGCAAAATTACCTCCACCCTCCCACCCCCCCAGATATTATTATTCTTGAAATGAGAAACAGTACTTATATATATACACATGTGTGTGTGTGTGTGTGCGTGTGAAAATTTTTTTACTTTTTTGTAATACAAGTTTCGAGTTACGTTCTATTAGCTTTTATATATATTTTTTGGCAAATGGCATAATAACAACAACAACAAAACGATACACCTCGTGAGCTAAATAAAATATGTGACGTATATTTATTTATTATCGCCCCGCATTTTCAATTCGAGGACCGATACACATCAGTCGTTCGAGTCACGTGCGGACGCAGGAGAAGTGAATCAATCAGCATCAGGACATTTATTTATGCTGGAGGAAGAATCCGAAGAAGCTAGGAAGCTTTTTTTTTCTCTTCACAGACGTCCAGCTGGAGACACGGGGTCAGAATGTGACGACAACAACAACAAACAAGCACTCGAAACAAAACAATAGACGCGAGGGCCGAAATAGCGGATTTGTTGCTCTTAGGGGGTGACGTTCCCTCTGCCTCGTCGCTGGTGAGAGGACGTGGGAGGAGTGGAGGTGACGTGGAGGTGACGTGAGGTGATGTGGAGGTGACGTGGAGGTGATGGGGAGGTGACGTGGAGGTGGTGTGGAGGTGACGTGGAGGTGACGTGGAGGTGATGTGGAGGTGGTGTGGAGGTGACGTGGAGGTGACGTGGAGGTGACGTGGAGGTGACGTGGAGGTGATGTGGAGGTGGTGTGGAGGTGACGTGGAGGTGGTGTGGAGGTGACGTGGAGGTGGTGTGGAGGAGGTGTGGAGGTGATGTGGAGGTGGTGTGGAGGAGGTGTGGAGGTGACGTGGAGGTGGTGTGGAGGTGGTGTGGAGGTGGTGTGGAGGTGACGTGGAGGTGGTGTGGAGGTGGTGTGGAGGTGACGTGGAGGTGACGTGGAGGTGGTGTGGAGGTGACGTGGAGGTGGTGTGGAGGTGACGTGGAGGTGGTGTGGAGGTGGTGTGGAGGTGACGTGGAGGTGACGTGGAGGTGGTGTGGAGGTGACGTGGAGGTGATGTGGAGGTGACGTGGAGGTGGTGTGGAGGTGGTGTGGAGGTGGTGTGGAGGTGACGTGGAGGTGACGTGGAGGTGACGTGGAGGTGGTGTGGAGGTGACGTGGAGGTGATGTGGAGGTGGTGTGGAGGAGGTGTGGAGGTGACGTGGAGGTGGTGTGGAGGTGACGTGGAGGTGATGTGGAGGTGACGTGGAGGTGATGTGGAGGTGGTGTGGAGGTGACGTGGAGGTGACGTGGAGGTGATGTGGAGGTGACGTGGAGGTGGTGTGGAGGTGGTGTGGAGGTGGTGTGGAGGTGACGTGGAGGTGACGTAGAGGTGACGTGGAGGTGGTGTGGAGGTGACGTGGAGGTGACGTGGAGGTGATGTGGAGGTGACGTGGAGGTGACGTGGAGGTGACGTGGAGGTGATGTGGAGGTGGTGTGGAGGTGACGTGGAGGTGGTGTAGAGGTGACGTGGAGGTGACGTGGAGGTGGTGTCGAGGTGACGTGGAGGTGACGTGGAGGTGACGTGGAGGTGATGTGGAGGTGGTGTGGAGGTGGTGTGGAGGTGACGTGGAGGTGGTGTGGAGGTGGTGTGGAGGTGACGTGGAGGTGATGTGGAGGTGACGTGGAGGTGACGTGGAGGTGGTGTGGAGGTGGTGTGGAGGTGGTGTGGAGGTGATGTGGAGGTGACGTGGAGGTGGTGTGGAGGTGGTGTGGAGGTGACGTGGAGGTGGTTGTGGAGGTGATGTGGAGGTGACGTGGAGGTGACGTGGAGGTGGTGTGGAGGTGGTGTGGAGGTGGTGTGGAGGTGACGTGGAGGTGGTGTGGAGGTGGTGTGGAGGTGACGTGGAGGTGGTTGTGGAGGTGATGTGGAGGTGACGTGGAGGTGACGTGGAGGTGACGTGGAGGTGATGTGGAGGTGGTGTGGAGGTGACGTGGAGGTGGTGTGGAGGTGACGTGGAGGTGACGTGGAGGTGGTGTGGAGGTGACGTGGAGGTGACGTGGAGGTGACGTGGAGGTGATGTGGAGGTGGTGTGGAGGTGGTTGTGGAGGAGGTGTGGAGGTGATGTGGAGGTGGTGTGGAGGTGACGTGGAGGTGGTGTGGAGGTGACGTGGAGGTGGTGTGGAGGAGGTGTGGAGGTGGTGTGGAGGTGGTGTGGAGGTGACGTGGAGGTGGTGTGGAGGTGGTGTGGAGGTGATGTGAAGGTGACGTGGAGGTGACGTGGAGGTGACGTGGAGGTGATGGGGAGGTGGTGTGGAGGTGGTGTGGAGGTGGTGTGGAGGTGGTGTGGAGGTGATGTGGAGGTGACGTGGAGGTGGTGTGGAGGTGACGTGGAGGTGGTGTGGAGGTGATGTGGAGGTGATGTGGAGGTGGTGTGGAGGTGGTGTGGAGGTGATGTGGAGGTGACGTGGAGGTGGTGTGGAGGTGACGTGGAGGTGGTGTGGAGGTGATGTGGAGGTGATGTGGAGGTGGTGTGGAGGTGGTGTGGAGGTGGTGTGGAGGTGACGTGGAGGTGGTGTGGAGGTGACGTGGAGGTGGTGTGGAGGTGACGTGGAGGTGACGTGGAGGTGACGTGGAGGAGGTGTGGAGGTGACGTGGAGGTGGTGTGGAGGTGGTGTGGAGGTGGTGTGGAGGTGGTGTGGAGGTGACGTGGAGGTGACGTGGAGGTGACGTGGAGGTGACGTGGAGGTGGTGTGGAGGTGGTGTGGAGGTGACGTGGAGGTGGTGTGGAGGTGGTGTGGAGGTGACGTGGAGGTGGTGTGGAGGTGGTGTGGAGGTGACGTGGAGGTGACGTGGAGGTGGTGTGGAGGTGACGTGGAGGTGACGTGGAGGTGGTGTGGAGGTGGTGTGGAGGTGGTGTGGAGGTGACGTGGAGGTGACGTGGAGGTGACGTGGAGGTGGTGTGGAGGTGGTGTGGAGGTGGTGTGGAGGTGACGTGGAGGTGACGTGGAGGTGACGTGGAGGAGGTGTGGAGGTGACGTGGAGGTGTGGAGGTGATGTGGAGGTGACGTGGAGGGGGATGTTGAGAGCCAATCCACGCCATGTCTCCGGCTCGTAACGAGCCATTATCTTGCTGAGGATGTGAAGGTGATATCCAGGAGTTGTTTAACAATTCCACAGAGACATCGCCTGCCTGCCTTGCCTGCCTCGCCTTGCCCTGCCCGCATGCGAGAATCTACAACACCAATGTTGTTGTTGTTGTTGTTGTTCCAAGCTGTATATTTTTAGTTTTGTTATTTCGTCAAGCAATACAATTCTGGGCCGGTTTTGACCCCTCCAGGGTCTCATCGAAAAAGCAAACAGACAGACTTGTTCAACAAAGGCTGCTGGGATTGGCATTGGCACTAGCAAGCAACTCCGAATAAAATCAAATAAAACAATCTGCCTCGTTTAACGCGATACACGTTGCAAACCGAGTCCGTTCTGCTGCGACAAGCATTAAGCAAACACTTAGGATTTTCACGACCCGGATCGTTAATATTGTTAAGCGTTATCGAGTTTTGCATGATACAAGTTTTTGGGGTTAGATCGCGCATATATATATAAATGTGTCGATAAACCCGCCACCACCCGACACAGCCAATTAGTAAAGTTTGTCACTGAAACAAAAACGTGCCAATTCGTTAGCAGTGTCGCACACTGGTTGTGTGTTGGGAGAGTAAAGCCACAAACGCTTAAAATTCGAGTACGACATTTCGCCAGTGATTACAAGTAGCATGATCATCATCATCATTATCCACCCAAATGTGTGTGTTTGCTTAAACAACTGCCGCTTTAAATAGCGCCGAGTCCAGATCCCCGTTAGGGCGATGAGCTTAACAACCTCGCCTGGTGTACAGGAGGTCGTGGGTTCGATCCCGACACTGACGCCTGCTGTATATTTGGAGTTTGTGGTGTCTCTCTATCTCTCCGTGGTGAGATGTTAACTACCTCGCCTGGTCTACAGGAGGTCGTGGTTTCAATCCCGAACCTGACGATGCCTGCTGCTGCATATGTGGAGTTTGCTTGTCTTTCTCTCTCCGTGGTGAGATGTTGACTACCTCGCCTCGTATACAGGAGGTCGTGGGTTCAATCCCGAACCTGACGATGCCTGCTGCTGTATATGTGGAGTTTGCTTGTCTTTCTCTCTCCGTGGTGAGATGTTGACTACCTCGCCTCGTATACAGGAGGTCGTGGGTTCAATCACGAACCTGACGATGCCTGCTGCTGTATATGTGGAGTTTGCTTGTCTTTCTCTCTCCGTGGTGAGATGTTGACTACCTCGCCTGGTACACAGGAGGTCGTGGGTTCAATCACGAACCTGACGATGCCTGCTGCTGTATATGTGGAGTTTGCTTGTCTTTCTCTCTCCGTGGTGAGATGTTGACTACCTCGCCTGGTACACAGGAGGTCGTGGGTTCAATCCCGAACCTGACGATGCCTGCTGCTGCATATGTGGAGTTTGCTTGTCTTTCTCTCTCCGTGGTGAGATGTTGACTACCTCGCCTGGTATATAGGAGGTCGTGGGTTCAATCCCGAACCTGACAATGCCTGCTGCTGTATATGTGGAGTTTGCTTGTCTTTCTCTCTCCGTGGTGAGATGTTGACTACCTCGCCTGGTATACAGGAGGTCGTGGGTTCAATCCCGAACCTGACGATGCCTGCTGCTGCATATTTGGAGTCTGCTTGTCTTTCTCTCTCCGTGGTGAGATGTTGACTACCTCGCCTGGTATACAGGAGGTCGTGGGTTCAATCCCGAACCTGACGATGCCTGCTGCTGCATATTTGGAGTCTGCTTGTCTTTCTCTCTCCGTGGTGAGATGTTGACTACCTCGCCTGGTATACAGGAGGTCGTGGGTTCAATCACGAACCTGACGATGCCTGCTGCTGTATATGTGGAGTTTGCTTGTCTTTCTCTCTCCGTGGTGAGATGTTGACTACCTCGCCTGGTATACAGGAGGTCGTGGGTTCAATCCCGAACCTGACGATGCCTGCTGCTGTATATGTGGAGTTTGCTTGTCTTTCTATCTCCGTGGTGAGATGTTGACTACCTCGCCTGGTATACAGGAGGTCGTGGGTTCAATCCCGAACCTGACGATGCCTGCTGCTGCATATTTGGAGTCTGCTTGTCTTTCTCTCTCCGTGGTGAGATGTTGACTACCTCGCCAGGTATACAGGAGGTCGTGGGTTCAATCCCGAACCTGACGATGCCTGCTGCTGCATATTTGGAGTTTGCGTCTCTCTCTCTCTCTCCCCGTGGTCGCGTGGATTTTCCTTCGGTTTTGTCTCTCCACATTTAGAATCAACATCACGCGTTCAGAGTAATTTTGGCTGCCGCTATAACTTCCCACGTGATGCTGATGATGATAAGTCACTTTATAGCCAGGGTCGCTTCTTTAAAATAAAAAAAACGAGTAGTGTAGCTCAGTGGGCTTTGCCTGGTAAAATAATGAGAGGGAAAAAAAAACCCTATGACCTCTGTTTCATATTGTGTATGTGTGTGCGTGTGTGAGAAGAGGGAGGGAGAGAGGGAGAGAGAGAGAGAGACGCGGGCTGCAATTCTGCTGATGTTTGATTATTTTTTATTTTTTATATATCTTTTTATATATATACGGGGAAAAGGTGTCCATAAATACTGCGATGGAGTGCGAGTGAGAGCGAGCGTGGGTGAGGATCCGCCCCGGCTGACAATAATTGAACAGGGCGCCTTCAGTAAGACAGCAGCGCTGTGTCCGTGCCCCGTATTAATGTTTTCAAGATTCTCTTGCTCGTATTCGAGGCGCTAATAAGAGGACTTGCTCCTCCCTACATCCATCACCTCCTTTTTCAGCCACGAACATTGCATCAGGGATCATGAAGGTCTTCGGATTCTGCTCCGCTCGCGGTCACCATGCTCTCCAGGATTCGCAATTGGGGCGAACTTTCCTTTTGCACTTTGCGGGAGATAAACTCCCCTTCGAGGTCACGACTTCCCCTTCAAGGTCACGACCTCCCCTTCGAGGTCACGACCTCCCCTTCGAGGTCACGACTTCCACTTTCGAGGTCACGACCTCCCCTTCGAGGTCACGACTTCCACTTTCGAGGTCACGACCTCCCCTTCGAGGTCACGACCCCCCCTTCGAGGTCACGACCTCCCCTTCGATGTCACGACTTCCACTTTCGAGGTCACGACCTCCCCTTCGAGGTCACGACCCCCCCTTCGAGGTCACGACCTCCCCTTCGATGTCACGACTTCCACTTTCGAGGTCACGACTTCCCCTTCGACGTCACGACTTCCACCTTCGAGGTCACGACTTCCCCTTCGAGGTCACGACCTCCCCTTCGAGGTCACGACTTCCACTTTCGAGGTC
Organism: Petromyzon marinus; assembly: GCF_048934315.1. NCBI lineage: Eukaryota > Metazoa > Chordata > Hyperoartia > Petromyzontiformes > Petromyzontidae > Petromyzon > Petromyzon marinus. The sequence goes on along the minus strand of NC_133727.1, from coordinate 4,657,432 downwards.
ACGACCTCCCCTTCGAGGTCACGACCCCCCCTTCGAGGTCACGACCTCCCCTTCGATGTCACGACTTCCACTTTCGAGGTCACGACCTCCCCTTCGAGGTCACGACCCCCCCTTCGAGGTCACGACCTCCCCTTCGACGTCACGACTTCCACCTTCGAGGTCACGACTTCCTCTTCGAGGTCACGACTTCCACCTTCGAGGTCACGACTTCCCCTTCGACGTCACGACTTCCCCTTCGAGGTCACGACCTCCCCTTCGAGGTCACGACCTCCCCTTTCGAGGTCACGACTTCCCCTTCGAGGTCACGACCTCCCCTTCGAGGTCACGACTTCCCCTTCGAGGTCACGACCTCCGAGACACTTAAAAAAATCTTCAAATTTCGACTAAAAAACGCGTCCGTTTAAAATGGACTTCTCTCTCTCGAGTTTCAAAACGATTTTCCGCCTTTCCATGGCATAGCGCCACAAATAACAATTGTCTAAGGGTGATCCGTGAATTTGAATTATGATTGTTGTTGATATTATTGTGATTGTGAGCTCCTCTCTCTCTCGCGTGTGAATTAACAGCGGCGGAATAACGATTCACATTTTCCGATTCGCTATCCGCTCGATTGTCTCATTCGGAAGCGGGGTGGATCGCGTTACACTCCTCCTTGTGCAGAAGAAGCGATGGAGTGTTTGTGGTGTCTTCATCAACATCATCATCATCATCGTCGTCGTCGTCATCATCATCATCATCGTCGTTGACGTCATCATCATTATCATCATCTTCATCACCATCGACATCATCCGTTGGCATCGTGTTCATCATCACCATCATTATCAACGTCACCAACATCATCATCATCATCATTAACCAGGCCTCACTGTCGATAATGATGATGTGGGGGAATGGGGGAGGTGGGATGGGGGGAATGGAGGAGGTGGGATGGGGGTAATGGGGGAGGTGGGGTGGGATGAGAGGGGTGATGGGGTGGGAGGAGGAGGGTTTATGTTGATGAGTCGGAGCGGGCGGGCTGGGGGCTCGCACGTGACTCGCTCCACAGTTTTGCCGAGATCACTGCAGAGGAGTGAAGCGACGTGTTACTTGCGGCGATCTGCCGAGGTGTGGGACACGGGTCAAGCGCAGGACGGGACAAGGCAACAGAGCAGTCATGAAGTCTCCTGTTGTCTCTGTGTGTGTGTGTCTCTATCAGCGATGGGCCTCGTGTCCGCTTGTGTGGCGGAGCCGTCAGCGCCACTCCGTACCACGTACCCGGCCACCCGAGTTCGATTTCCCTATCGCGGCCAACAACGCCGGCGTCGGGGGATTATCTGAACAGGTCCTGGGCCTCCCCTAGGTCGACTCGACCTCAAATGAGTTACCTGGTGCGGTGCGTAGTAAACATCGCCAGCACTGGGGGAGACAAAGGCGGTCGGGCGTGGTTTGCTGGCCACCCACCCCCTCGTGTGCCGTTCCGGCCTTCAAAGGTGCTGCTGCTCGCTAACAGCACCCTGCCCCTACAGTCTGTTACAGGCTACACGGGGGATCTTTGTCTTTGTGTCAAGTGTGTCGTGGGGAGCGGTAGCGTAGCGGTTAGCGAGTTCGATTCCCGCTCATGGCCCGCCAACTCCAAGTGGCGACTATCTGAACCGGTCCTGGACCTCCCCCGTGTCGACATTAGCACCTGGGGAGACAAAGGCGGCCGGGCGTGGAGGGGGTAATATAATAAAGGTTTCTGGGGACAGATCGCGTAAATACGAAGGCGTCAAAACCCTCCACCGCCCGACACAGCCAATTAGTAAGGGGATTTGTCACGTAAACAAAACGCCAATAGTTTCTAAGTATAGTGTAGTGTGTAGTGTATGGTGTAGTGTATAGTGTAGTATATAGTGTAGTGTGCAGTATAGTGTACAGTGTAGTGTGTAGTATAGTGTGTAGTGTATAGTGTAGTGTATAGTGTAGTATAGTGTACAGTATAGTGTGTCATGTAGTGTGTAGTATAGTGTGTAGTGTATAGTGTAGTGTGTAGTGTGAAGTGTAGAGTAGTGTGTAGTGTAATGTATAGTGTAGTGTATAGTGTAGTGTAGAGTGTAATGTAGTTTGTAGTGTAGTGTATAGTGTAGCGTATAGTGTAGTGTGTAGCATAGAGTGTAATGTAGTGTGTAATGTAGTATGTAGTGTAGTGTATAGTGTTGTGTGTAATGTAGTGTATAGTGTAGTGTATAGTGTAGTGTATAGTGTAGTGTGTAATGTAGTGTATAGTGTAGTGTTACTAATCGGACCACCGGTGTGTTGGAGAGTAAATCCACACATTTACAATGTCATTCTCTTTGGTTCTTTCGGTAAAGTCACGTAGTGGGTATAAAATAAAATAAATCACGACGTTTCGGGCGAAGCACAAGCGTCCATCATCAGGTGAGAAAGCAGTACGACGTTCCGGTGGTTATTACATCCAGCATAATCGGGAGAATTTCCAGAATATCTATAAGGGGGTCTTTGTCCGCGTGTCTAAATCAGCGCATGCCCCCCCCCCACTCACCCACCCCGCCCGGTAATGATGTCCGCAGAACGAGGTGCAGAGATCCTCGTCTCTCGCTGGGGAAATCGGCGTCGCCCCTGCCCAAACTTCCCAGCTCGTGTTCGGCAGCCGATGTCGGAATTAAGACGCCGACTCATGCGCATTGTTCCCTCCTCCTCTCATCTCCTCCTCCTCCCTCCTCCTCCTCCTCTCTCCTCCTCTCTCCTCCCAGCCCCCTCCTCCCTCCTCTCCCCTCCTCCTCCCACCTCCCAGCCCCCTCCTCCCAGCCCCCTTCTCCCTTCTCCTCCCACCTCCCTCATCCCTCCTCCTCCATCCTCCCACCCCCCCCCCTCATCCCTCCTTCACCTCCCCCTCCTCCCTCCTCCTCACTCCTCCCTCTCCCCTCCCCCTCCTTCCCCCTCCTCCCTCCTCCTCCCTCCTCCCTTCTTCCCCCTCCCCCCTCCTCCTCCCACCTCCCAGCCCCCTCCTCCAAGCCCCCTTCTCCCTCCTCCTCCCACCTCCCAGCCCCCTCCTCCCAGCCCCCTTCTCCCTCCTCCTCCCACCTCCCTCATCCCTCCTCCTCCATCCTCCCACCCCCCCTCCTCCCTCCTTCCCCCTCCCCCCTCCTCCCTCCACACTCCTTCCCCCTCCCCCCTCCTCCCTCCTTCCCCCTCCCCCCTCCTCCCTCCCTCCACAATCCTTCCCCCTCCTCCCTCCTTCCCCCTCCTCCTCCTTCTGAACGAGGGATCACTGTGACACGGCTTGAGGAGAGCTCAGCTTGTCTTTCCTACCACCTAGAGAGAGACAATGAAAGAGAAAGGGGTCACATAGACATGGAGTAGGGAGAGAAGGTGGTAGAGATAGAGGGAAGGGGTAAGGAGAACAGAGCGTTAAATATTTTTATGAAATCTTTCATTTAAAAAAGGAGGGGTGTGGGAGGGGTTACATAAAGCAAAGCATTTTAAAAAAAACGAAATGATGAACGGAGCAAAGTGCCGACTACACCGAGGATCTTCTTGTTTCCTCTGATCGTAAAAAAAAAAGAGAGAGAGATAGGTGGCAGGGAGAGGCAGTGCGAGAGGAGACCGAGAGAGAGAAAGAGAGAGGTAAAAGAGAGAGAGAGGGGGGCACGGGGTAGGCAGTGGGAGAGGCAAATTGTAAGCGAGCGTGGGGAGAGAGCAGGAGGACCCATCAAGGGAGCCTCTCAGATTCAGGGGTGGGACACCATCACAAATTCGTATTTAGCGCCTTCTCATCATGTTTATTTAACTTTTTTTCAATTTCGTTGTGCCTGACCGTGAATGATAGTAGTTAAGTAAAGGCAGAAGGAAGATGTCTTGGTGGCACGCCAGGCACGTTGAACTTCTTTCGCACCGTACCTAGCCAACGGCTGCTAATGCGTGGATCTCTGTGAGTGTCTCTGTGGACATCTCTGTGGGTCTGGGTGTCTGTGCGTCTCTGTGTGTGTTTGTTGAACTTCTTTCGCACCGTACGTAGCCATACCGCGCTCATCTACGGAAGTACCACAAACTAGACACAAACGGAAGTCCATAGACTAACATAGCCCATAGACTAACATTACCCATAGTCTAACATTACCCATAGACGAACATTACCCATAGACTAACATTACCCATAGACTAACATTGTCCATAGACTAACATTACCCATAGACTAACATTGTCCATAGACTAACATAGCCCATAGACTAACATTGCCCATAGACTAACATTAGCCATAGACTAGCATTGTCCATAGACTAACATTGCCCATAGACTAACATTGCCCATAGACTAACATTACCCATAGACTAACATTGCCCATAGACTAACATTGCCCATAGACTAACATTGCCCATAGACTAGCATTGCCCATAGACCAACATTGCTCATAGACTAACATTGCCCATAGACTAACATTGTCCATAGACTAACATTGCCCATAGACCAACATTGCCCATAGACTAACATTGCCCATAGACTAACATTACCCATAGACTAACATTGTCCATAGACTAACATTGCCCATAGACCAACATTGCCTATAGACCAACATTGCCCATAGACTAACATTACCCATAGACGAACATTACCCATAGACTAACATTACCCATGGACTAACATTACCCATACACTAACATAGCCCATAGACTAACATTGCCAATAGACGAACACTGCCCATAGACCAACATTGCCTATAGACCAACATTGCCTATAGACCAACATTGCCCATGGACTAACATTACCCATAGACTAACATTACCCATAGACCAACATTGTCCATAGACAATAATTGCCCAAAGACTAACATTGTCCATAGACTAACATTGGCCATAGACTAACATTGCCCATAGACTAACACTACACATAGACTAACACTATCCATAGACTAACACTGCCCATACATTAACACTGCCCATAGACTCAACACTACCCATAGACTAACACTGCCCATAGACTCAACACTACCCATAGACTAACATTACCCATAGACTAACATTGTCCATAGACTCAACACTACCCATAGACTAACATTGTCCATAGACTCAACACTACCCATAGACTAACATTACCCATAGACTAACACTGCCCATAGACTCAACACTACCAATAGACTAACATTGCCCATAGACCAACATTGCCCAAAGACTAACATTGTCCATAAACTAACATTGGCCATAGACTAACATTGCCCATATATTAACATTGCTCATAGACCAACATGTCCATAGACAATAATTGCCCAAAGACTAACATTGTCCATAGACTAACATTGGCCATAGACTAACATTGCCCATAGATTAACACTACCCATAGACTAACACTACCCATAGACTAACACGACCCATAGACTAAAAACGATCCATATACTAACACTGCCCATAGACTCAACACCACCCATAGACTAACACTGCCCATAGACTCAACACTACCCATAGACTAACACTGCCCATAGACTCAACACTGCCCATAGACTCAACACTACCCATAGACTAACACTATCCATAGACTAACACTGCCCATACATTAACACTGCCCATAGACTCAAAACTGCCCATAGACTAACTCGACCCATAGACTCAACACTGCCCATAGACTCAAAACTGCCCATAGACTAACTCGACCCATAGACTCAACACTGCCCATAGACTCAACACTACCCATAGACTCAACACTGCCCATACACTCAACACTGCCCATAGACTCAACACTACCCATAGACTAACACTACCCATAGACTAACATTACCCATAGACTAACATTACCCATAGACTAACATTGTCCATAGACTAACATTACCCATAGACTAACATTGTCCATAGACTAACATAGCCCATAGACTAACATTGCCCATAGACTAACATTTAGCCATAGACTAGCATTGTCCATAGACTAACATTGCCCATAGACTAACATTGCCCATAGACTAACATAGCCCATAGACTAACATTGCCCATAGACTAACATTGCCCATAGACTAACATTACCCATAGACTAACATTGCCCATAGACTAACATTGCCCATAGACTAGCATTGCCCATAGACCAACATTGCCCATAGACTAACATTGCCCATAGACTAACATTGTCCCATAGACTAACATTGCCCATAGACCAACATTGCCCATAGACTAACATTGCCCATAGACTAACATTACCCATAGACTAACATTGTCCATAGACTAACATTGCCATAGACCAACATTGCCTATAGACCAACATTTGCCATAGACTAACATTACCCATAGACGAACATTACCCATAGACTAACATTACCCATGGACTAACATTACCCATACACTAACATAGCCCATAGACTAACATTGCCAATAGACGAACACTGCCCATAGACCAACATTGCCTATAGACCAACATTGCCCATGGACTAACATTACCCATAGACTAACATTACCCATAGACCAACATTGTCCATAGACAATAATTGCCCAAAGACTAACATTGTCCATAGACTAACATTGGCCATAGTAACCATTGCCCATAGACTAACACTACCCATAGACTAACACTATCCAATAGACTAACACTGCCCATACATTAACACTGCCCATAGACTCAACACTACCCATAGACTAACACTGCCCATAGACTCAACACTACCCATAGACTAACATTACCCATAGACTAACATTGTCCATAGACTCAACACTACCCATAGACTAACATTGTCCATAGACTCAACACTACCCATAGACTAACATTACCCATAGACTAACACTGCCCATAGACTCAACACTACCAATAGACTAACATTGCCCATAGACTAACATTACCCATAGACCCAACATTGCCCAAAGACTAACATTGTCCATAAACTAACATTGGCCATAGACTAACATTGCCCATATATTAACATTGCTCATAGACCAACATTGTCCATAGACAATAATTGCCCAAAGACTAACATTGTCCATAGACTAACATTGGCCATAGACTAACATTGCCCATAGACTAACACTACCCATAGACTAACACTATCCATAGACTAACACTGCCCATACATTAACAATGCCCATAGACTCAACACTACCCATAGACTAACACTGCCCATAGACTCAACACTACCCATAGACTAACATTACCCATAGACTAACATTGTCCATAGACTCAACACTACCCATAGACTAACATTGTCCATAGACTCAACACTACCCATAGACTAACATTACCCATAGACTAACACTGCCCATAGACTCAACACTACCAATAGACTAACATTGCCCATAGACTAACATTACCCATAGACCAACATTGCCCAAAGACTAACATTGTCCATAAACTAACATTGGCCATAAGACTAACATTGCCCATATATTAACATTGCTCATAGACCAACATTGTCCATAGACAATAATTGCCCAAAGACTAACATTGTCCATAGACTAACATTGGCCATAGACTAACATTGCCCATAGACTAACACTACCCATAGACTAACACTACCCATAGACTAACACGACCCATAGACTAAAACGATCCATATACTAACACTGCCCATAGACTCAACACCACCCATAGACTAACACTGCCCATAGACTCAACACTACCCATAGACTAACACTGCCCATAGACTCAACACTGCCCATAGACTCAACACTACCCATAGACTAACACTATCCATAGACTACACTGCCCATACATTAACACTGCCCATAGACTCAAAACTGCCCATAGACTAACTCGACCCATAGACTCAACACTGCCCATAGACTCAAAACTGCCCATAGACTAACTCGACCCATAGACTCAACACTGCCCATAGACTCAACACTACCCATAGACTCAACACTGCCCATACACTCAACACTGCCCATAGACTCAACACTTCCCATAGACTAACACTACCCATAGACTAACACTGCCCATAGACTAACACTGCCTGTAGACGTTGATCAATAATTAGTACAAATAAAACATAATAATGATTTTCATCATCATATAAAACATTTCTACAACATAATTATAGGATGCTCATGCGATGCGATGGTGTAATCACAATATTGGAGCGAATATGTTAATTATTTAGTAAACAAATTCTATATTGTAATTATAATCACTGCACGTGGCGTGTAGGCCCGGATGGTGGTGGTGGTGGGGGGGGGTGCTGAATGAACCTTAATGGGGTGGTATGATGTCGAACACTTCCAGGGTGATCGCCACGGTAATCAGGGGAACGCGTTAATGAGCGGCCGTGGTTGCGATTTTGCTAATTAAATATTTGCCTTAATCAGCTGCGAGGATGCCAATTTGCTTGCTGCTGCTGCTGCAGCTGTTGTTGTTGTTGTATACTCTCCCACGGCAAAGGTGCAAACGACCATTTAATGAATTTGATAATTAAGCTCCTTGATGAAGGCCGTGTTGCCCATGAAAAAAAAAACTCATTTGAATATCTGTGGTGTGTGTGCGTGTATTTTCACTTGTCATCATCTGTGAATATCGCCACGTGAGTGAGTGATGTGCGTCTTGCCGTTGTGGTCTGGGACTCTTGTTGGTTGTTGCGTTCGCTGCCTCGCCCAAGCTTGATAAATCGGGGCGTCCATAATTAAAATGAGTTAATTTTAATTTGCATTTTATATTAAGTCACTCGATTACCACGCGCGTTATTTTTGCAGCTCCTATCGTGTTGTTGCTGCTGCTGCTGTTGCTGCTGCTGCTGTTGCTGCTGCTGTTGCTGCTGCTGTTGCTGCTGCTGCTGTTGCTGCTGCTGCTGTTGCTGCTGCTGCTGTTGCTGCTGCTGTTGCTGCTGCTGCTGTTGCTGCTGCTGCTGTTGTTGCTGCTGCTGCTGTTGTTGTTGTTCTATTGTTTGCTGATGTAACTTAGCCTGGCCCCGTGCCTACTACTGGACATCTGTGAACAAGAGCTTTGTAGCTCATCGGATCAATTAACCTGCTGTCGGAACAAAGATTCTAACGGCGCTGCTTTTGTACGGATTGCGACTCTCCCGTTCGTAAAGGTCACTCATATCCGCCACCTCACCGCGTGTGTAGACACACACACACAGACAAAGACAAAGATCCCCCGTATAGCTTAACAGACTGAAGGGGCAAATGGTGTCAGCGAGCACCTGTGAAGGCCGGAACGGTACACGAGGGGGTGGGTGGCCAGCACCACGCCCGACCGCCTTTGTCTCCCTAGTGGCAATGTTTACACACCGCACCAGGTACTCATTTTAGGCTGCGTCGACCTAGGGGAGGCCCGGGAAGCTGCCACTGCTGTTGTAGAAGGGCACCCCCCCAGTTTCCTGACGATGTTAGCCGGAACAATTGGGTTGAGCTGCTGGCAGCGTAAGTACCGGTGGGGCCAGATCCTCCCTGCACCGCAGAAAGCGCACAAGTCTGGTGCCTCTGGCGAGATTCGGCTGAGCCACACGGCCGATGGCAACGTCCAGTGTGGCCAATCTCCACTGGAGGTCACCGCAGCGTTTGAGAAGAGAGAGACGGAGAGAGCGAGAGAGCCGCGGCCGCCTTCCTCCTGAATCAGCTGTGGGGGGGTCTGCAGAGCTCCAAACAATTATTCTGCACGAACCTGCAGGGCCCACTACTGGGACAGCTGCCACCTTTCTGCAGGAGCGTCCTGCGGACATTGAGCTCCCTCGCCGTCAGGAGGCTGAACCAGCCGCGATCGACCGAGGATCTGGTCTTCGAACCGATCCTCAGGAGCCCACAGACAAAGCTGCCATCCACCACCACCACTACCACCACCCCTGGCATGGAGTGGCGCCTCGCCAACGCTCATCTCACCAGGATGGGAGATCTGGTGGAGCCCCGAACACGGGGCCGGTGGCTCGGACCGGCCGAGATGGCCTCAAAGGACACGGGTGCTGCAGTCGCTCTGGATGGCTAAAACCGGATCCTGACCGAAGCCAAGGGGGACTTCTCAGCGGCAGCGATGGGGAGAACGCCCCCCATCTGCATCGGGGATGACGAGGCCCCTCTCAGTCCCCCTCCACCGGAGCTCTCAGTCGTGCCACTGCATGGCCAATGCGACAAACGAAGGCGGATCACAAACCTGTGCCGGCTGGAAGACCTACCGGAGGTGGCCTTCGCAAACGTCAAGAGGAAGGTGCTCTACTCCTACATGGTCCAGTTCCACCAACAGGACACCCTGAGGAGCCACAAGGACCATGCCTGGAGGAGAGTCCTGCCCTGCGTCTCTCCGGAGAGGCCTCGCTGGAGGCAACTCTACTCCAGCCCCACGTACAACCGCATCGGCGACCTCAGCTGGAGCATCGCCCCACGGCACCGTCACCACCAACGCCTCCCTGGCACGCTTCACCGACACGTCCCCGGAGTGCCGGTTCTGCGGTAAAGTGGAGACGGTGGCGCACCAATACGTGGAGTGTAAGAGCTGGACTCGCTGTGTTCAAGGTCCTGAGAAACATCCTCCTAAGGTTCAGCCTCCACTTCATCCCCGACGGTCCTCATCTTTGGACACCCGAAGGGCGACGGACCCCAACATCTTTAGGGCCGGTCAACGTGCTCGTCGGCTACGCCAAGCTCGCCGTATACAGGTCGAGGAAGGTGGTCGTGGAGAGGAAACGTCCGGCCAGCAGCCTGGGCATCTTCCGCGCTCTGGTTCGGAGCCAGGTGTGTGGGCCGGAGTTCCGCCACGCGCGGCTGACCCACGCCGTGACGGCCTTCAAGGAGCAGTGGGCAGCTGGAGGAGGCCGTGTGCTCGGTGGCAGATGACGGTAGAGAGCTCTGTGCGTGCAGATCTGAGCTACCCGTCGGAGGCCGTTTGACTGTGGGAAGGGGCTGCGTGCAGATGCAGCACTTGTCGTAGTTTAAAACAATTACATAGAAAAGAGGGAGAACATAGAGAGAGTAGCGAGATGGGGGGGGGGGTAGAGAGAGAGAGAGCTGGTGGAGAGAAGGGGTAGAGAGAGAGGGGGTAGAGAGAGGGGTAGAGAGAGAGGGGGTAGAGAGAGTGAGGGTAGAGAGAGTGGGTAGAAAGGGAGGGGGTAGAGAGAGGGGGTAGAGAGAGGGGGTAGAGAGAGAGGGGGTAGAGAGAGAGGGGCAGAGAGAGGGGGTAGAGAGAGGGGTAGAGAGAGAGGGGGTAGAGAGAGAGAGAGAGAGGGGGTAAGAGAGAGGGGTAGAGAGGAGGGGTAGAGAGAGAGGGGGTAGAGAGAGGGAGTAGAGAGAGGGGGTAGAGAGAGGGGGTAGAGAGAGGGGGTAGAGAGAGGGGGTAGAGAAGAGGGGTAGAGAGAGGGGGTAGAGAGAGGGGTAGAGAGAGGGGCTAGAGAGGGAGGGGTAGAGAGAGAGGGGGTAGAGAGAGAGGGGGTAGAGAGGGAGTAGAGAGAGGGGGTAGAGAGAGGGGGTAGAGAGAGGGGGTAGAGAGAGGGGGTAGAGAGAGAGAGAGGGGGTAGAGAGAGAGAGGGAATAGAGAGAGGGGGTAGAGAGAGGGGTAGAGAGAGAGGGGGTAGAGAGAGGGGTAGAGAGAGAGGGAGTAGAGAGAGGGGGTAGAGAGAAAGGGGGTAGAGAGAGGGGGTAGAGAGAGGGGGTAGAGAGAGGCGTAGAGCGAGAGAGGGGGTAGAGAGAGAGGGGGTAGAGAGAGGGGGTAGAGAGAGGGGGTAGAGAGAGGGGGTAGAGAGAGGGGTAGAGAGAGAAGGGGGTAGAGAGAGGGGGTTGAGAGAGAGGGGGGGTGAGAGAGAGGGGTAGAGAGAGAGAGGGGGTGGAGAGAGAGGGGGTAGAGAGAGAGGGGGTAGAGAGAGAGGGAGTAGAGAGAGGGAGTAGAGAGAGGGGGTAGAGAGAGGGAGTAGAGAGATGGGGGTTGAGAGAGGGGGTAGAGAGAAGGGGGAGAGAGAGGGGGTAGAGAAGAGGGGTAGAGAGAGAGGGGGTAGAGAGGGATGAGAGAGAGGGGGTAGAGAGAAAGGAGGTAGAGAGAGAGGGGGGTAGAGAGAGAGGGGGTAGAGAGAGAGGGAGTAGAGAGAGGGGGTAGAGAGAGAGGGGGTAGAGAGAGGGGGTAGAGAGAGTGGGGGGAGAGAGGGGTAGAGAGAGAGGGGGTAGAGAGAGAGAGAGGGGGTAGAGAGAGAGGGGAGTGTAGAGAGAGAGGGGTAGAGAGAGGGGGTAGAGAGTTAGGGAAGGGGTGAGGAGGAGGAGCAGAGAGTGCTTCTTAGTGTTGATATTTGGTGTCTATGAAGAAAGTAGCGCAGAAGACGTAAAAAACATTAATTTTAAAAGCAAAGCAATGGAGAGAAAAAAAAACGACGACATGGTGAATGAAAAAAGTACCGACTAAACCCGAGCATCTTTTTTTATTTCTCTCTGATCGTTAAAAGAAAATATAGATAAAGAATTGTGGCCGCATTGCGTGCGAAAAAACATCGCCGTGAAAATGCGAAAATGCGAAAATGCTGGCGATGTGGGGTTGTGGGTGGGTTTAGAGGGTAGGGCGAGCGATAGGCTTAGCTCGAGTTGGGTTCTCAAACTGTTTATATTTTTTTTTGCCGATGTGCGACTACACTGCCCCCCCCACCCACCACGACACTCACCCGCCGAAGGCATTTTTTTTTGTAGAACCCGAAAAGTGTAGTGGCAGATTCGTACAACGCGATCACTCACCAACGATGTCTCTTACGTGCGGTAACATGTCACGCATTTATGAACATGTCACGCATTTATGAATGCGTGACATGTTACACCCCCCGGGGATCCGCGTACCCGGCGATTGAGAACCACGAGCGTAGTGTATAGTGTAGTGGTATGGTAGTGTAGTGTATAGTGTAGTGTATAGTGTAGTGTATAGTAGTGTAGTGTATAGTGTAGTGTATAGTAGTGTATAGTGTAGTGTATAGTAGTGTAGTGTATAGTAGTGTAGTGTATACTGTAGTGTATAGTAGTGTAGTGTATAGTAGTGTAGTGTATAGTGTAGTGTATAGTAGTGTAGTTTATAGTAGTGTACTGTATAGTAGTGTAATGTAATGTACAGTATAGTGTAGTGTATAGTAGTGAATTGTATAGTGTACAGTGTAGTGTATAGTAGTGTATTGTATAGTGTAGTGTATAGTAGTGTAGTGTATAGTAGTGTAGTCTATAGTAGTGTAAAGTAGTGTAGTGTATAGTGTAGTGTATAGTGTAGTGTATTGTAGTGTAGTGTATAGTGTAGTGTATAGTGTAGTGTATAGTAGTGTAGTGTATAGTCGTGTAGTGTATAGTAGTGTAATGTATAGTGTAGTGTAGTGTATAGTGTACTGTATAGTGTAGTGTATAGTAGTGTAGTGTATAGTAGTGTAGTGTATAGTAGTGGAGTGTATAGTAGTGTATAGTGTAGTGTGTAGTGTAGTGTATAGTGTAGTGTATAGTAGTGTAATGTACAGTGTAATGTACAATGTAGTGTATAGTAGTGTAGTGTATAGTGTAGTGTATAGTGTAGTGTATAGTGCAGTGTGTATTGTATAGTGTAGTGTATAGTAGTGTAATGTATAGTGTAGTGTATAGTGTAGTGTATAGTAGTGTAGTCTATAGTAGTGTAGTGTATAGTGTAGTGTATAGTAGTGTATAGTGTAGTGTATTGTGTAGTGTATAGTGTAGTGTATAGTAGTGTAGTGTATAGTCGTGTAGTGTATAGTAGTGTAATGTATAGTGTAGTGTATAGTGTAGTGTAGTGTATAGTGTAGTGTATAGTAGTGTAGTGTATAGTAGTGTAGTGTATAGTGGAGTGTATAGTAGTGTATATGTAGTGTAGTGTATAGTAGTAGTGTATAGTAGTGTAATGTACAGTGTAATGTATAGTGTAGTGTATAGTAGTGTAGTGTATAGTGTAGTGGTATAGTGTAGTGTATAGTGTAGTGTATAGTGCAGTGTGTATTGTATGTGTAGTGTATAGTAGTGTAATAAATAGTGTAGTGTATAGTGTAGTGTATGCGTGTAGTGTATAGTGTAGTGTATAGTGTAGTGTAAATAGTGTAGTGTATGTATAGTGTATAGTGTAGTGTATAGTAGTGTATTGTATAGTGTAGTATATAGTGTCGTGTATAGTGTAGTGGATGGTAGTGTAATGTATAGTGTAGTGTGTTGTGTAGTAGTGTAGTGTATAGTGTAGTGTAGTGTATAGTGTAGTGTATAGTGTAGTGTATAGTAGTGTAGTGTATAGTAGTGTAGTGTATAGTAGTGGAGTGTATAGTAGTGTATAGTGTAGTGTGTAGTGTAGTGTATAGTGTAGTGTATAGTAGTGTAATGTACAGTGTAATGTATAATGTAGTGTATAGTAGTGTAGTGTATAGTGTAGTGTATAGTGCAGTGTGTATTGTATAGTGTAGTGTATAGTAGTGTAATGTATAGTGTAGTGTATAGTAGTGTAGTCTATAGTAGTGTAGTGTATAGTGTAGTGTATAGTAGTGTATAGTGTAGTGTATTGTAATGTAGTGTATAGTGTAGTGTATAGTGTAGTGTATAGTAGTGTAGTGTATAGTCGTGTAGTGTATAGTAGTGTAATGTATAGTGTAGTGTATAGTGTAGTGTAGTGTATAGTGTAGTGTATAGTAGTGTAGTGTATAGTAGTGTAGTGTATAGTGGAGTGTATTGTAGTGTATAGTGTAGTGTGTAGTGTAGTGTATAGTGTAGTGTATAGTAGTGTAATGTACAGTGTAATGTATAGTGTATAGTAGTGTAGTGTATAGTGTAGTGTATAGTGTAGTGTATAGTGTAGTGTATAGTGCAGTGTGTATTGTATAGTGTAGTGTATAGTAGTGTAATATATAGTGTAGTGTATAGTGTAGTATATGGTAGTGTAGTGTATAGTGTAGTGTATAGTGTAGTGTAAATAGTGTAGTGTATAGTATAGTGTATAGTGTAGTGTATAGTAGTGTAATGTATAGTGTAGTATATAGTGTAGTGTATAGTGTAGTGGATGGTAGTGTAATGTATAGTGTAGTGTGTTGTGTAGTAGTGTAGTGTATAGTAGTGTAGTGTGTAGTAGTGTAGTGTATAGTAGTGTAGTGTATAGTAGTGTATAGTGTAGTGTAAAGTAGTGCAGTGTGTAGTAGTGTAGTGTATAGTGTAGTGTATAGTAGTGTAGTAGTATAGTGTATAGTAGTGTAGTGTATAGTGTAATGTATAATTATAGTGTAGTGTATAGTGTAGTGTATAGTGTAGTGTATATATATTGTATAGTGTAGTGTATAGTAGTGTAGTGTAAAGTGTAGTGTATAGTGTAGTGTATAGTATGTCATGACTCTCATGTATGATATAATTTCACACATTCATATATCGCCTCCGCCTACCCCACTTGAATATTTCCACGTACCCCCAGCTACGTCCGTGTACCCCCGGTTGAGAACCACCGGTCTAGCGGTTCGCGCACTAAGAACTCATCAGCGACCCGAGTTCGATTCCCGCTCACAAAATAAATAACAGTGTGGGCCTCCCCTATGTCGACTCAGCCTCAAACGAGCACCCGGTTTCGATGTGTAAGCATCGCCACTCGAGAGACAAAGGCGGTCTGGCGTGTGGTTGCTGGCAACATTCTCTCTCCGTGCGCTGTTCCGGCCTTTATATGTGCTGCTCGCTAACAGCAATTGCCCCCAACAGTCTGCTACATGCGACACGAGATGCAGTAGACAACGATGCCTATATAAATTCGTATTCAGATATGCCTTTGTGGCAACCGCCTACACACATATATATTCACCAGACGCACTGCCTATATAATAATAGATCCATGTTGATTCAGCGGGCGATCTGGAGTAATTCAATCCTCGGCGGTATATATCAGATTTCAACAAGGAATGGAACGTGTATTGGGAATTACCTCTGAATTCCATTGCCATGTTTTTTTTTTCTTTCTTGAATCAGATAATACGTATACATATATAATCGGAATCAGAATAACTTATACTGCAGGGTGAATCCGATGAGCTATAAAGCTGATTTTCACAGATTCCTAGTGGGGTCGGGTCACAACGTTCCAACAGCAAATAATGCAAGTCAGAGCACGCCCTGAGTTCAAAGTATAGGAACGGTGAACAAATTACTTTAGATGTATTTATACAAATGAAAGTACAGTGAGGGAAAAGGGTATTTGATCCCCTGCTGATTTTGTACGTTTGCCCACTGACGAAGAAATGAGCAGTCTATATTTTTAATGGTAGGCTTATTTGAACAGTGAGAGACACAAATAACAACTAAATCCAGAAAAACGCATGTCAAAAATGTTATAAATTGATTTGCATTTTAATGAGGGAAATAAGTATTTGGCCCCCTCTCAATCAGAAAGATTTCTGGCTCCCAGGTGTCTTTTATACAGGTAACGAGCTGAGATTAGGAGCACACTCTTAAAGGGAGTGCTCCTAATCTCAGCTTGTTACCTGTATAAAAGACACCTGTCCACAGAAGCAATCAATCAATCATATTCCAAACTCTCCACCATGGCCAAGACCAAAGAACTCTCCAAAGATGTCAGGGACAAGATTGTAGACCGACACAAGGCTGGAATGGGCTACAAGACCATTGCCAAGCAGCTTGGTGAGAAGGTGACAACAGTTGGTGCGATTATTCGCAAATGGAAGAAACACGAAAAAACTGTCAATCTCCCTCGGCCTGGGGCTCCATGCAAGATCTCACCTCGTGGAGTTGCAATGATCATGAGAACGGTGAGGAATCAGCCCAGAACTACATGGGAGGATCTTGCCAATGATCTCAAGGCAGCTGGGACCATAGTCACCAAGAAAACAATTGGTAACACACTACGGCGTGAAGGACTGAAATCCTGCAGTGCCCGCAAGGTCCCCCTGCTCAAGAAAGCACATATACATGCCCGTCTGAAGTTTGCCAATGAACATCTGAATGATGCAGAGGACAACTGGGTGAAAGTGTTGTGGCCAGATGAGACCAAAATGGAGCTCTTTGGCATCAACTCAACTCGCCGTGTTTGGAGGAGGAGGAATGCTGCCTATGACCCCAAGAACACCATCCCCACCGTCAAACATGGAGGTGGAAACATTATGCTTTGGGGGTGTTTTTCTGCTAAGGGGACAGGACAACTTCACCGCATCAAAGGGAAGATGGACGGGGCCATGTACCGTTAAATCTTGGGTGAGAACCTCCTTCCCTCAGACAGGGCATTGAAAATGGGTCGTGGATGGGTTTTCCAGCATGACAATGACCCAAAACACACGGCCAAGGCAACAAAGGAGTGGCTCAAGAAGAAGCACATTTAGGTCCTGGAGTAGCCTAGCCAGTCCCCAGACCTTAATCCCATTGAAGATCTGTGGAGGGAGCTGAAGGTTCGAGTTGCCAAACGTCAGCCTCGAAACCTTAATGACTTGGAGAAGATCTGCAAAGAGGAGTGGGACAAAATCCCTCCTGAGATGTGTGCAAACCTGGTGGCCAACTACAAGAAACGTCTGACATCTGTGATTGCTAACAAGGGTTTTGCCACCAAGTACTAAGTCATGTTTTGCATCGGGGTCAAATACTTATTTCCTTAATTAAAATTAAAATCAATTTATAAAATTTTTGACATGCGTTTTTCTGGATTTTGTTGTTGTTATTCTGTCTCTCACTGTTCAAATAAACCTGCCATTAAAATGATAGACTGATCATTTCTTTGTCAGTGGGCAAACGTATAAAAATCAGCAGGGGATCAAATACTTTTTTTCCCTCAATGTTAACATTTTTTCTTTATTTCAATTGCCAGGTAAAGCCCACTGAGCTATGTAATTGCTTCTTTTTGCCAGAAGCGACCCTGGCCATCACGAAAGACAGCTGGATGACATTGGCTCATCATCATCATCATCCTCCTCCTCATCATCCTCATCATCATCAAGATTCTCATCATCACCCCGTGGGGATTTATAGCAGGAGCATAGCATAATCTAAGCGCACATTTCGCTACCGGGATGATGATGATGATAATGAAGGAGACATGCAAACTCCAAATATACAGCAGGCATCGTCAGGTTCGGAGTCGAGCCCACGACCTCCTGCACACCAGGCGAGGTAGTTAACATCTCACCACCGTGATGATGATGAGAGAGAGATACACACAAACTCGAAATATACAGCAGGCATCGTCAGGGTCGGGATTAAACCCACGATCTCCTGTACACCAGGCGAGGTAGTTAACATCTACTAGCCACCGTGATAACGCAAACTCCAAATATACAGCAGCAGGCGTCGGGGTCGGAATCGAACCCACGAGCTCCTGCACACCAGGCGAGGTAGTTAACATCTCCTAGCCACCGTGATGATGATGATGAGAGAGAGAGAGAGAGACACGCAAACTCCAAATATATATCAGGCATCGTCATCAAATTCACGACCTCCTGCATACCAGGCGAGGTAGTTAACATCTCCTAGCCACCGTGGCGACCCTGGTGGGGCAGAGGGCGAGCGTTGGATGCGCAGGAAATGAAGTGGAGGGGGGGGGGGGTGGTTGAGGGGGTGGGGGGATTGAGGCAAGTGGGGGGGGGGG